>NC_053041.3:400240734-400543765 GCF_002575655.3 Aegilops tauschii subsp. strangulata
TCAACCTATCTGGACCCTCATACTCTTCCTTTTTTTTCTTCTTATTTTTCTTTCAGGTTCTTTACAACCCAAATCACTTTTCGATGGTACCAAGGGCCCTTTTTCTAGGCCCCTTATGTATACTCGATCGTTGATCCTCTCAAAGGATCACACACCAAGGCGAAAAGCAGCGCAGACGTGCGGCAGATTGTCCAAAGGATCTTCAAGATCACCTTTTCCTTTTTTAGGACCTGTATACAACTTTCCCTTGTTCTCAAATTCTTGGCATGTAAAATAGCCTTGATGATGATGGCATTCTCTGTAAGAGCACGTATTAATCAGAATATAGCGGAAACAGTTTCGTCCTACCTTATTCGGTATTGGCCTATTCCATAATCTGTATTCCGTCTTCACGACCGATTGACATTGGCATTAATTGCCAGGGGCTTTATTCGGCCACATATATTCAAAAACAAAAAGTCCAAACACTTTCATAGTACACTTCGGCATCCCGATTACCGCATTATATGCATCGGCTCTGAATCATGTCTTTGGTCAATAGTTGGGTTGCCCGGCTCCTGTGGTTACCACCTTACGGTCTGCTTGTTCGGCTAAGGTAGTAAAGGGAGAACTATTGAGATTGTGTTTCTGGTTCGTCCGGTCAAAACACCTCAGTAGAGAAAGCCAAAAACTGACTGTCATGATATAGCGAGAGCTGGTCAGCAGTTCGGTGACTTACTAAAATCTTTTGTGATTTTTTTCGTATTATACGAAGGACTGGCCTCCACCCGGTCAAGCGTCTAAAGCACCCAAGTTCGGATAGCCGAACAACACCAGGGGCTACGCCTATAATCCCACTGTCAAACTCCTATGGCTGAGTGAGAATGGTAAAGCCGCATAGTCTGATTGCCTAGTTCGCCGCACGATCACCTCCTTTACGGACCAAGAAGTTGGAACAAGTGTGGCCATGTGCTACTCCGAACACCCCCGTAGCATCTACGTGGGGGCTGAAGCCGACGACTGGCAAACTTTCAGATACAAAAACGGCCGCACAGGAGGAAAAAAATTTGAGATACACAAGCAAGCATATTATACAAAGAACTTGTTTCATAACACACAGTCTGGGTAGCCTGGATACATTCATTCAAACATAATATCCTTCGAGCATTGACCCTCTATCAAACAAGAACCCTCCAGGACGTCCTTGAAGTATCGCTCCAGCTTGCGATAGTCCTTGCCTTCGGGCAGACCCTCGACGGCCACAACAGCGGCCTTCATCTTCGCCCAGTGCATCTTGACACGGGCAAAGCCCATCCACGCGCCCTCTATGCACGCCGAGCGCTTCATAGCCTCAACTCGAGGCAAGGCGTCGCCGAGCCGCTTGACCAGACCGAAGTAGCTGCTAGGAATGGGTCCGGCTGGCCATAGCCGGACTATAAGGTCCTTCATGGCCAAACCGGATATCCTATGCAGCTCCGCCAGCTACATCATCTGGTAGTTTAGCAGCGCTAACCGCTCCGGCGCCAGGTATTGCGACCAGAAGAGCTTCTTTGTTGTGTTCCCTTCTTGGGCCCGGAAATACTGAGCGGCGCCGGCAGCACTCCTCGAGAGATCTGCAAAGGCTTCTGGAGCACTCCATAGTCGATTTAGCAAAGCATATCTTCGACTGCCAAATATACTCTGTAAAAGAAAAGGCTTACCAGCCGCTATATGTCCGGCTTGCTTGATCTCCTCGCGAGCCGCCCGGGAGTCGGTCCGCGCCTCCTTTGCCTCTTGAAGAGCCTTGGTGAGTTCGGCCGCCTGGGTCTTACTACTCTCCTCCAAGGCCTCGCACTTGTTAGCGGCATCCTGGAGCGCCTGCTCCACTTCAGTCACACGCTCTTCATACTTACGGCGGGTGACCTGCTCGGCCTCTAAATCTGCAGCCACTTTGTCAGCGGCCGCTTGGCTCACCGGCGCCTGCTCCTTGGCTTGGGCAAGGGCACTCTTCAGGTCCTCGAAGTGCTTCCATCAAAATGTCCGGCGCCTCCGGATTGATGGAGGTCGCCGATGGAGTCGGCACTCCCCCCTCCTTCAAAGGGGGTTGCTCGCTCGACTCCGGAGCCCTATGGGTCTCCGAAGTGGTATTCGGCTGGGGACCGGACTGGTCCGGCCCCCCGTCATCAGTCTCCATGGGGGTTGTGCCCCCCATGTTCTCGGCAGCTGAGCCATTACCCTCTAGCGTCGTCTTGGCGACCTTCCGCACTTCTCCCTGGCCCGGACAAGTCCTTTGGGATAACACCTCGGTGTCATCCACGACATATGACGGAGAAGCTCGCGGAGGCGTCTCGCTCTCCACCATCTCCGGCGCTAGAGAGTTCCCCGAAGACGATGACTGTTCGGGGAGATCACGGGCCGGACTGGAACACATAATGATATGTTATCCTACAAATTGTAAAAGATCGAATATATGTGCATTATCTTTGAATGCTTACGATTCGGCTAGGGGCTTTGCCCTGGGGTGCCACTGGGGGATGACTTCGGCATCCGAGTCCGAGCCATTCGAGAGTTATATCTTCCCCCTTTTGGACGCCTCCGCCTCTAGGTCTGCGGAGGCCGCCCTTTTCTTCTTCCTCCCCTTAGGGGGAGAATTGCTTTCTTCCTCCTTGTCCTCTTCGTCTTCATCTCCCTCGTGGGAGGAGAGAGCTTTGGTTCTCCGGACACAACGTCTGAAGTACCTTTATGGCGGAGGCCACCTTTGGCCTCCTTGCCCTTCTTCTTGGCCTTCTTCTCTGGCGCCTGATACGGCATCGGGACCAGCATCCTCGTCAGCAAAGGATCGGCTGGGTTTTCGGGTAGCGGAGCCGGACACTTGATCCGCTCCGCCTTCTTCGTCCAACCCTGGTTAAAGGAGGGAAGTCTCAGCATATTCCCTTTATTTGTGAACTAAGTTGTGTTTGGAAACTAGAAAACTTACTGGGGTGGCTGGATGAGCGCAGTCGAGGCCGATGTCGTCGGTCGTCTTCGGCCACGACTTCTGGGCCTTGAACAGCAACTTCCAGATCTCTTCGTGCGTTGTGCCGAAGAACCGTTGCAATGTCCGCGGCCCCGCCGATTGAACTTCAACATGTGGAGAGGCTGGCACTGGCAGGGAAGTGTGCGGCGGAACAACATCACCTGGATCACATCAGTGAGGCTGGTGTTCTTCTCTATAATGTTCTTGATGCGCTTTTGCAGCATCAACACCTCGCCGGTCGACCCCCAATCCAGACCCTAGTTGGTCCATGATGCAAGCCGCATTGGGGGTCCGGATCTAAACTCAGGAGTGGCCGCCCAGTTGGCGCCGTGGGGTTCGGTGATGTAGAACCACTCCGGCTGCCATATCTTGACAGTCTCCACGAAGGCCCCTTTTGGCCAGGTGACGTTGGGAAGCTTGCTCACCATGGCGCCTCCGCAGTCTACGTGCTGCCCGTCAACCACCTTCGGCTTCACGTTGAAGACTTTGAGCCACAAGCCGAAGTGGGGAATGCGGAGGAGCGCCTCGCACACGACAATGAACGCCGAGATGTGGATGAAGGAGTTTGGGGCTAGATCATGGAAATCTAGCCCGTAGTAAAACATGAGGCCGCGGACGAAGGGGTGAAGTGGAAACCCAAGTCCGCGGAGGAAATGGGTGATAAATACCACCCTTTCGCCGGGCTCCGAGGTGGGGATGACCTGCTTCTTAGCAGGGATCTGATACGTCTCCAACGTATCTATAATTTATGAAGTATTCATGCTATTATATTATCCATCTTAGATGTTTTATATGCATTTATATGATATTTTATATGATTTTTGGGACTAACCTATTAACCTAGAGCCCAGTGCCAGTTTTTGTTTTTTCCTTGTTTTTGAGTTTTACAGAAAAGGAATACCAAACGGAGTCCAATTGACGTGCCAATTTTTGTTGATTTTTTATGGACCAAAAGAAGCCCTTGGAGCAAAAGAGTTGGGACAGAAGAGTCCCGGGCTGTCCACGAGGGTGGGGGGCGCGCCCACCCCCCTGGGCATGGGCCCCTGCCTCGTGGACGACTCGGAGACCCCCCCTGACGTGAAACCAATGCCAAAAATTCCTATAAATACAGAAACTCCCAGAAAATAACCAAGATCGGAAGTTCCACCGCCGCAAGCCTCTGTAGCCATGAGAAATCAATCTAGGCCCTCTCCGGCACCCTGCCGGAGGGGCCATCATCACCGGTGGCCATGGAGGAGTATCCCGGAGAGGCCATCATCGCCATGAAGGCCAAGGACCAGAGGGAGAACCTTTCCCCATCTAGGGGGGGGCATGGAGGAGGAAGCACAAGGGGGAGAACCTCTCCTCCTCTCTCTTGGTGGCACCGAAGTGCCATCGAGAGGGGAATCATCGCCGCGGTGATCGTCTTCATCACCATCACCATCATCATCACCATCCTCATCTCTTTTACGCGGTCCACTCTCCCGCACCCCGCTGTAGTCCCTACTTGAACATGGTGCTTTATGCCACATATTATGATCCAATGATGTGTTGCCATCCTATGATGTTTTGAGTAGATATCTTTTGTCTTTGGGATGATTGATGATCTAGATTGGTATGAGTTGTATGTTTTACTTTGGTGTTATCCTATGGTGCCCTCCGTGTCGCGCAAGCGTGAGGGATCCCCGCTGTAGGGTGTTGCAATACGTTTATGATTCACTTATAGTGGGTTGCGTGAGTGACTGAAACACAAACCCGAGTAAGGGGGTTGTTGCGTATGGGAATAAAGAGGACTTGATGCTTTAATGCTATGGTTGGGTTTTACCTTAATGATCTTTAGTAGTTGCGGATGCTTGCTAGAGTTCCAATCATAAGTGCATATGATCCAAGTAGAGAAAGTATGTTAGCTTATGCCTCTCCCTCATATGAAACTGCAATAGTGATTACCGGTCTTGTTAACGATTGCCTAGGACAATTTCGCACACTGATCCACCATTATTCCACACTCGCTATTTATAATATTTCGTAATATATTCTGACTTCATGATAACAGCACCTACTTTTATATTTTAGCTCTCCGATATCATACAAAGTTATCTTCTTCATACCCACAACATAGTTTTATTTCTCGTTGCTAGTTGGAAGCAAACGTTCGGTGTATGTAGAGTCATATCAGTGGCGGATAGGGCTTGAGAGAATATTGATCTTACCTTAGCTCCTTGTGGGTTCGACACTCCATACTTATCACTTCCACCATTTGGAATTGCTACGATGATTACCTGCACGTGGGGATTATCAAGCTCTTTTCTTGCGCCGTTGCCGGGGAGGAATAGCGTGGGTTTGATATTCTCGTGTGTGCTTGTTTGCTTTCTTCACTAAGTAGATTTTTTTCCTTTTTGTTTCTGTTTAGTTGTGGGTGAAACATACAAAACAATTAAAAGAATGAAAATACAAAAAATTTACTTGCCTCTCATGCCTAAAAAGTTTTTCAAAAAGAGAAGTGATTGGAAAGTTATGCATTGAAGAAGTGAGGGTCGACCTTGAGCACTTGTGTTCATGCTCACGGAAACAATGTAGAACTTTTCATGGAAGTTTCTCTGTAAATAATTATCCCCTTGTATATATCCATTGTATTATAAAAATAATGTGCCAAGCTTTGGTTTTAGGATGATTAGATTGCTTGTTTACTATGTGCAGAACAAAAACAGGAACTTTGGTTGTAGTGCGTGATTTTACATTATTTTTTTACTGGAAGGTCAAATGGGTCTGAAAATTTTTGCACATTAGTTCTGTAAAAAAATTTCAAATTTTCAAATTTATTTCATAATTTTTGGAGTTACAGAAGTTTACAAAACTTCCAGATTACTACAGACTGTCCTGTTTTTGACAGATTCAGCGCGTGTTGTTTGCTTATTTTGATGAATCTATGGCTAGTATCGGGGGGTATGAACCATAGAGAAGTTGGAATACAGTAGGTTTAACACCAATATAAATAAATAATGAGTTCATTACAGTACCTTAAAGTGGTAGTTTTCTTTATTACACTAACGGATCTCACAAAGTTTTTGTTAAGTTTTTGTGGATGAAGTGTTCGAAGAACGTGGAGTTACCGATGTGAGAAGAATAAAGAGAGGCAAGAGTTCAAGCTTGGGGATTCCCAAGGCACCCCAAGTAAATATTCCAAGGATACTCAAGCATCTAAGCTTTGGGATGCCCCGGTTGGCATCCCATCTTTCTTCTTCAACAATTATCGGTATACCTCGGTTTTTATTTTGTTCACATGATTTGTGTCCTTTGTGTTTTTATTTTTCTTTAAGAACCATGCTAGTATGAGATAGCCCTTCATTGATTTATAGAATACTTCATTTGATTCACTTATATCTTTTAAGTACGATCTTATAGAATTGCTCTTTGTGCTTCACTTAAATCTTTTGAGTATGGTTTTATAGAATGCTTCGTGTGCTTCACTTATACATTTTGAGCTTGGATATTGGTTAGTCTATATTATTTGTAGAATGCTCCATGAACTTCACTTATATATTTTGGAGTATGAATAATACTATCATCTAAAGTGGGTTTGGAAGAGTGTCAACTTTAGGAATTAGTGATCCCACTATTCCGAATAAGAAGAATTTTGCTTATGTGGAGAGTAGAAAAATTTCTATGCTTATAGATCATGAAAAAAATGCTTTATGTGATGGTTATATTGTTGAATTCATTCATGATTCTACTGAAAATTATTATGAGGGAGGAATGTATGCTTGTAGGAGTTGCAATAATATCAAGTTTTCTCTCTATGTGCTTAAAGTTTTGAAGTTATACTTGTTTTGCCTTCCTATGCTAGTTGATTCTTGTTCCTATAAATTATGTGTTCACAAAATCCCTAGTCATAGAAAGTTGGTTAGAATCAAATGTGCTAGTCATATTCTTCATGATGCTCTCTTTATGTTTCAATTCTTATCTTTTATGTGAGCATCATTGAATCATCATGCCTAGCTAAAAGGCATTAAAGAAAAGCGCTTGTTGGGAGACAACCCAATATTTACCCTTACTGTTTTTATGTGTTCACATGATTAAGCTACTGTAGTAATAATGTTTATAGCTTTTCTTTGAATAAAGTTCCAAGTAAGACCTTTGGGAAGACTTGGGTGAAAGTTAATGTGATCTTGCTGTAAAAAAACAGAAACTTTGCGCTCACGAGATTAGCTACCATTTTTTACAGAAGAGTGCTTTTCAGTTGATTATTTTTGCAGAAGATTAATAAACAAATTCCTCACGTCCACCAATTTATTTCATAATTTTTGGAGTAGCAGAGGTATGGTTGCTGTTCAGATCATTACAGATTGTTCTGTTTCTGACAGATTCTTTTTTCATTGCATAGTTTGCTTGTTTTCCTGTTTCTATGGCTTATATTTCTCAATATAAATTGTAGAAATGATATGGTACAGTAGACATTGTGTGGGAACAATTATGAACCTTGTCTTTGACAGTACCAAAGTGAATGGTTTACTCTTTATCATACTAACCTATCTCACGAAGTTTCGTTAAGTTTTGTGTGATTGAAGTTTTCAAGCTTTCGGTGAGATATCGATATGAGGAGAACAAGGAGTGGAAAGACCCTAAGCTTGGGGATGCCCAAGGCACCCCAAGGTAATATTCAAGGAATACTCAAGTGCCTAAGCTTGGGGATGCCCCGGAAGGCATCCCCTCTTTCGTCTTCAAAACTATCGGTATACCTTACTCGGAGCTATATTTTTATTCATCACATGATATGAGTTTTGCTTGGAGCGTATTTTCAGTTTTACTTGCTGTTTGAATAGAATCATTGGATCTTAAATCTTGAATGAAAAAGAATCCTCTCATGGCTAGTTAATTATTTGACTACTCAGTGTTCTTCACTTATATCTTTTGGAGTAGTTTGTCATTTACTCATGTGCTTCACGTATATCCTATGAGTAAATGGTTGAATGAATTGAATGTCATAAATCGGAATTTATATATGTTTCATATGCTTATAACATGGGGAGTAATGACTTCACACATAATAAGTATAGGTAGTAAACTTATTGAAAGTTAGCAAACGTAGAATTGGTCACTTGAACAATTCATGAAAGAATATTGAAGGAAGAGAGATTTCACATATAAATATACTATCCTAGACATCTTTTGCAATTGTGAGCACTCATTAAAATATGACATGCTAAAAGGTTAATGTTGGACAAGGAAGACAACGTAATGGGTTATGTTTTCTTATATCTGAAATAAAATATATTGTCATGGATTATCCAACATGCTGAGCTTGCCTTTCCCTCTCATGCTAGCCAAATTCTTTGCACCAAGTAGAGATACTACTTGTGCTTCCAAACATCCCTTAAACCAGTTTTGCCATGAGAGTCCACCATACCTACCTAAGGATTGAGTAAGATCCTTCAAGTAAGTTTTCATCGGTGCATCAATAAAAATTGCTCCTTAAATATGTATGATCTATTAGTGCGAAGAAAATAAGCTTTATACGAACTTGTGATAGGGAAGAAATAAAAGCGACGGACTGCATAATAAAGGTCTTTATCACAAGGGGCAATATAAAGTGACGTTCTTTTGCATTAAGATTTTGTGCATCCAACCATAAAAGCGCATGACAACCTCTGCTTCCCTCTGCAAAGGGCCTATCTTTTACTTTTACCTTCTACCCTTATACAAGAGTCATGGTGATCATCACCTTTCCTTTTTATACTTTTTCCGTTGGCAAGAACTTTGTGTTGGAGTGATCCGGATATATATATCCACTTGGATGTAGGTTTTCATGAGTTATTATTGTTGACATTACCCTTGAGGTAAAAGGTTGGGAGGCAAAACTATAAGCCCCTATCTTTCTCTATGTCCGATTAAAATTTTGAACCCATAAATATCACGTGAGTGTTAGCAATTGTGAAAGATTAAATGATAGTTGAGTATGTGGAGTTTGCTGAATCAAAGCCCTGACATAGACCCTTCCTGAAAATAAGATGAATTGCAATTGTTTGATGACTGAGAATATTGTTTGTTAGTTTTCAAGAAAGTTTATGATCTATACTTTAACATGTGAATAGCTTGTTACTTGATCATGAAAATTTTTATGAGATGAGCTACTGTTATGACATATAATGATGCTAGAAAAGGTGATTGAAATTATCATTGATCAAACTTGTGCACCTGCTAGCATTCACACTTCATAAATTATTTCTTTTATCATTTAACTACTCGAGGACGAGCAGGAATTAAGCTTGGGGATGCTGATACGTCTCCAACGTATCTATAATTTATGAAGTATTCATGCTATTATATTATCCATCTTAGATGTTTTATATGCATTTATATGATATTTTATATGATTTTTGGGACTAACCTATTAAACTAGAGCCCAGTGCCAGTTTCTGTTTTTTCATTGTTTTTGAGTTTTACAGAAAAGGAATACCAAACGGAGTCCAATTGACGTGCCAATTTTTGTTGATTTTTTATGGACCAAAAGAAGCCCTTGGAGCAAAAGAGTTGGGCCAGAAGAGTCCCGGGCTGTCCACGAGGGTGGGGGGCGCGCCCACCCCCCGGGAGTGGGCCCCTGCCTCGTGGACGACTCGGAGACCCCCCTGACGTGAAACCATCGCCAAAAATTCCTATAAATACAGAAACTCCCGGAAAATAACCTAGATCGGAAGTTTCACCGCCGCAAGCCTCTGTAGCCACGAGAAATCAATCTAGGCCCTCTCCGGCACCTTGCCGGTGGGGGCCATCATCACCGGTGGCCATGGGGGAGTATCCCGGAGAGGCCATCATCGCCATGAAGGCCAAGGACCAGAGGGAGAACCTTTCCCCATCTAGGGGGGAGGCCATGGAGGAGTAAGCACAAGGGGGAGAACCTCTCCTCCTCTCTCTTGGTGGCACCGGAGTGCCATCGAGAGGGGAATCATCGCCGCGGTGATCGTCTTCATCAACATCACCATCATCATCACCATCCTCATCTCTTTTACGCGGTCCACTCTCCCGCACCCCGCTGTAGTCCCTACTTGAACATGGTGCTTTATGCCACATATTATGATCCAATGATGTGTTGCCATCCTATGATGTTTTGAGTAGATATCTTTTGTCTTTGGGTTGATTGATGATCTAGATTGGTATGAGTTGTATGTTTTACTTTGGTGCTATCCTATGGTGCCCTCCGTGTCGCGCAAGCGTGAGGGATCCCCGCTGTAGGGTGTTGCAATACGTTTATGATTCGCTTATAGTGGGTTGCGCGAGTGACTGAAACACAAACCCGAGTAAGGGGGTTGTTGCGTATGGGAATAAAGAGGACTTGATGCTTTAATGCTATGGTTGGGTTTTACCTTAATGATCTTTAGTAGTTGTGGATGCTTGCTAGAGTTCCAATCATAAGTGCATATGATCCAAGTAGAGAAAGTATGTTAGCTTATGCCTCTCCCTCATATGAAACTACAATAGTGATTACCGGTCTTGTTAACGATTGCCTAGGACAATTTCGCACACCGATCCACCATTATTCCACACTCGCTATTTATAATATTTCGTAATATATTCTGACTTCATGATAACAGCACCTACTTTTATATTTTAGCTCTCCGATATCATACAAAGTTATCTTCTTCATACCCACAACATAGTTTTATTTCTCGTTGCTAGTTGGAAGCAAACGTTCGGTGTATGTAGAGTCGTATCAGTGGCGGATAGGGCTTGAGAGAATATTGATCGTACCTTTAGCTCCTTGTGGGTTCGACACTCCATACTTATCACTTCCACCTTTGGAAATTGCTACGATGATTCCCTGCACGTGGGGATTATCAGGATCCTGTGCGCAACGTCGGCACGTACCCCGCCTCCCGGAGCTCCTTGATGTCCTTCTCCGTCACGGAGGAGGCCACCCACTTGCCTTGAGAGCCGGATACGGACATTGCTGGAGTGTTTGGTGGCAATGGAAAAGATCGAAACTTGGGCGTTGGAGCTCGAGGACGAGAGAGCTGAGGAAGAAGAAGGCGTGGGGTAAAAATATGGGTCCTTATCCTCTTATTAAAGGCAGTGAATATCAAGCGCCCCCTCACAAGCCTTAAAACTCGCCTATTTACAAGGGGTCGTGCGAACGGCACGGTTGCATTACCCAAACCCGTTGTAAGGGCATATTGTCCCTTAGTGGTTTTGGTGATTGATGACAGTGCATTTGCGGACTAATCGTGTGCATTGAGCATTTCAGATATCTCATGTTTAGGCACAAGACGATTCGTTGCCTCTCGGAGTCCAGTGAAGACGAAGTTTTCCCTACGTTTCTTTTCGGTGGATTTGAGTCGTAGGAAAGCCGTACTATTAAGAGGGGGTCCGCTTTGGAAAGGTTTGGGAGGAATCATCATGTACACGTCTGTTCCTTTTGCACCACCTTTCCTTTGGCGCTTTGGAGCATCCTCTGTTTGCCCGTGTCTCTGCAAAATGAAGGACTCCTGGTGTTGGTTGTGCTGGGGCATGCGGTAGTACTGCTCATGCAAGCGGTAGTACCGCAGAGGCTCACGGTAGTACCGGTCGCGGTCGCGTAGTACCGCAGTCCCTTAAGGTAGTACCGCTTGTTGGAGATATACCCTAGAGGCAATCATGTATGATGATATTTCCTATGTGTTTATGAATAAAGATAGTCCTTGGACATTATCAGTGATGTATATCAGCAAGTGTGTGACTTTTTTGTGGGACTATGCATTGTATGATGGCTGTCCTAAAGGTCCCTAGTCGAAAGGGATGTGTGGACGCGCAGCCAACTAGACTAGCATATGACACGGTCGATGGCTTGGTCTCACTACCCATGGGGCAGTGGATGCTAACCGGATAATATGGACTTGGAAGGATCTGGTCGGATTCGACGTAGTCAGATCCGAGTCGAGATAAGGTCCGAGTCGGACAGACCCAACTATGAGATGCAGCGATATGTCATCTGTGAGTCTCTAGTAGAGCATACGTTCTATGTCCTAAGACCTGAGCTGGCACATGTACTCGGGATGGTGACAGACTTGCTTTGGGCCGACCAAACGCTACTCCGTGACTGGGTAGTTACAAAGGTAGTTTCAGGCATGTCCAGACCCATGCTGCGAAACATGGTCGAGCAAGATGGGATTTGCCCCTCCGATCAAGAGAGATATACTCTGGGCCCCTCGTGTGATCCGACCAGGATAAGCATGGCCATGCGACAAGGATTATGAGATAATCCGGGGTGTGTTCAGCATCACTGGAACGAGAAAGAGGTCGGGCTAGCACAAGGATGACAGACTCGCCTTGAGCTCGACAACATATATCGTGTGGCAAAAGGAATGGAAGTGTGATGTACAGGTTCGCCTAACCAGCTTCATAGTCTACTTGGTGTTTGGCATGCCTTGCTAGGGGCCGCTACCAATCGTGCAGTTCGGAGGTGATCTGAACTGCGACCAAGCCGGCTTGAACCTAAGGGGTCGCGCGCTTAAGGGAAGGAACCTACGAGGTCGGATCCGACGACACTGGTCGGATGTGATCCGAGCTGTATCCGGATTGTGGCCGAGTAGACTTATGGGCTTTAGGGACCGTGCAAGGCCCAAGTGTTGAGCCCACGACGGACGCCTATATAAAGTGGGGGTGCGACACACTCATGTAGTTGATCGCTTCGGCGCTGTCACTAGGGTTTGCATGTGTTGAGAATAGACACCTCCACTCGCCACTGGTTGTGTGATCGGACCTAGCAGTCCACCGCACGACGTTCCTCCTGCACGCGCGGATACCATTAGAGGCGGTGCACTTGCGCCGCTCTGACAAACCTGTACGTGGGAACCGACGACCGTCTGTTCGAAGGAGATCGGACGAGGAGGAGACGAACCACGCGAATGCGCTGCCACAACTCTTCTTCCGCTGTGCAGCACTTCGCGTCTAGTGGTAATGAACTGTGATCCATCTCCCGTAGCATGTTCTTGGTTCTTCTGCGCGTAGGAAATTTTTTAATTGGCAGTCAACGCACCCTATCGTAGAACCCAACAGTGGTATCAGAGCCTTTGCTATAGGATTTGGATTCAGATCGTATGCATATTAGATATGCGGAGGCGACAGATGAGATCTATTGTCATTGATGAGATCGGCTATGTGCACGGTTGATGAGATCAACTGCACATGGGGATCAATGCGGCTATGTTTTCTGATGATCAGAGTCGATGAGGTCGTGACACAACCTACTCCTACCGGTTGGTATCCGCCATCGGGGTTAACTGTGAAACGTAAACCCGAATCGGACTCGCGATGATCGATAAGATCGGTCAGATCGGAAAATTGTATTTCGTACACGATCACTCAAACCGGTAGAATGCGACTCTATGCGTAACTTTGTTTTGCAGGTTTGACGTGAATAGTATGCTCATGTGTATGTGATGCATGTGTGTAATTTATACATGGCTTGCGTGTCATGTTTGCCAGCCGGCAGGAGCCAAAGTGTTGTCATTATAATGTATAACGACCTGTGTGTCGACTTGTGATTCTCTATAAAATTCATAACTAGTTGTAGTAGTTGGATTATAGAGATCAAGTTGGTGGCTTGGCGTCCTGGCGTGACAAACAAGATGGAGTTCCTAGATGGTCATCGGAGTTGGAGCCAACCTGGAAGAACATCTATGAAGGAGCCATACTATTTCACAATATGTGTTTATTTGTGATTGTTATGCTTCTTTGTTTCTATGCATGTTAGAATGGTAGAAAGATCCCTCATTAATATCAAGCGAATTGCCATCCCCGATGTTGCACCTTCGCACGTCAAGTACGTCTAGTAGTGGGCTCATAAAATTGGGGTGCTGCTAGGTGTCCTTGAACTGAAGGGTTCGTGCCGGACACGGACATGCACTGCATCAGGTCAACTTGACAAGGCTATCAAAACGGTTTTGGGCCTTGTGGCAAAGAAGGTTTGGGGCCGGGGTATGGGATACCTTCCCGACTGACAGGAGTCGTATAGAGATACGATTAGCAAGGAGTTGCTTACCGGATAGGCATGTTTTCTAGCAGTGATGCTAAAGCTCACTAGTCGCTTGTGCTAGTCGGATCCTGAATCACTGAGAGTTTGCGGAGGGATGCCAACTTCAGTGGGAGTATTTCTGTTTAAGGCTAGAATTACTCTACATAAACACATTGCTTAGTGATTGCATATTTTTTGTTGTAGATCAATGGCACCACCTGCTCAACCCAACTTTGCATTGAAATCAATTCTGGAAAAGGATAAACTGAATGGAACAAACTTTACCACCTGGTATAGAAATCTGAGATTTGTTCTCAAGCATGATAAAAAGGAACATGTTCTAGAGGATCCACCTCCAGAGGAACCTGCCGATAATGCTAATACCACAACTAAGAATGCCTACCAGAAACTCGTTGATGAATCAACGGAGATTAGCTGTCTGATGCTGGCTTGTATGGATCCCGATTTGCAACAGCATCTCGAAAATGTTGAGGCTTACGATGTGATCGAGAGTCTCAAGAGCATGTTTCAGACACAGGCTAAGACCGAAAGGTTCAACGTCTGGCGATCCTTGATGGATTGCAAGCTGAAGGAAGGTGATCCACTGAGCCCACATGTGATCAAGATGATCGGATATGTGCAAGCTTTGGATAGGTTGGGCTTCCCGCTCTTGGATGAGCTGGCTACTGATGTTGTTCTGGGTTCTCTTCCGCCTAGCTATGGGATGTTCATCTTGAACTATCATATGAATGGCATGGATAAGAAGCTCACTGAATTGCATGGGATGCTCAAAGTGGCAGAGCAGGATATTAAGAAAGGCACGCATCAAGTGTTGATGGTGCAGAAATCGGCTAAGTTCAAGAAGAGTTGGTCCAAGAAAAAGGCTAAGGCAAAGGGCACGGAGACAGTAACCTCCGCCGCTGCGCCGAAGTCTGGACCGGACTCGAAGACCATTTTATACCATTGCAAGAAAACTGGTCACTGGAAGAGGAACTGTAGCAAGTGGCTTGCAGAGCATGGCAAGAAGGCCGGGAATGCTGCTTCAGGAAAAGGTACACTTGTTGGATATGTTATAGACATTTACCTTGCTGACATACCTAGTAGCTCTTGGGTATTTGATACCGGATCGGTTGTTCATTTTTGCAACTCAATGCAGGGGCTGGTAAGAACTAGGCGTGTGGCACAAGGGGAGATTGACATCAGGGTCGGCAGCAAAGCAAGAGTTGTTGCGTTGGAGGTCGGCACGATGCAGCTCCAGCTTCCTTCTGGATTTATTTTGGAATTGAATAATTGTTATTACATTCCTGCACTTAGTCAGAACATTATTTCTGCCTCATGTTTGATGAGTCAGGGTTATGAATTCAATTTAAAGGACAATGGTTGTTCGTTTTATTTGAATGGTATGTTCCACGGCTATGCACCCATTGTTGATGGGCTATTTATATTGAATCTGGAACAGGAACCAGTCTATAACGTGAATGTCAAGAGGCATAAGCCTAATGAGATAAATCCGACGTACTTCTAGCATTGCCGGCTTGGACACATTAGTCTGAAATGCATGAAGAAGCTCCATGATGATGGGATCCTAACTTCGTCTGACTTCGGGTCGTTCGAGACATGCGAATCATGCTTGCTCGGCAAGATGACTAAGTCTCCTTTCACAAAGAGTTGCGAGAGGGCGACCGAGCTGTTGGAACTGATACATAGTGATGTGTGTGTACCAATGAGCACAACTGCTAGAGGTGGCTATCGGTACTTCGTGACTTTTACCGACGACTTGAGTAGATATGGATATATCTATTTGATGAGGCACAAGTCGGAAACTTTTGAAAAGTTCAAAGAGTTTCAGAACGAGGTTGAGAATCACCTCGGCAAAACTATAAAACTTCTACGATCAGATCGTGGAGGTGAGTACATGAGCCAGGAGTTTGATGATCATTTGAAAAGCCGAGGTATAGTACCTCAACTCACACCTCCGGGTACACCACAAAGAAACGGCGTGTCGGAACGGAGGAATCGTACCTTGTTGGACATGGTTTGATCAATGATGAGCAAATCGGATTTATCCTTGTCACTCTGGGGATACGCTCTAGAAACTGCAACTTTCACACTTAACAGGGTACCATCAAAATCCATAGACAAGACACCACATGAGATGTGGACCGGGATGACTCCCAGTTTGTCTTTTCTAAAGATTTGGGGTTGTGAAGCATTTGTCAAGCGACTTATGTCAGACAAGCTTACACCCAAGTCGGATAAATGCATATTCGTGGGATATCCGAGGGAAACCTTGGGATATAGCTTCTACAACCGGGAAGAGAACAAAGTGTTTGTTGCTCGGAACAGGGTTTTCCTTGAAACAGAGTTTCTCAGTCGGGAGGCTAGTGGGAGGACGGTTCGACTCGAAGAAATTTGAGGACCACTCGGGGACGGCTCGCCTGGTGATGAGATCATACCGGAGTCAGTTAGGGAACCCGTAGTGGAAGCGGCACCGGAACCACGGAGGTCGGAAAGATTGCGCAGAGTGCGTGATGTATTGTTGCTAGAAAGCGACGAGCCGGCCACGTATGCGGAAGCGATGGTGAGCCCAGATTCCGAGGCATGGCTGGAGGCCATGAGATCCGAGTTAAAGTCCATGGATGAGAATCAAGTCTGGGACTTGGTTGACCGCCGCCTGGCGTAAAAGCCATTGGTTGCAAATGGGTCTTTAAGAAGAAAACCAATGTGGATGGAAATGTTCAGATCCACAAAGCTCGGCTTGTCGCTAAGGGTTATGGACAAGTTCAAGGAATTGACTACGTCGAGACATACTCGTCGGTAGCGATGCTGAAGTCAGTGAGGATCGTACTGGCTATAACTGCATATTTCGATTACGAGATATGGCAGATGGATGTCAAGACGGCTTTCCATCACGAAAATTTAACCGAGGACGTGTATATGATACAGCCCGAGGGTTTTGTCGATCCGACTAGCACTAGTAAGGTATGCAAGCTCAAGAGATCCATTTATGGGTTGAGGCAAGCATCTCGGAGTTGGAACATTCGTTTTGATGAGGTCGTCACTGGTCTCGGTTTCATCAAAAGCAAAGAGGAGGCTTGTTTATACAAGAAGTTAAGTGGGAGCTCGATAGTGTTTCTGATCTTGTATGTGGATGACATATTGTTGATCCGGAACGATGTTTCGATGCTGAACTCGGTCAAGGAGTCATTGAATGGCAAGTTTTCGATGAAAGACCTTGGTGAAGCAGTGTATATTTTAGGCGTTAAGATCTATAGAGATAGATTGAGAAGGCTGCTTGGCTTAAGCCAGAGCACGTACATGGATAAAGTGTTGAAGCGGTTCAACATGAGTGAGGCGAAGAAAGGGTTCTTGCCACTCTCACATGGTATAAGGCTAAGCGAGACTCAGAGTCCTTCGACATCTGATGAGCGAAGCAGGATGAGTAGGATTCCGTATGCCTTGGCAATCGGATCCATCATGTATGCCATGATATGTACAAGGCCTGATGTTGCTTTTGCAATAAGCCTAACAAGCAGATACCAGGCCAACCCAGGTGAGAGTCACTGGGCAGCGGTAAAGACTATTTTGAAGTACCTGAAAAGGACTAAAAAGATGTTCCTAGTTTATGGAGGTGAGGAAAAGCTCGTCGTAAAGGGTTACGCCGATGCTAGTTTCCAAACTGACAGAGATGATTGTCGATCACAGTCCGGATTCGTGTACATCATGAACGGAGGAGTAGTGAATTGGATGAGTTCCAAGCAAGATACGGTGGCCGATTCTACCACAGAAGCCGAATACATTGCGGCTTGTGAAGCTACAAAGGAAGGTGTTTGGATCCGGCATTTTCTGGATGATCTTGGTATTTTCCCAGCCTCGGTAAAACCATTGGACCTTTATTGTGATAATTCTGATGCCATCGCACAAGCCAAGGAGCCGAGGAATCACCACAAGGTCAGACACATAGATCGGAAATATCACCTGATACGAAAGATCATAAAGAATGGTGATGTAGAGTTATGCAAAATTCACACGGATGCAAATGTTGCAGATCCATTGACTAAGCCGCTTCCACAACCCAAGCATGAGGGGCACGTTAGAGCTATGGGCATTCGATGTCTATTTGATTGACTCTAGTGCAAGTGGGAGACTGTTGGAGATATGCCCTAGAGGCAATCATGTATGATGATATTTCCTATGTGTTTATGAATAAAGATAGTCCTTGGACATTATTAGTGATGTATATCAGCAAGTGCATGACTTGTTTGTGGGACTATGCATTGTATGATGACTGTCCTAAAAGGTCCCTAGTCGAAAGGGTTGTGTGGACGCGCAACCAACTAGACTAGCATATGACACGGTCGATGGCTTGGTCTCACTAGCCATGGGGCATTGGATGCTAACCGGATAATATGGACTTGGAAGGATCTGGTCAGATTCGACGTAGTCGGATCTGAGTCGAGATAAGGTTCGAGTCGGACAGACCCAACTATGAGACGCAGCGATATGTCATCTGTGAGTCTCTAGTACAGCATACGTTCTATGTCCTAAGACCTGAGCTGGCACATGTACTCGGGATGGTGACAGACTTGCTTTGGGCCAACCAAACGCTACTCCGTGACTGGGTAGTTACAAAGGTAGGTTTCAGGCATGTCCAGACCCATGCTGCGAGATATAGTCGAGCAAGATGAGATTTGCCCCTCCGATCAGGGGAGATATACTCTGGGGCCCTCGTGTGATCCGACCAGGATAAGCATGGCCATGCGACAAGGATTATGAGATAATCCGGTTTGTGGTCGGCATCACTGGAACGAGAAAGAGGTCAGGCTAGCACAAGGATGACAGACTCGCCTTGAGCTCGACAACATATATCGTGTGTCAAAAGGAATGGAAGTGTGATGTACAGGTTCGCCTAACCAGCTTCATAGTCTGCTTGGTGTTCGGCATGCCTTGCTAGGGGCCGCTACCAACTGTGCAGTTCAGAGGTGATCTGAACTGCGACCAAGCCGGCTTGAACCTAAGGGGTCGTGCGCTTAAGGGAAGGAACCTACGAGGTCGGATCCGAGGACACTGGTCGGATGTGATCCGAGCTGTATCCGGATTGTGGCCGAGTAGACTTATGGGCTTTAGGGTCCGTGCGAGGCCCAAGTGTTGAGCCCATGACGGACGCCTATATAAAGTTGGGGTGCAGCGCACTCATGTAGTTGATCGCTTCGGCGCTATCACTAGGGTTTGCATGTGTTGCGAATAGACACCTCCACTCGCTGCCGGTTGTGTGATCGGACCTAGCAGTCTGTCGCAAGAGGTTCATCCTGCATGCGCGGATACCGTTAGAGGCGGTGCACTTGCGCCGCTCCAGCGAAACTGTACGTGGGAACCGACGACCGGTTGTTCGAAGGAGATCGGACGAGCTGGAGACACCACGCGAACACGCTGCCACAACTCTTCTTCTGATGCACGGCACTGCGCTTGTAGTGGTAATGAACTGTGATCCATCTTCCGTAGCATGTTCTTGGTTGTTCTGCGCGTAGGAATTTTTTTTAATTTGCAGTTGACGCACCCTACCATAGAACCCAACACTGCTCCCAGGGCGCGGTAGTACCGTGGCCTCGGGCCAGGCACAACAGCACGAGCGGAATTAGGGACGGATTACATCCGCGCCCTACGTGGTAGTACCGCTCCAGGTTTGCGGTAGTACCTCGTTAGATTTTTGCACAGGTCGAAACTCAGCGGAAGTAGCCACGGATGTATTTTTATATGTCTGTGCCTTCCCAGCCTAGACAAACCCTGCCTTGCGGTAGTACCGCAAGGGCGAGAGGTAGTACCACTCTGGCGGTTCTACTGCTCTCTGCTTCAACGCAACAGGGTTGGTCTAGCTCCTGTCGTGCTAGCGGTAGTACCGCTTGTCTGGTGCGGTAGTATCGCTCGTCACAGGCTGGGTAAGTGGATAACGGTTGGATTTGTCCTATCACTATATAAGGGGAGTCTTCTTCTCCGAGTTGACTACCTCTTCTATCCCTAAGCTCCATTGTTGCTCTAAGCTCCATTTTTGCCCGATCTCTCTCCCTAGCCAATCAAACTTGTTGATTCTCTAGGGATTGGTTGAGATGGCCCCGGTCTACACTTCCACCAAGGGAAATTTGATTCCCCCCACAAATCCCTTGCGGATCTTGTTACTCTTGGGTGTTTGAGCACCCTAGACGGTTGAGGTCACCGCGGAGCCATATTCCATTGTGGTGAAGCTTCGTGGTGTCGTTGGGAGCCTCCAATTAAGTTGTGGAGATTTCCCCAACCTTGTTTGTAAAGGTTCGGACACTGCCTCCAAGGGCACCAATAGGGGAATCACGGCATCTCGCATTGTGTGAGGGCGTGAGGAGAATACGGTGGCCCTAGTGGCTTCTTGGGGAGCATTGTGCCTCCGCACCACTCCAACGGAGACGTACTTCCTCTCAAAGGGAAGTAACTTCGGTAACACATCCTCGTCTTCACCGGCTCCACTCTTGGTTATCTCACCTTTACTCGTGCAAGCTTACTTTGTGTTGCATTCCTTGCTTGCTTGTGTACTTGTTGTCGTTGCATCACATAGGTTGCTCACCTAGTTGCATATCTAGACAACCTACTTTGATGCAAAGTTTAAATTGGTAAAGAAAAGCTAAAAATTGTTAGTTGCCTATTCACCCCCCCTCTAGTCAACTATATCGATCCTTTCACCCGTATTGATGAGAATCCCGCAATAAGGGGGCACGATCTCTGCTTTGACAAGACGTGTCAATAGTGGTTGCGTCTCGAAACATGAAGCGGGAGGCCAAAACATGGCTCAAAATAATAAAGAGGCCAGATGCGACGTTTCACCGAAAGGTCCGTCGTTGGGTATACCTTATTAAGTATTGTATCCTTGTGGTTGAGGGTTGTGACTATTGTACAGAGTCGGGTATAGTTCTCTTGTTCAGAAGACTGCTTTGTATGCGGAGAAGGAACCCGCCTTGCAATTCCGAAGACAATCTACATGCCGAACACATCGTCATTGAAGACTGGTTCAGGGGCTACCGAGGGAGTCCTGGACTAAGGGGTCCTCGGGTGTCCGGGCAATTTGATATGGGCCGAACTGATGGGCCGTGAAGATACAAGATAGAAGGCCTGCCCCCGTGTCCAGATGGGACTCTCTTTGGCGTGGATGGCAAGCTTGGCGTCCGGATGTGTAGTTTCCTTTCTCTGTAAACCGACTCTGTACAACCCTAGGCCCCTTCGGTGTCTATATAAACCGGGGGGTTTAGTCCATAGAGGCCAAGATAATCATACAGGCTAGACATCTAGGGTTTAGCCATTATGATCTCGAGGTAGATCAGCTCTTGTAACCCCTATACTCATCAAAGTCAATCAAGCAGGAAGTAGGGTATTACCTCCATCAAGAGGGCCCGAACCTGGGTAAACATCGTGTCCCCTTTGTCTCCTGTTACCTTCGATCCTCAGACGCACAGTTCGGGACCCCCTACCCGAGATCGGCCGGTTTTGACACCGACACCCACAACAAGCACATGGACGGGCGTTGGATTGGTATTGATGTTAGAATAAATCTGAGGCACTCCGTCAATCATCCGAGAACCAAGCAATCACACGAGTATGACACCGAGATTTGTTAACGAGGTTCACCGATATGGCTACATCCCCGGGGCCTGACTACAGGCGCTCCTCCTCGTGACACCGTCACAATACCGCACACCGGCCACTCGGGCGCCGGCCACTGGCTCCCCTGCGTACATGTGCTATTATGTTGGCATAGGTTACATCGTGTGTCTACCCTCGCTATATATGAGAGGCCTAGGATACAGGTGTCCTACTAGGGCATGACTCCATATCCTATCTAAACACAATACTACTCAGAGTCCAACTATAACCTACCTTGTACCAAGTATTCGACACAACTCTAACAAACTCCACCTTGGCAAATATTCTCCACCACCTTGAGTTCGTAAATGCATCAAACTTCCCTATACATTGGACTTGAGCTTATTCCATGAGCACCGCTGCTACTCCAAAGACTCCATGTGACTCCACATGTAACTTGTAGTCCCTTATTTTCTTGACCACAGACAACTCTCGAGCAAAATTAAGTTCCTTGTTACTCTAGTTTGTGCTCCCAACTTTCAGAGTATCCGTCCAATGCCATCACACACTGATCACTAACCTGCATGAAAGTGAACAACTCACATATTGGGTGTCACACATAAGAGTTACCTGAACTCAACATCACCGCTCCTTTCTTGACCGCTTGTTTGAAACTTGAAGGAATTTCACCATTGCTTGTAGTCATCCTGAGTCAAATTCGCAGTTGTCTCACCACATGTATGACCACCAGGGCCATGGCCCGTCTCCATGGCCCGTGCTACCGCACGCCTCGCCGCTATTACCGCATCGAGCATCCGCTGTCCCGGTTGAGTCTCAAGGGCCGTGAACCCACACCACTCAACCCCCACTGCAGAGTTCCACCGATCATCACCGACCGATGATGAGTTTCACACTTCCATCAAACCACTGGGCTCCAGTCCGAATTACGTGTCCCTTACTTTTCCCCGCTGAATAGGCTTCGATTCTCTGGATACTTACACCGTAGTCCCTCAATCTAGCTCCACCTTCAACATGATTGCATGGCAGATGATCAATCCACCCTCGCGCCCCGTCGACTTCAAGCTCTCATGTGCGCACTGCCTTGAATCAACCCTACGTCATAGTCTTGTCGAAGCCGCACAAGCCCTCAGGCCTGCACCACGTGTTTCCATGCCCTAGAAGTCGACCACCATCAGCATCACGCTCCTATGTTGTCGTCGTTGAAATCACCGCCGTCTTCTGCTTTGACCAACATCCCTGTCGATCCATCACACTGTCCAGTCCGAACCAGCCGAACTAACCCGACTGCAACCATGCTCCACCCTGCGTCATGTCCGCCCACACATCTCCGTGCATTGATTGATGCCCTATGTTTGCATGATCCCTGTACACGCACTCCAGGCTCCACGAACCTTATGTGCACGTCGTAGACCTGCCAGCAAACCGACAGAAAACACACGTGCAATTAGCAACACATCCAAAAGAGAATAACTTCCGGGTAACCTCGTGGTTCACCAAGCATGTGCCTCACAACTCCCAATGTCATTGCCTTTCATGTTGCTATCCATGCCACGTAAATACCACCACCATGTGCAGACTACTCCCTTTTATTTGTCCAAATAAATCTCACGCTGCCTTTGATTCCTTCGGCTTCTACAGCAATGCTCAAAACATCAGCCTCCTTTGCTCCGCCTTAGGCTTCTAGACATCACGCCTACACCTATACCACCAGTGGCCCAACCCTTGACACGGGCCATGGCTGCTCCCGCATGCGGGCCGTGCTGCCTTGCGCCTGCGCCGAGTGAAGTCTATTTTAGACCTTGAATTCGTATGGCTCGTCCGGATCAAATCTCGAACTCTCAATTCCTGAAATCGATACCCTATACTTTCTAATCCCGGTCAACCCTAACCTTAGGTCTGTTTGGCGCACCAGGGAAAGAACAATCCCGACGAGGTTCATTTGCTACTCTCATTGACGACACGGTCCACAAGTCATATTCGTGTTCTTCCTTGTTCTCTCCCAGCCAAATGGATTGATCCCCTCCTCATATTATCTTGAGAAAATTCCTTGTGTTTGCGTACGCATCTAGCCGGAACAACCAATCTGGCTGGTAGTTGCGTAGCTGTGTACTTGCGTCTCACCGGTAAATCGATCTACATATCTCCTATCAGTTCATTGGAAAGCACTATATTCGGCAGGGATGTGTACGAACAAATGCAGTAAGCCAGCTCATGACACGCGGTGAAACCAGACTCTAATCAATTCATCACATTGACGGATGACCTCAACATGGCGAGGGCCGGCCATGCGAACTCCATGGAGGCCCAAGAAGCGTGCTCAGTGTGGGCGGACATACAATGCGAGGCTGACGTGGTCTTCCTCCGCGGCGCGTGCGACGCCGACGTGCACGACGCCTACTTCCACGCCTCCTGTGCGCGGGGCGAGGCGGTGCTCGAGGTTTGCTGGGCGTGCTGCTACGCGCTGCCGTCCTCCACGTCAGGCCATTGGCTTGGGCGCGCTTGACGGATCTTTGCGTTGTTAGTCGTGATGTTTTCGCCGTCCTCCGCATCACCATCAGCTCCGGCACACCAAGGCGTGTGCACACAAGATGCTCGACCAAATGCCAGATCGAGCCATGGAAGTGGGCACCGAGGGGAGCATCGTGGAGGACGACGAGGTCGACGGGCCTTGAGCTCACCAGGTGGCAGAAGCACATACGAGAGTAGAGAAGCTCAAGAAGGGGGTGTATTGGGTAGCCCACTGCTGGGCGCCGGCGCGCCGGCCCAACTTTCGACCGGATTGCCCCCAACCGTTCAATGTCAAGTGTAACTGCCGTCAGATCTGAGTCGATCTCCTTCGTCATCCTCGCGTACACCTCTGGTACGAGGAAATCCCCATGGGAAAACAAGGCCGCCGTGCTTGCCCCCAGCCACCGTGCCCTCGTCCCCGGTCACCTGCACTTGTCGGCCACCCTACGCCACCCTGTGCTTGCGCTTTGCTGCCCGCGCTTGCCGCCTTCTGTAGCCCCTGGTCTCAAAGTCTTACCATCACCGCCGCAGCAATTTCTGTCGCCGGTCGAAGCAAATGCCAACTACGGTTGCAACAAAAATCATTGTCGCCTCCGTAGCAAAATTCGACGACGAGGCAGCGTGTCTGCTCCGGCGCCAGTGGTTGCCGGTTGCATCACCCCGTCCTCCCAATGTCATCTCCAACATCTGCAGGTGGTGGTTCCAGCAAAAAAAAATCTTGCCAATTGTAGCAAAAAATCCAGCCGCCGGTCATAGCAAAGCACCGTCCAACACATATCCAGTGAAAACAAGACGCCATCGCCGGTAGCAGCAGCCATGTTTGCTGGTTCCAGCATCCATAGTTGCAGTTGCAGCAGAAACGACGGCGTCGTTACCGTCGCAACATGGTTTCCGCCGGTGGTAGCTGCCGGTAATGCCGGTTGAAGTTCTTGTTTACCCCTTGAAGCTTTTTGGTGCCGGATGTAGCATTTTCAGCTGTCGGTTGCAGCATTTTGCGGTTGCGCTATGGCCGCCCCAGCTTCCATGTGTGGTGTTGAAGCTTTTTAACATACTAGATGTAGCTTTTTAGGACGCGGTTGTAGCAAAAATCGAGGACGGTTGTAGCAAAAATCATCGTCCCCGCCATGATGGGTTGCAGCTCTGCCATGAATGGACATAGCAAAAAAAGTTCGCTGGACATAGCAAAAAACCATGACGGTTGCAACAAAAAAATCGCCGTCACCATCGCAAGGTCGCAACTCGGCCATGGATGAACGTAGCAAAAATCCTCGCTGGTTGTAGCAAAATCTGACGGCGGTGGCAGCAAATATCGTCGTCACCGTTTGCTTGCAACTCACCGTCAGAGGTAGCCGCGCTCCCGCCATCGACCTGTTGCAGCTTTTTCTGTCGCCAGTTCGAGCACGACCGTTGTTGGGTTGCAGCTTGCTCAAGGGAACCATTCATGGCCACCCCGCGCCTTTTCGTGTGGAGAAGAATGGAAAAAAGGTAGGTGATGGGAGGAGGTAGGAGAAAGGGAGCGAGCGGAGAAGGTAGGGGAAAGGGAGCGACTGGCGCGACCATGAATCACGGGCGGCTTCGTGAGGTGGGAGAAAAAGAGAAGAAAAGGAACGAGCGGGTGAGGAGAACGAAGAAAAAGAGATAAGGCACGAGATTTGTTAATGTGTGGGTCCACTCCTTACGTGTCGCGATCTGAATCGCTAGTGGCTGCGTGCGTGTGGATGCGACCGGCCGAAGCTTCGACTGGCGCCCCGGCCACAAACGTTTACCTATTGGGTATGCCTGAACGCTTGTCGAGCAGTGAGGTAGACACACCATGCACGCGCTGAGGAGGGACACCCCGGCAGTGGCGCTCTGGAGGGCCCTCGAGGACGCTTAGTGGTCATCCTTGAGCTGGTCATCCTCTCGCGGTGGGGTGCACACCAGAAATAGAAGACGGCTGCGGGGCGTTTTGAGGCCAAGTGGCACACCGCTAGATGTATGGAGGCGGGGAAGATGAATATGACGTGTAGGCCCGTAGAGTCAATGACAAAAACGATTGTTTCTGGTCGGGATTGTCTTTTTCCCGATGCAACAAATAGTGTAGGGTCGGTTTAGGGTTGGAATTGACCGAGATTGATGAATACAGAGTGCCGATTTCAGGGATTTAAAGTTGAGGGTTCAATTCCGACTACCTCTACGAGTTTAAGTTTAAAATAGACTTAGGCCGAGGCCGCACTGTAACCTACCTTTATATATAATATTCGACACAACTCTAACAATTGATTGTACGTACGCGCGCGGCTAGCGCTTTGCTTCTGCCGGTCAGCCGGACACAATCATTAGGCAAAAATTAAGGAAAAAGAAATACGTGCATGTTCTTGTGTTTCTACGAGAAAATGAGTAACAATAGCGATTGTTTTCGCTTAATAAATTCGGACGCTCTAAACATGTGCCGACTCAATCCTGACAAAATCAATCACAAACGTGACGTCTCTCTTGAATTGAGGAATGATCGGACAAATCAAAGAAGATAAATTCTTCTGGAAGGTTTTCTTAGTAATAATTAATCTGCAAGTGGTGTAGAAGGGAAAGAATAGGCTGTGCAAACACAATATTAATCGGTGCACCAGGCACGTATATATGAGTACAGAAGGGGGCCACAATCTCAACTATACAGAGGAACTAGGAGGTGGGCCCAAGACGCAATATGCACGTACACAATATATTCAACACCCCCCCCCCCCCAGTCGAAGCGGCGCCGGAGACGCAGAGACTGGAACGGAACTCCTCGAAGGTGGAAGTCGGCAGTCCCTTAGTCATCACATTGGCGAACTGTTGTGCACTTGGAACATGAAGGACCCGAATACGTCCAAGAGCCACCTGCTCGCGCACAAAGTGAATGTCTAGCTCAATGTGCTTAGTCCGACGATGATGAACGGGGTTGGCGGAAAGGTACACCGCAGAAACGTTGTCACAGTAGACAACCATAGCCTGGGAGACGTCATGGTGCAACTCCTGAAGTAACTGTCGTAGCCAGGTGCACTCGGCGACGGCGTTAGCCACAGCTCGGTACTCAGCCTCCGCGCTAGAGCACGAAACCGTAGGTTGTCGCTTGGACGACCACGAGACGAGTGAAGGACCGAGGTAAACGCAGTAGCCAGAGGTGGACCGTCGGGTGTCGGGGTAGCCGGCCCAGTCCGCGTCGGAGTAGGCCACCATCTCCAGAGAAGTGGACGCCGTGAGAGTAAGCCCAAGAGCCAGCGTGCCGCGGATGTAACGAAGAATCCGCTTCACGAGCGTCCAATGAGAGTCACGAGGGGCGTGCATATGCAGACACACCTGCTGAACAGCATACTGTAAATCCGGCCGGGTGAGAGTCAGATACTGAAGAGCACCAACAATGGACCGATAGAACGGAGCATCCGACGCGGGAGAGCCCTCGAGAGCAGAAACCTTGGCCTTCGTGTCAATAGGAGTAGCAACAGGGTGACAGTTGAGCATGCCGGCACGCTCAAGTAGCTCGTGCGCATACTTCTGTTGATGAAGAAAGAAGCCGTCGGGTCGCCGAACGACCTCAATGCCAAGGAAATAATGTAGAGCGCCCGGGTCCTTGATGGCAAACTCATCACGCAGCCGGAGAGTAATCTGCTGAAGAAGGGCTGCGGAGGTGGCCGTCAGGATGATGTCGTCGACATAGAGGAGCAAATATGCAGTCGTGTCGCCGCGGTGATAGACGAACAACGAGGCATCCGAGCGAGTGACACTGAAGCCCAGTGTCCGAAGGAACCCGGCGATACGCTGGTACCAGGCGCGAGGTGCTTGCTTGAGCCCGTAGAGAGACCGGGACAGCAAACACACATGCCCAGGAAGAGATGCGTCGACGAAACCGGTCGGTTGCTCACAGTAAACCTGCTCCTCAAGATGGCCGTGAAGGAAGGCGTTGGAGACATCCATCTGATGAACCGGCCAGCCTCGGGAAACTACCAGCTGGAGAACTGTGCGGATCGTGCCCGGTTTGACAACCGGGGCAAACGTCTCAGTGAAGTCGACTCCAGCACGCTGTCGAAAACCACGGACCACCCAACGAGCCTTGTAGTGCTCAAGTGTACCATCCGAGCGGGTCTTATGGCGAAAGACCCACTTGCCGCTGATGACGTTGGTGCGAGAAGGCCGAGGAACCAATGTCCAGGTACGGTTCCGCTGAAGAGCGTCGAACTCTTCCTGCATCGCGGCAAGCCAGTGAGGATCACGAAGGGCTGCGCGAGCGAACGCAGGGATCGGTGACGGCTCAGTGGTGGAGGCGGTGAGAAGATACTCGTCGCTGGAGTACCGTAGACTCGGGCGATGAACGCCGGCTCGAGCCCGAGTGACGGGGCGAGATGGCAACTCGGCGACCGGCGAGGCGGTCGGCGAGATGGCCGGTGAAGAAGTGGCACCCGAGGCCGCCGAAGCGCCCATGCCCGCGGCGTAGGGGGCGGGCGAGGCAGGGGCGTCACCCGAGGCACTCGAGGCGGCGGGGCCGGTCGAGACAGCCGGCGACGGGGTGGCCGGCGAAGCAACGGCTGCTGGCGAAGATGCCGGCAAGGCGGGCGATGCTGAGGCCCCTGACGGGGTCGGCGAGGACGTCATGGGGGCGCGAGTCGCAGCTCGTCCCACAGCGGGAGGACTGCCAAAGCCCGGAGGCGGTCCAAGAATCGAGCGGGGCCGTCCACCTGACGGGGTCGCTGGAGGCACGACAAAAAAATACACTTCCGTGATGATACGTGTTTGTCACAGTAGGTCGCGTTTTTTGTCATGCATGTACATCCATGACGATTTTATGACAGAATCAAGATAGTCATACCTGTGCTGTCGTAGAAGTGTTCCATGACATTACCAAAATTATCATCACGGAAGCGTCCACTTATGACGGTAAATCGCACGTCACAGAAGTGCTTTCGTCAAGGGTGACCGACATGTGGCATCCACCGTAACGGAACGCTGTTAAGCTATCGGGTCGGGTTTTGGATCCGATAACCCGTTAACAGCCCCGACCAATGGCAAATTTCCACGTGTAAAATTCTTATTGGCCGGACGAAACACGTGTCAACTCATCAGTGGGTCAGATAGGCGCCTATGATATGTCGATACGTGCCACGGCCCACCACTGGCCCCTTTAGCTTACAAAGCCAGCCCGTTTGACTTGGTCAAAAGTTAACGGGCTGGCCCATGAAAAGCCTGTTAACGGTCTCTTCGCAAATAGCCCATTTTACGACCCATTAACTCACGGCCCGTTAGGCCCTAAAGGAAATCGGCCCAACAACGTCATGTGGGCCGTCGAATATAACACCAGCCCATTTCACTTTCGGCCCATGTATGGCCCACGACGTCTTTCGGCCCATATGAGGCCTTCGTATCTTTCGGCCCTTTACAGGCCCACGGTGACTCTAGCCCATAATGAACAGTAATTTTCTTTATACCCGTTAACGGCCCGTGATTTACATGGGCCGTTTCCAGCCCGTGTTAGCTTTCGGCCTATTGACGGCCCATACGTTCTTGGGCTCCTTTTCGGCCCTCGATTACTTCCGTCCCGTTACTGGCATGTTCGCCTAATGGGCCAAATTCGGCCCATGGCAAGAGTCGGCCCGTTACTGGCCTGTTCCCCTAATGGGCCAAATTCGGCCCATGGCAAGTGTCGGCCCATTACTGGCTTGTTACCCTAATGGGCCAAATTCGGCCCATGGCAAGAGTCGACCCGTTTCTGGCCTGTTAACTTGTTGCGCCGTTTCCAGCCCGTCCTATATTCTGGCCCATTAACGACCCGTTATGCGTGTGACAGAATTAAGCCTTTGCTGTCCTACGGCCTGTTAACGGCCTGTTACCGTGCTGGGCCGATACCAATTACGCCCGATTACGGCCCATGTAGACCCATTTATCTGACGGCCCGAGGCCCACCGATTACAGGCCCATTTATCGACGGCCCGTAGGAGACCCATGGATCCTACGGCCCGTATATGGCCCATGGTAGTTGCGGCCACTAGCAAACCAGGGAAAAAGAAGACTAGGAAATAAATAAGGCCGAAACTAACGCTAGGCTATTAAGGCGATTGCATAGATTACATCCACTCGGCATCAAAGATCGCCACCAGTGCAAATATAGGGAACACCCTACACTATACAAAAATGGCTTGATGTTTTCTTCAGCCGGTGGCTGCACGTTAAGAATAAATTTTGTATCGCACCAAAACAAATTACAACTATATAACAAAAGGAAGGTTGGCATAAAACTTAACAGTCTAGGAGATAAATGCACCACCAGAAGTTCAGAAGCTCAGTTCATTTGACCTGACTGTTACGTTTTCATGCTGTATTGTCCGATGGAGCACCATAACCCTTGCCTTCATTTCCCCTAGGCTCCTGAACAACATAGCAAATGTCTGATAGTCTGGTTTCAAAACCATGCATATCTTGACGACATTGAGCAATGTTTCTCCTTGTTTCACAAAGGGTTTCTGTTAGGGAATGGACTTGTGTCTGGAGCGCAGATACAACATTGCTTTGAGCTTGCATATCTTGATCATGAGGCAGTTTGGACAATATTGCCTTAACAACCAACCAAGTATTACGCAGGAACGTGCTTTTGGCACTGTTAGTGGACAGGTACTGACCCACTGCAGCAAGAGCTGACATTGCGGTTATAGTTGCCTCGCCACTTTCAGAAGGTGGCGGTTCCACCATTTTTTCCATAGCTTGCTGAAAAGTTGAGGTTTTACATTAGTAGTACCAGAACAGAAGATATTAAGGAGGCAGCAAAACCAAACAAAATAGCTTTGGTCTATATACAGAACTTATTCTGGTGAACCCATGTAAAATATTAGTTGTATTTTATTGCAAAGTACATAATAAAACCAGGTTCCAAACATATGACCATGTACCATCGCTAATGTATTGTCTATTTCTTCACATTGTATTGAGGGCTAAGGATAAAGAGACGAAGTTTATAATATGGTAAGCATAGTATGACATCATTCATATCACAAAACAACTGAGAACAGACAACCATGCAATTGTAACGTTGTGTGGGCAAGTCCAGCACAGAACTAGATTACGGGCAAGATCAAAGGAACATCACTCCTCTCTTTTAAACCTTGTAAGGTGCAATGATACGCTAAGACAATTGTGTATAAAATTGAAAAGAGTAATAGACATTGGCTGCAAACCATGCAGTTCAAGGCACAAGTCAGAGTAAGTAGTAGTTAAAAGGCATGAGGATTAAGGACTTACAACAGCGGCTTTAACTGGTGTAGTCATGCCCTTCTTCTTGCTGGTGTGACAGTCCTTGAAGATTTCCACAGCATTTGGTTCAGGTACTTTTTGGTCCTTGTGGGCTTTCCTCTGCATTTCGAACAAGTCGATATAGATCTGATAATATGGTACAGCGAAAAGAGTGAAACAGCAGCTAATTACAAGAGCCTCGCAGTGTGCAATATAGCTACGAGATCCTGTCATCTGTTGGAATTTCACTTTCGTACGGTTGGCCTTGTTCTTTGAACAGTTCACCTACAAGAAGATAGATTTGTGTGGCACATGCGTAAATAGGACTTCAACATGTGATATGATCACATATATATAATGTACCTGATACTTTGGATCAGACCAGTGTTTAACAAGGCCCCTCCAGTCTTCATCCGATATATTTTCCATTGGAGATGTTTGGGAAAGTTCACTGTTAGCCTTGCCTTCAAAGTGAGTTTTCCTCAAGTTATACCGATACTGTCGCAGAGCAGACTTGAAAAACATGGGTGCAAGCTTGTCTGGTTGCATCATCTTGGCTATCCAACTTGAACCTCATCTGTTGAAAATTATGGGAGTCTCATTATCAGCAACCTAGAAAGTATGGGACAGAGCAAGACGATATTACTAGTTTCCATACATAACCATACTTACAGATAAATGGTCGAGGAAGGTGTTGAACTGGGTTTCGTCTTTGTCATTCCTGTACTGAATCCATGTTGGGAGGATACGTACATGACACCTAACGGCAACCGCTGCCTCTGATACTAACTTGGCTGACTCTGTAGCATCACGTGGCCTTTTTAAACCTGCCTCAAAACGGATCTCCATTCTTCCTCCTCTAGATTTAGTTAACCTATCGAGCATTATCCCTGATGTTTGTTTCCTCTTGCGCCTAGGTGCTAGTCCAACAACGAACATAGGAAGTGTTAGTGTACATCAAACTGTGAGACTACATATAAAGAAGCATGCAACTGTAACTTGACTCCAGCAACTACCTTCTTGCTGTTGAAGCTCACAAGGTTCATCTGATATTGCCAACTCGTCTTGTGTCAAGAGTGCTTGGGAAGTATTGTCAGGTGGCAAGGGAGCATGGGAACGTGCTGCTAGCTCAGTTGACGCACGAGTAAGTCGTGCAGCTGGTAGTACTGTGGTAGGTGTTGCAAGAACTAGGGCTGTCTCTGCTTGTTTGGTGGCAGCTATTTGTTTCTGTTTGGCTTTTTTTGCAACTCGTGTAGCATGGGATGCCGTGTTTGTAGAATTTTCCGCTGGACTTTGACCTTCTATTGCACCATCAGTACCAGCAGAATCTGCAGGATTCATCCGCTTCTCATTCCCTGCCATTCTATGTTTCTTCCTCTTTCTCTGTGCCATGTTAAGTCAAGCCGACAAGAAAAACGAATAACAATTTAGTTCTTCAGAACAAATTGATGCGTGATGCAGACGAACTGAACTTTGATGTTAGACAATCACATGATAGGAGGATGTAATATGTATGAAAAACAGGACGGAAGAGATAACCAGAACTTTGATCTGTAAACTAAGAAGAAGACATTTCACCAAATTAGAAGCAATGCAATGGAAGGTAGACACCGCATGAAAGATGCTACAAATATCGCTCTGCCAAGTTAACAGTGTCTCATCATAAATGGTGTTTAAACAAATGTGAAGCAGTACAAGAAATAAATCATATGCAAGATGCAAACAACATCACACTACCATGTTAGAGGTCTCTCGTCATTAGTGCCATTGCATATTCACAGCATTGCATATTCACAGCTTATGATGTGTAAACTAAGGAGAAGGCATTCAACAAATTAGAAGCAATGAAAGCTAGACACCATATGAAAGATGCAACGAATATCACTCTACCAAGTTAAAACTGTCTCGTCATAAGTGCCATTTCAACAAATTAGTAGTACAAGCTAGAAAAGAATGTGAGATGTAACCTATATCACACTCCGAAGTCAGACGTGTCTTATGATAAGTGATTGTTGCAGGTTACACAACAGTAGTAATTTGATGTAAGAACATGGTGTGATAGACAGATATTGTATGGTCTAGAAACAGGAACACGTGTCTTATTCAAGTATAATGTGTAAAGTAAGCAGATGGAATTCAACAAAATTAGAAGCAATACAAGCTAGACATCACACATAACATGCAACCACATATAACGGTGCCAAGTTAGAGGGAGCACCGGTGATGCTGCACTAGGGGAGACGTGCTCATCATAAACACAGCTTTGTTGAGTGTCTATGCATGTGTTGTCTTGGAAATCATCTTGGGGGTGTGGAGGAGTAGAAACTGTAGAGGCCCTCCGTTCAGAAGGAGCACCTTTATCCGCTGCCTTGCTAACTTCCTTACGCTTTATTGATTTTGAATTGTCAAGTAAAACCGATAAGAAAAGGCAATAAAATTCTCTCTTCAGAACTCATTCATGCATGATACTGACAATCACTACTTTGATGTAAGGCAAACACATGATACCAGGATGGAATATGTATGAAAAACAGGACGGCATGACATGTTCACAACTGTTTGTGTAAACTAAGCAGAAACCATTCCAGCAAATAAGAAGCAATGCAAGCTAGACACCGCATGAAAGATGCAACCAATATGACTCTGCCAAGTTAAAAGCGTCCCATCATAAATGGAATTTCAACAAATTAGAAGCAGCGCATGCTATAAATCATATGAAAGATGCAACTAATATCGCACTGCATATACTAAAGGTGTCTCGTCATGTTGATCGATGCGGGATACAAAAAAAACAATAGTTTTATGTAAGGACATGCTTAATAGACAGATGTACTATGTACTAAATACAGGAAGGCATGTCACATTAACAGGTATAATGTATAAGCTAAGCAGACTAGCACATGCAGTTTAACCAGATTGGAATAATTACAATCTAGACACCATATGCAACATGCAACCACATATCACGCTGCCAAGTTAGAGCAAGCACCTGCGATGCTAGTGTAGGGGAAATGCTGTAATCAACTACAGAGCTACGTTCACTATCTTCATCTAGCATTTCTGTTTCTTGAGAATCATGTCGGGAGGCTGACGCTGCATTCTTTAAATGAGGAGTAGTCCCCTTGCCTGTCTGCCTCGTCATAAGTGATTGATGAGGGATACACAAGAACATTAGTTTGATGTAAGAACATGGTTAATACATAGATGTACTAGTATGTACCAAAAACAGAAAGGCATGTCATATTCAAAGGTATAATGTGTAAGCTAAGCAGATGCAATTTAACCAGATTGGAAGCAATACAAGATAGATATCCGGCTGGAGTGGTGAGCATGATCATCTAGGACCTGAGAGCCTGGTGGGAGGCGGGCTGCTTCGCCACCATCGCAGCTTTTTAGTTGGCTTCCAGGTGATGCCTATCTTTGCTGGGCTTGTCACGGCTCGGCTAGTGCCCTGACTAGCTATTTGTCTTCTGGTGCTCACGGGATGGTGGTTCATGTAAAAAAAATATCTTTCCTTATCTTACCGACTTCGGCCTTTCGAATACAAGCTAGACACCATATGGAACATGCAACCACATATGACACCGCGAAGTTAAAGCAAGCACCTGGGATGGTGGTTCATTGCGAACGAGGTCATCAACTCCAGAGCTACGTTTACCGTCTCCATCTGCTGACACTGCACCCTTTATAGCGCTGTAACGTGTCTTGCCTAACCGCACACGAAGATGGAGCGGCTTCTCTCTTTTCTTTTTGGATTCTCTCATGGCAGCAGGTCTGAAATACCCTTGCATAAAAACACAATAGTGAGAGTAAGGGTGAAGTGTGTGCAGAACTAGTGCACTGTAAAAGTAGCAGATAGCAGGTGGCTGAAAAATAAATGACAGGAGACATCTGATAGCTCTACAACATTGCATGGCAAACAAAATTAGATTCTACTCCGTATGATTTTGTAATATATGAGCACAGGAAATGCAGGTACTCCTCCAGCACACCACCACATGTGTTCATATCTAAGATAACAGTCGACTGAAAATAAATAGGTCAGTCGATTTTTTTAATGAACCGTTCGATCTATAAGGAACGGGCAGATGGCCTTCGTCTACCTCCCGCCCGTCACTGTTGATGATCTTTCTCGAACCGCCAGCGACCACCGGCCCAGACCCCTGCCTCCGCCGCCCCGCCCTCCCATCGACCTCACACCACCGCCGTGCTTGGCAGCCCCCAGGCCATCCCTTTAATCTCGGCCGACCTCCAGATCGGGCGCCAGTAGCTCTAGGCCGCACACGACCCTAAGATAAACACCAAGGCGCTGCTTCCCCGGCGTAATAGGCGTACTAGCGCCTGTTACGCCGGGGAATGCTTCCGTTAATTGGGAATCAACTGGCCAGAAATTGAAATTCAGGGGGGCGACGGACCTCTAGCTAAGGTGAAATACTATATGAGGAGAAACCTTGTGCATCACGAGTTACTAGGAACATCTAGTATCAAGAAGAAGCGGTCAACTAGTGTCTTCTGTGGGATGAATACCGTGCAAGCAGAGACGTAAGATTTGCACAAATAAGGGAAGAGGAGTACCTTTTTCGGTTGCCGGTGTGGTCACCTCCACATGTCGCGCCGATCTTCTTCTTTTTACCGGGGAAACCGATGTTCTGGAGGGTGCAGGCTTGGACGAACCCATGGCCCAATTGTTGACTGTGTTGCCGTGGCTGTATGTCGGCGGAGGGGAAGCAGATCTGAGGCGGCGAAGGACGACGTAGCAGGAACAGCTCCGGTGCGGTGGAGGGTGGCGAAGTTGGAGCGGCAGCGGTGAGGCGCAGGACGGCGTGGTTGAACTGGCTCGGGTACGGATGGCTCGGCCTCGGCTTCAACTACTAGCCGTGGAGGGTGTTGCGGTTGAGGTTGCGATGGACGACGACGTCGGGGTATCGGCTCCGGCGTGATGGAGGAGGGCGGCGGTTGATGGGTGGGATGGGGTGGCGGACGGAGGACGCCGGGGTTTCGCGGCTGGTGGAGAGGTAGTTTTGGCGCCCACGGAGTACGAATGGGGAATCGGACGGGTGGGGGGGAACCATGTTTCGGTCTGGGACGCGCTTGTTTCTGGCTTTTTTGAACAGAAGATGGGACGCGCTTGTTTGAAATTTGGGGAAAGTACAAACTTTGCCCCCCTCTTAAATTTCGGACCTACTGCGGGTCGGGGGTAGGATGGTAATCCCAGGTGTCCCAAATAGTGGGCGGGAGCGATTTCGGCCGCGCGCATGTGTGCTTAGGCGGCCATTGTGTATGAATGTTTTTCAGATGCGGTTGCGTGGCGTGTAGATGAAGCTACAAACCTACCCCGGTTTAGACCTTTGGACGTCGGGCCGGTAGGTTTCACGGGTCGGAGTTATTAGAAAAGTAATTTCCTTGTACTACCAAACATTGGTCTCACGCGGTTTCGGGCGAGTAGAGGCTCTTTTGGCGCTTCGTTCGAAATTTTGAAACACAAGCATTCACGTTTAGAGTACTCTTGAACTATGAGGATTGACCTAAATAGACAACGTTATATTTGACCTTGTATGTTTGAAAACCTCATTAAATTATCTGCTTCTTTTTGAAATTTTGACACTTGAAAATCCTATAACTACGATTATTTTGGAATGGAGGAGCTAAATTTGAATCTATTTTGTACACGACTACATATGCTATTATGTACAAAATCAGAGCAAAGATTGGTGCCCCCATAATTTAGGTATGGTTTACAAATGCCAAGATATCAAATTCAAATAATTGAATGGACTTCATGTTGAATTCGATTTTTTTAAACCACCTTTAGTTGAATTCAAATGTATGCAAGTTCATAGGTAGCTATTTATAATGTCCATTGTGTAACTTTCGTATGTATAATGTGCTTTACACACACAACATGAACTATACTCACGTTTATATTCGATTGCTAAAGCGGTCTGGAGTTCAAAATACTAACTATGTGGATCAATTGTGTCGAATAATAACATAGACATGCTCAAATTCGATAGAATCTAGATGTCTGATGGATCAATGACCGCTCCTTACGCGAATTGCAAATATCATGATCCCATCCTAATATTTGGATACAATTTATATCTTTAATCAATGTGTAGAGCAGTATTTTACGTGTAGTTTCACTCTCCATCGGTGGTCTCTCACACATGCTCACACACTCTCTCCCGAGGTGTCTTTCTCGCACACATGCTCTAGATATAACCCTCCCTCCCTCTCATAACCATTTACAACTGTTTTCACTAACCTTTATCACAAGCACTCTTCCTCTCGCTAACATACACACGCACAATCCTCATCGACCCTTTCTATATACATGGACCTGCCTACGTGTCTCATGTACGCACATTATCTTTACGCCTGTCTCTCACGCATTGTCTCACACCTCTCTTCCTAATCGACGAGTATGATTCTAGCAGAGCATTCTGTAGGATGCCCCTTAAAGTTAGGTTGGATGAATAGTAATATCAGAGATAAAGGGGTTACCTTAGTCCGAGAACCTAGGGTTACAAATCCTAGCCGGCTTTGTCAGTGGACATAGAGTCCTTCACAGTTCTGCTATCTTTGTATTGTACGACTAGTCATCCATGGGTCTTCCTAAATGCGTCACGGGCCGACCAATGTGGCGCAGGTCGGAACCGAACGAAGGGCCTCACCTTGACCCACCGGACCTCACGCGGTGACACACCCTCTGCCCCCACGTCTCATTATCTTCTCACGCCCACACATACCAACACAAACACCACACACACAGAAAATTTCTCCTGGTGCCTCTATTCCCCCCCCTTGCATATACACATGAAGGGAATGGAATCTCTTGTCGTGACGTCATATTCGTCTCTCTCTCTAGACCACTCTCATTTCTCGTCCTATCTCTCCCACGCCCCCCCCCCCCGTCGGCCCCTCTATCCATGCCTCTCTCGAATACGTAATACACACACATACCTCTCTAGGCCCCGCCAAATGCATCAACTACACATTCACACATGTTACATCACGTACCCCATTGATCTAAAAAGCCCTCTCTTCACGTTTATTTCGCATACAACATTCCTTTTGAATAAAGTGTGGCCAAAAAATTATTTTAGAGTTTCTACATATATACAACATTACAAAGTTATATGGAGGAGTACGAACGCTAATTTGCATTGCATGGTGCCCACAATGATATTTATTCCGTACTGTGAATTTGTATATTTTTATACTATATACAAAGTTAGTCATAATAAAGAGAAACGAAGAGCATCTCTCTCTCCATCGCATACCCCCCCTGTATGCCCCTTTCACGTATGCACACAAAACTATCTCCAGGTCCTCTAAAAGTAAGCCCCCAGAAAATTCACGCATGTTTCATCTTTCTCTCGCGATATATGCAATGACGATCATTGTATTTGAAGCGAAAGCACGATACATACACTGGACTTCAGAATCCACTCATTACGGTCACCATTTACGTTTAGTGGTTATTATACAGTCACGGGCTCACCGTACAACTCTGTATTTGCTCATGACATGACTAGTTGACCAGTTTAACGCTCCACGTGGCACCTCTAGTGTTGCATCACATTATCTCACTACCATCGTGCCCACCTGTCGACTTGTATCTACTCTACATCTACACTCTTATAAAATACATAAAATACACTCTTATAAAAAATAGAGTTGGTGATGACGGTGTGCCTGCCATCCTGCAATATGGGCCGTCCGATTTATATCTGACGGATAGGAAAGAAACTATGGCAATTTTGCAAAAAGGTACCCACACACCTCTCCACATTTGCAAATAAGGCCTTCCCTCGTTCATCCTTTTATCTCACAAGATAAACAAGCCATACAAATGCATCTTGATGTTACGTGCAATGCACGGGCATCTTGCTAGTAAGAATGAAAACAAACGACAAAAATATATTTGGACGGTGGTTCGAAGTCATGACCGCGGGCACAGCGGACAAGGTGGCCTTGTATTGGTATGCTGAGCCGTCTATTTTAACACACAGGAGCTGGTGTGGTGATTATACACACACGCACGCATGCACACGAACTGCATCCACGCAACACTCACACAAACCCATGCACCCACGCACGCACGCAACACTCACACGTACGCACGCAGCCACGCACGCACGCAACACTCACACGCATGCACGCAACACTCACACGCACACACGCACGCATGCATGCACACACCAGTACACCACACGACCAACACACACTCTCACGCTCAAGTGCTCAACCTACACGTGCATGCGCACACATCAGGCCCTGACAAACACATACACAACCAGGTGATTCCCGCGCACGGGTTGGAGCCTTGTCGCGCCTGCATAAATTTGTGTTTATCTGACCTTTTGCCTATGCGAACTGATAGGTGGGACCCACAAGGAACGTGGTCAATTTAACTAGTCAACATGGCGCCACGCAGACTATTTGGCCGGTTAACAGAGTGCAATCCGATGCTGAACTATGAGCAAGTGACCGTATAATCACCGCAAAACGTATATAGTGACCGTAATCAGCTTATTCTGAAGTTCGGTGACCGTATTACACTTTTCTCTCTGTAGGCCCTCCAAAACTACATCTCTACACGTTCTCGCATGTTACATCTAACAACTATGCGATACCGCACTACTACTACACTCTAACACAATAAATCATATGTGTTTTTAGTTTTACTAGATATCATATTGTTACTTATAATTATTCAGTTTGCATACATCAAAATTGCCTTTGAAATGTATGGCCAGTATCATCTACCGCGCGGGAAAAATCCCGCCCTTTCCTGTTTAATCGGGTTTGTATCGATGGATCGTGCGAAACAGCAAAACTATAGTACTATACAGTACTACAAGTGACAGTTCACTGGGCCGTCGTGTCGTCTACTCCTCCGTCGTAAGAGTGGAGCGCTCACTTTCATAAATCTTCTAGTCCCTTTCGCCGACATGTGGGACTTCAAGCTACCGGGTCCACGTGCCATACCGGAATACAGTGCAGAGCAGCCGGGGTGAAGCACCCCAGTCATGGCGCCGGCATAGTAATGAGCAATGAGGCATCAAATCACAAGTTGCACCTTTCCCGTGGTTAAGTTGGAGGGACGAAGCAACCATCATTTCACTCGTTGCTGAATCCGCTTCTCCCTCATCTTCTTCAACTTAACCACGTGTTGCTTCTGCCGTTGTTCTGCCTCATGTGGGACGCGGATCGGCTTGGTAAAGCACTGACACGTGGGACCGCATGTTAGCAAACCGCCAGGACAACGTCCTCCAAAAATAAGAAGCCTAATCATAGACTTAGAAAGGGCTACGTAGCTGCTACGTATACTTTCCATCTAATCTATATATGCCCCCCCTGATTTTCAGGTGGGGTGGGCCTAATCCTCTCCTTTAATCCAATCAAATAGTCCCACATCACATCAGTTCGTAACTTTACGTAAACCATTACGTGGATGTAGCATTGCTCAAATAAGAAACCTCCCCCGCCATCCGCGCGGCAAAATCACCTCCTTTTTACTACTCTTGATTCTATAATTTTTTAGATCAATATAATTGAGATTTGTATAGATAGCACACAGGAGCAAAACCAAGTAGTACGGTTAAGGGCATCCACAATGTGTAGCCAAATGTGAAAATAGCTTTTGGCATCATGGGAACCATTGTGGACGGTGTTGCCAAAGCCAAAAAGATGGAACCAAAGCTCCCTGATTGATTGATTGAAGGAATAGTAAAATGCAACGTCTCTCCTCTTTCTCCCATGCTTGGACGCATGTAGTACAGTATAGAGCACAGAGTCTACTCCCATGTCCCTTCTATCACAAATCACAAAGCAGTGAGGCGTCAAATCACAAAAGCACGGACGAAGCAACCATCATTTCACTCTTCGCTGACTCCGCTTCTCCATCGTCTTCTTCGAGAAACCATCTCACCGCACTAGTACTCCTAGTAGTACTAGTAAAGGACTTCCTGGATGCAAATAAGGCGGTTGTCTCGGCTTGCAGGCGGCACTTGCGAACGACTTACCGTGGTCTCCCTCAATGGTGTTCTCCGTCGAACGCACTTCGCCAAACCACCCAAAAAAAGATATCATCGACGTCACCGCAATGGGGAAGGAAGTCAAATATAGTTACTACCTCCATTTTTTGTACACAAGGCCAGTATATCAAAATTACAATTTGCAAAGGGCCACTAACACTAATTGAGGCAAAATTGATGGGGTTAGCAACCAAGGACATTAATATCCCCTGCATGCATACGGAAGTGGGAAGGTTGGTTTGCATGGCGCTGCATTAATCAAGCGATGAGGAGTGAGATGGTTAGATCTTTGGTCTTTGGAGAAAAAAATACGCATTAATTGACACGTGAAACGAGGATTTGTATCGATTAAATCCCGCGAAGGAAAACCCCGCCTTTCTTTTTTAACACTAGTACTCCTAGTACGTACGTACTTATCCTGTTTGGGTCTAGGCCTTGCATTGCCAAACTTCGCCACACATTTTTGCCAAGCTTGCCTAAAGTTTTCAAAATGAGAAGGAGGTACACTTGCGCACGGCTGTCGCGGTCGCACTGCACCCTCACACGGTCGCTCCTGCACGCCGCGGTCGCACCGCACCCTCACACAGTCGCTCCTGCACGCCGCAAACCCAACCAAGGGAACGCACCCTCACTAAGACGTGTTGTCGCATGTGAACAAACCAAACTCAGCCATCCTATCACTGACACATAATTTTCGTTCATAGAGTATGTTTATCCAACCGCATGTTGGGGAGTATCCGTACGGCCCGTGCGGTGGTCTGTTGGGGAAGAAGAAGAGGTGAGGAAGAAGGAAAGAAGGGTTAGGAGACGTAGGATATTCATCCAACCGCCTGAAATGGTAGACTGACCCAAGTCAGGCGACTTGCATAACAAATATATGTTTTTACACAACAAAAGATCCATAAAAACAACAACATAAAGAAAAACTATCATTGCTCGCGGAAAGAGACGGCCTCGTCGTCTTTTGCTGCCGGCGCGAACCAGCCGTCGCTGCCGACGTGTGTCTCCGCACCGTGGTTGTCCTCGGCCTCCAGCTACTCGTTCAAGCAGAGCGTGCGGGCGCTCTGCACGGACGAGAGCACAACCCGGTTCAAGTCGAGGACGTCCGGTTCCGCCTGCAGGAGGGCCTCGATGGCAGCGGCATCCGCGCACTCCGCATTGAGTCAAGCCTCCGCCGCCCGGTTCAAGTCCAGGACGTCTGGTTCCGCCTGCAGGGGGGCGTCGATGAGAGCGGCATCCGCTGTGCGTCGAGTCGAGCCTCTACCGCCCGGTTCAAATCCAGGACGTCCGGTTCCGCCTGCAGGAGGGCCTCGATGGCAGCGGCATCCGCGCGCTCCACCTCAAGTTGAGCCTCCGCCACCCGGTTCACATCCACGACATCCGGTTCGCCTACAGGGGAGCCTCGATGGCAGCGGCATGCGCGCGCTCCGCATCGAGTTGAGCCTCTGCCTCCCGGTCCTCCTTTAGTATCGCCATGTTGAACCGCTGGTCCGCCTACACCATGGGGGACTCGGACGCCGGCACGAAGTCGACGTCCATCATCTCATACCCATCGGGGGCTTTCTGCGCCGCGACCTCCGCCATGAACATTGGATCGGCTTCCTCCTTGTAACGCCCATGATGCGGCTATATCTCCCACGTGTCGAGGCACGACTTAGAGGCATAACCGCATAGTGGTTTAGTCGCAAGAAGGGTCATCTTCACACAATCCCATGTAATGAACAAGAATGGGATAAAGAGTTGGCTTACAATCGCCACTTCACACAATACATAAATATCATTCATACATCATCCAAAATACAATCATATAGACCGACTACGGCCAAAAAACCAGATGAAAATAAGACAACCCCAAATGCTAGATCTCCGATCGTCCCAACTGGGCTCCACTACTTATCATCAGGAAAAGACACATAGTAACGACCACGTTCCTCGTCGAACTCCCACTGGAGATCGACGCCATCGTCTGCACTGGCATCGTCGGCACCTGCAATTGGTGTTGGAAGTATCTGTGAGTCACGGGGACTCAGCAATCTCACACCCGCGAGATCAAGACTATTTAAGCTTATAGGACAAGGAGGTGCAAAGAGGTGGAGCTGCAGCGGCAAAAGCATATATGGTGGCTAACTTGCGCAAATGAGAGCGAGAAGAGAAGCAAAGGAACGGACGTCATCTAGCAATGACCAAGAAGAGGTCCTGAACACCTACTTACGTCATACATAACACAGACCGTGTTCACTTCCCGGACTCCGCCGAGAAGAGACCATCACGGCGACACACGCACTTGGTGTATTTTACTTGGGTCAAGTGACAAGTTGTCTACAACCGGACATTAACAAATTCCCATCTGCCTCATAACCGCGGGCACGGCTTTCGAAAGATAATACCCTGCAGGGGTGTCCCAACTTAGCCCATCATAAGCTCTCACGGTCAACGAAGGATAAACCTTCTCCCGGAAAGACCCGATCAGACTCGGAATCCCGGTTTACAAGACATCTCGACAATGGTAAAACAAGACCAGCAAAGCCGCCCGAATGTGCCGACAAATCCCGATAGGAGCTGCACATATCTCGTTCTTAGGGCACACCGGATTGTCCAAGCTTCCGATAGGCCAGACCAGAGTTGCCCCTGGTGGCCACCGGCGACTGACAGTTTGGACCAATACTCAGAGGAGCACTGGCCCGGGGGTTTAAAATAAAGATGACCCTCGGGCTTTAGAAAACCCGGGGGAAAAAGGTATAGGTCGCAAATGATAAAACCAAGGTTGGGCCTTGCTGGAGGAGTTTTATTCAAGGCGAACTGTCAAGGGGGTCCCATAAATCACCCAACCGCGTAAGGAACGCAAACTCAAGGAACATAATCCCGGTATAACAGTAACTAGGGCGGCAAGAGTGGAACAAAACACCAGGCATAAGGCCGAGCCTTCCACCCTTTACCAAAATATATAGATGCATTAATTAAATAATAGATATTGTGATATCCCAACATATCCATGTTCCGATATGGAACAAACTTCAACTTCACCTGCAACTAGCAACGCTATAAGAGGGGCTGAGCAAAAGCGGTAACATAGCCAAACAACGGTTTGCTAGGAAAGAATGGTTAGGGCTGACATGGCTAAAATGGGAGAAATGATAAAGCAAGTGATAGGTAGCGAGCATGGTAATAGAGCGAACAACTAGCATAGCAAAGATAGAAGTGATTTCGAGGGGTGGTCATCTTGCCTGCAAGATTCTCAGAGTTGTCGAAAGCTTGATCCTCGTAAGCGTACTCGACAGGTTCCTCGTTCACGAACTCGTCTCCCGGCTCTACCCAAGACAAGAACACAAGCAAACGGAACCACAATCAACAACGAGAAATGCACAAACAACATGATGCAAGACATGTATGATATGCACGATATGATATGCGATGCATATGCGTGCTCCAGAAGGAAAATGATGAACATGGCAGTAACTTGGCAAACTAAGCATGCCACTGGAAAGAAGAGATGATTTCGGTCGAAATCGATATAAAGATCACCGGAATCGGATGCACGGATTGCAAATGGCAAGCAAAACAAGAATGACACTAATCTGCGATAAACAGCAAGATAGCACTTAAAATGCAACAAGCAACAATGCTACAGCACCCCAACATAGCAACAAAGCACATGGAAGTAATCTACAGGAGATGCTTGACAAAAGATGAACACTGAGCTACGGCTAGTTCACAACATATCGAGCTCAAACAAGCATGGCAAAAGTGCAAAAGATTACAGGTTCACAGACTTGGTGGAAAACTGGACATGGCAGAAATTAGTATCAGGTAGCCATATTCAGAGCACGAAATCAACATGCTACAGGAACTTAACATAGTAAAACAAGGCATGGTAGTGTTCTACCAAAAGCTCATGACAAAAGTCCCTTACTGACCATAAGCCAAAAAGGACCAGAAGATATGATGGAAAACATGTAAACATAGCAAGTTTCGTTATCAGGTTTCAGACTTAGCAGAAAACAGAGCATGGCAGAAATATTAATATGTAGGCCTCTTTGTGAGCTTGATGCACTCACTACAGAGCAATGCATGACAAACCAAGCATACCTACAGCAATATGGCATGTTTATGAAGCTATCCATGGCAAGAACAATTGCATAACATGTATGGATCAACTACAATAAGCTTGGCAAGATTGCAAATCATGTTAAGAATCTGCCAGAAATAATTTATAGCAAAAGTAGAGCAAGATTGAGTCATGCTGTGGTACTCTAAAATTGCAAACAATTTCAGGAATGGATCCATTACAACTATAGATACAAAACATCCTTACTGAATATCTCCAAAATATGCATGGATCTCTCTCTAGCATCAAGTTTACATGGCAACAAAATTACAGCAGACAAAGACTTAGAAAAATCACTGTCCCTCAGAAATATTAACGGGCCTACTTTGCAAGCTTGTGTTAGTCACCACAAAGATCTCAAAAATACATGGACTATACCACTGGAAATATGGCATGGCATATTTCAAAACACATGTAGAGATCTTGCTCAAAAGATGCACAGAATAAATGATACAAAAATGACAAATCTCCAAGTTCTGACAAGAACCAGAGATTAACAGCAACTAGCCCTCTTCCAACGAAGATTTGGGCATCAAGATGACCTCTAAAGAACATGGTGCAATTGAACAAAATGAAAATCATCACGAGACGAACAATTTGACATATTATACGCGCGAATCGGAGCTACATGCACAACGTTATCGCATCGGGAACAAGTGCATATGCTGAAAAATTAACAGGACTTGGAAAAAATATTAGAGCGAGAAAGTCAACGGGAGAGAGAACCAGATCTGGATCGAAGCCTCGCTACAGGAGCTCGCCGGCTCGGGCAGTGGACTCGCCGGCGGGAGGAGAGGCCGGCGGGCTCGGGCGGAGGGACGAGGCCGGCGGGGCTGCGCCGGCGGGGGAGGTGGCCGGCGGCGGGCGGCGAGCGCGCGGGCCGGCGGGGGAGCTCGTGGCGGCGGCGGCCGGTGGCGGCGGGCCGGCCGGCGCGGAGGCGGCGGCGGAGGCGGCGGCCGGCGGCGGGGCAGGCGCGCGGCGGCGGGCGCGGAGGAGCGGGCCGAGGGGGGCCGGCCACGGGCCCGGCGGGCCGGCGCGGTCCGGGCGGCGGCGGAGTGACGTGGCGCGCTCCGGTTGGCCGGGCGCGCGGCGGACGTTGTCCGGCCGGAGCGGACGCGTCCGGCGCGGCGCGGAGGGAGAGGGTTAGGGTTTCGTCTGAGATTTCGTTTTTCGGGATGCCCACTCATTTATAGGTAGAGGGAGCTAGGAGACTCCAAATGAGGTGCGGTTTTCGCCCACACGATCATGATCGAACGACCTAGAGCATGGAAGAGAGTTTGGTGGGCTTTGGGCTGGTTTTGGAGGGGTTTTTTGCTGGATACTCAAATGGACATTGCGGAGGCCCGGTTAACCGTTGGAGTACCAAACGACCTCCGAATGGAACGAAACTTGACCGGTAGTCTCCGGGTGGTATAATAAAGCCACTTGACAAGCCTCGGTCCATTCCGAGAAAGTTTGACACACGCACACGAAAGAAAACTAGAGGGGTGCACCGGAGGAGATAGGAGCGCCGGATTGGAAAACGGACAACGGGGAAAATGCTCGGATGCATGAGACGAACACGTATGCGAATGCAATGCACATGATGACATGATATGAAAATGCATGACATGACAAAATACAAAACGAAAAACAAAACCCGACAACGGAGGGAAAAACATATCACATAGCCGGAAATGGCAAGAGTCGGAGTTACAAAAATGGCAAGTTACATGCGGGGTGTTACAACACTCCACCACTACGAGAGGATCTCGTCCCGAGATCTAGGACTGAAAGAACTCCGAATATTCGGAACGGAGATGGTCCTCGCGTTCCCAGGTGGCTTCCCGGTCGGAATGGTGCGACCACTTCACTTTGAGGAATTTGATAGACTTGTTGCGAGTCTTGCGCTCAGTTTCTTCAAGAATAGCAACTGGGTGCTCATGATAAGACAAATCTTCTTGGAGGTCAATCTCTTCGAAGTCGATAGTGCGCTCAGGCGTCTTGAAGCACTTGCGGAGCTGTGACACGTGGAACACATCGTGCACGTTCGCGAAGTTGGAAGGAAGCTCAAGTTGATAGGCGAGGTCGCCTCTTTTGCCAATGATCTTGAAAGGACCCACGTATCTAGGGGCAAGCTTCCCTTTGATACCGAAGCGACGAGTGCCTTTCATTGGAGAGACGCGGAGGTAGACATGGTCTCCGATCTCGAAAGCCAAATCACGATGCTTACTATCATAGTAGCTCTTCTGGCGCGATTGCGCGGCTTTGAGATTATCACGGATGACTTTACACATTTCTTCAGCTTCAGTGATTAAGTCATTGCCAAGAAGTTGGCGTTCACCAGTCTCTGACCAATTAAGAGGGGTACGGCACTTTCTGCCATAGAGAATCTCGAATGGGGCCTTGCCCGAACTCGCTTGGAAACTGTTGTTGTAGGAGAACTCAGCATAAGGAAGACAATCTTCCCATCTCATGCCGAAAGAAATGACACAAGCCCTGAGCATATCTTCAAGAATTTGATTGACTCGCTCGACTTGGCCACTAGTTTGAGGGTGGAAAGCTGTGCTGAAGCGAATATTAGTGCCCATGGCCTTCTGGAAGGAGTCCCAGAACTTAGAGGTGAAGATGCTTCCACGATCTGAAGAAATCAATTGTGGAATGCCGTGCAAGGAGACAATTCTGGAGGTGTAGAGCTCTGCCAGCTGAGCTGCTGTGATGGATTCTTTGATTGGAAGGAAATGAGCCACTTTAGAGAGCTTGTCGATGACAACGAAGATAGCGTCATTTCCGCGCTTGGACTTGGGAAATCCAGTCACGAAGTCCATTTCAATATGATCAAACTTCCATTCCGGAATAGCAAGAGGTTGGAGGAGACCAGCTGGTCGTTGGTGTTCTGCTTTCACTCTTCGGCAGACATCACATTCATTCACGAATTGAGCAATTTCTCGCTTCATTCGAGTCCACCAATACGACTGCTTGAGGTCATGATACATCTTCGTACTTCCAGGATGAATGGAAAAGAGAGAATTGTGCGCCTCGTTCATTATGACTTTCCTTAGATCACCTTTCGGAACCATAATCCGGTCCTCGAAGAACAAAGTGTCTCTGTCATCAATGCGATAGCACTTGTATTTGGAAAGACCCTTGTCGATACCACGTTTCACCTTCTTCACCATGGCATCAAGGAGTTGTGCCTCACGAATTTGATCTTCCAAAGTAGGAGATACAATGAGGTTGGCAAGAAAGCCTTGAGGAACAACTTGGAGATTCAGCTTGCGGAAAGCTTCACAAAGATCCGGTTGGAAAGGCTTAAGAATTAAGCTGTTGCAATAAGCTTTCCTGCTTAAAGCATCTGCAATGACATTTGCTTTGCCTGGAGTATATTCGATACTCGGATTATACTCTTGAATCATTTCGACCCATCGAGTCTGCCTGAGGTTGAGGTTGGGCTGAGTGAAAATATACTTGAGACTCTTGTGATCAGTGAAAATGTCCACTTGTCTTCCCAACAAGAGATGTCTCCACGTAATCAACGCATGGACAACTGCCGCCAACTCAAGATCGTGAGTGGGATAGTTCTTCTCATTGGGCTTCAACTGCCGAGAGGTATAGGCCACAACTTTCTTCTCTTGCATTAACACAGCACCGAGACCTTGGAGAGATGCATCACAGAAAACTTCATACGGCTTGGATTCATCAGGAGGAGTCAAGACAGGAGCTGTGACTAGTTTCTGTTTGAGAGTGTTGAAAGCAACTTCACACTCAGGAGACCAGACATACTTCACATGCTTCTGTAGGAGGTTGGAAAGAGGCTTTGCAATCTTGGAGAAATTCTCAACGAATCTTCGGCAATAGCTTGCAAGACCCAGAAAACTGCGGAGCTGCTTGACATTTTGAGGAGGTTCCCAATCCAGAACTGCGGACACCTTCTCGGGGTTAACAGCGATGCCTTTGGCAGAGATGATGTGACCAAGGAAAAGAACTTCATCGAGCCAAAACTCACATTTGGAGAACTTCGCATAGAATTGATACTCTCTGAGCTTGTCGAGCACCAATCGCAAATGTTTGGCATGATCCTGCTTATTCTTGGAGAAGACCAAGATATCATCGAGATACACCAGAACGAATTCATTGGTATAGGGGTTGAAGATGAAATTCATCATCCGAGAGAACACCGGGGGAGCATTGACAAGGCCGAAAGACACGACAGTATCTTCATAGGAACCAAAGCTCGTTCTGAATGCTGTCTTGGGAATATCTTCTTCACGAATGCGAATCTGATGATAACCCATACGAAGGTCAAGCTTCGAGAATACTTTAGCGCCCTTGAGTTGCTCAAATAGCTCATTGATGTTGGGAAGTGGATACTTGTTCTTGATTGTCTTCTTGTTCAATGGACGGTAGTCGACACAAAGTCGGTCCGTGCCATCCTTCTTCTTGACAAAAAGAACACCACAACCCCATGGAGAAGAACTCGGTCTGATCAAACCCAGACGTTCTTGTTCATCGAGCTGCTTCTTCAATTCCTTCAGCTCGTTTGGTCCAAGCTTGTATGGATGCTTGCAAACGGGTACAGTACCAGGCTCTAGTTCGATAATGAACTCAACTGGCCGGTGCGGAGGCATACCCGGAAGCTCTTCTGGAAAGACATCTTGATACTCGCAAACGACTGGAATTTGAGAGATGGCATCCAATTCGCCCTTCTCATTGAGAGAGAAAAACCGAATGGTTTCATTACGAGCGGCAAAAATAATCACGTCCTCAGACGAGTGTGTCAATTGAATTTCTCTGGCAGCACAATCAAGTTGAGCCTTGTGCTTAGAAAGCCAGTCCATCCCGAGAATAAGATCAATATCCGAATCACCAAGAACAATTGGAGAAGACTGAAATGCATAATCGCCCATCTTGATGGTAACATTCGGAACCATGGAACTTGCATTCATGCATTTGCCTGGAGAGACAACTGCTAACGGCCTAGGCAATCCTTGGAAATGCAATTCATGCTTGGATGCAAAAGGTCTTGATATGAAAGAAAGAGATGCACCAGTATCAAAAAGAACTTTTGCAGGAATACCATTAACTGAGAGATTACCCATAATCACGTCAGTAGATTCCTCCGCTTGAGCTGCATTCATCATGTTCACCTTTGCAAACTTTGGGTTATGCTTGACCACTGCATTGCTGGAAGATCTGACAGGAGGAGGAGGAGGAAGACGCCTCTGGTTGAAGCACTTGTTAGCATAGTGACCTTTCTGCTGACATTTGTTGCAAGTCACCTCTGAGAGTGGACGGTGATAAGGAGCATTGGACTTTGGAGCTTGATTCTGAGACTTGTTCTGATAGCCAGAGTTGGAAGAGTTTGAAGAACCATGGCCACCTTTGTTCTTCTGCTGATAAGGCTGACGAAACGGAGGAGGAGGAGGAGGCAACCAGAACTTCTGTTGCTTAGCTGTCACAAGTGAGGAAGAAGAAGACTGAACTGCATCCCTGACTCTCTCCTTAGAAGCCTCACACTTGAGCTGAGCAGCCTCTTGCTTCAGTGCCATATTGTAGAATTGATCAAACTGAGTAGGCTCAACAAGAACGAGAGCTAACTGCAGATCCTCTTTAAGGCCACCTCTGAAGTGATAGATCATGCTCTTCTCATCAGGAATGTCTTGTTTAGCGAAGCGAGCAAGTTTCTGAAACTGAATGTTGTATTGATACACAGACATGTTTCCTTGCTTGAGATTGCGGAACTCCTCACGCTTGCTCTCAACAACACTTTGTGGAATGTGGTGTGCTTTGAAGTCCCGACAGAAGTCAGTCCAAGTAATCACACGACCTCCTCTGGAATCTTTGTATTGTTGATACCAATCAGCAGCTTGGTCCTTGAGCTGGAAAGAAGCGAACTTGACAAAGTCCTCAGGCCTGACATTGCTACATTCAAAATGCTTGTTGATGTCCACGAGCCAATCATCGGCATCCGTGGCCTCGGCACAGTAGCTGAAAGACTTGGGCTGATTTGCGAGAAACTGGTTGAGAGTGGCAAAGTGAAACTGATTGTTGCCTTGACCTTGATTGCCTTGATTGCCTTGCCCTTGAGTACGTTCTTGCAAGAGTTGCAGAATCATCTGAGCATTGGCGTTGGTGGCTGCCATGATTGCTTGCCATGCCTCCGGAGGTGGAGGTGGTGGCGGAGGGTTCGCTTGACTCCCTTCATTGCGATCCGGATTCTGACGCGTTGGCGGAGCCATCCTGAAGAGGGTGACATCCGTTAGCATCTTGATAGACAAAAGATAAGTAGAATCAACGGATAGATATTGCAACATGTAGTCTTCACAATAAACATTCGAACGAAGATGAACGAATGAATTCCGTAGTAAATCATCACACTTCCATAAGTTGAGAAGCCACTTGAAAAAGATATGGAATGAACATATGAATTCGAAGTAACTCGAATACCACAATGCAAAATAACACCAAGTATTGGCTTGCCGAATAAGCCGGAACAAACATATGATAGATATTTCGTCCGAAGTTTTCGTGGTGGGGCCCACACGGGCTCAATCGTACAGCACCATCATGTACAAGGCTGTGCATATGACATACGAAGCGTCCCCGAGTCGGCAAAGCCATGGACTCTTTAAGACACAACGAGACCACTGTAAAATCAACCGTATACAGGCGGACCACTAGACGTCGAACCCCAATCTCATATCATGCATCTGTCGGAAAGATATCCTAAGGCTACTAGAATTCCCACTTATAAACTCCCGAAACTTTCTGGTTATGCAATCTGGTGTAGGGGATACAGGGGACACAAATATATATAACCCAAACTAGCAATCCCTAGATCCAGCTGTATCCATCCGTCAACACATAACCAAGAAACCTTCGGAAATCGTTTACCTCAACCTTCGAAAAACATCCGTTATACAAGTTATGGCAATACTCCCGAACTCCCGCCCCAGTACTGGGTGGCGTCGAGGTGATCTCACCAACAACTGCATAAAAGAGATTTCGATGTCGGCGAAACTCAGGTATTCCAGAACTGCAACGATAAAATTGTGACGACAACACCTCGGAGCTCAACTCCCCGGGACACTGCCACAACCCCTAAATGACAGGAGGCACCAAGAACAATGTTCTCGTCACAAATCGATCGGAACGATTCCAAGATACCCGCGTGATCCTAAAAAAAATAGTGAAATTTGAGGAGAGAGTAGTCAAAACTTCTACGTCAGGAGACCTCACCAGAGCGACGAAGGGACTGGGGAGTAAAAAGAATCCTACTCTCCGATATATATAATCCTAAGACTCAAAACATTTTTATTCTAGACTCAACAACGCCAGCGATTCGATCAAGCAGGGGGCTCCTAAGTCGGGGATGGCTCTGATTACCAACTTGTAACGCCCACGATGCGGCTATATCTCCCACGTGTCGAGGCACGACTTAGAGGCATAACCGCATAGTGGTTTAGTCGCAAGAAGGGTCATCTTCACACAATCCCATGTAATGAACAAGAATGGGATAAAGAGTTGGCTTACAATCGCCACTTCACACAATACATAAATATCATTCATACATCATCCAAAATACAATCATATAGACCGACTACGGCCAAAAAACCAGATGAAAATAAGACAACCCCAAATGCTAGATCCCCGATCGTCCCAACTGGGCTCCACTACTGATCATCAGGAAAAGACACATAGTAACGACCACGTTCCTCGTCGAACTCCCACTGGAGATCGACGCCATCGTCTGCACTGGCATCGTCGGCACCTGCAACTGGTGTTGGAAGTATCTGTGAGTCACGGGGACTCAGCAATCTCACACCCGCGAGATCAAGACTATTTAAGCTTATAGGACAAGGAGGTGCAAAGAGGTGGAGCTGCAGCGGCAAAAGCATATATGGTGGCTAACTTGCGCAAATGAGAGCGAGAAGAGAAGCAAAGGAACGGACGTCATCTAGCAATGACCAAGAAGAGGTCCTGACCACCTACTTATGTCATACATAACATAGACCATGTTCACTTCCCGGACTCCGCCGAGAAGAGACCATCACGGCGACACACGCACTTGGTGTATTTTACTTGGGTCAAGTGACAAGTTGTCTACAACCGGACATTAACAAATTCCCATCTGCCTCATAACCGCGGGCACGGCTTTCGAAAGATAATACCCTGCAGGGGTGTCCCAACTTAGCCCATCATAAGCTCTCACGGTCAACGAAGGATAAACCTTCTCCCGGAAAGACCCGATCAGACTCGGAATCCCGGTTTACAAGACATCTCGACAATGGTAAAACAAGACCAGCAAAGCCGCCCGAATGTGCCGACAAATCCCGATAGGAGCTGCACATATCTCGTTCTCAGGGCACACCGGATTGTCCAAGCTTCCGATAGGCCAGACCACCGGCGACTGACAGTTTGGACCAATACTCAGAGGAGCACTGGCCCGGGGTTTTAAAATAAAGATGACCCTCGGGCTCTAGAAAACCCGGGGGAAAAAGGTATAGGTCGCAAATGGTAAAACCAAGGTTGGGCCTTGCTGGAGGAGTTTTATTCAAGGCGAACTGTCAAGGGGGTCCCATAAATCACCCGACCGCGTAAGGAACGCAAACTCAAGGAACATAATCCCGGTATAACAGTAACTAGGGCGGCAAGAGTGGAACAAAACACCAGGCATAAGGCCGAGCCTTCCACCCTTTACCAAAATATATAGATGCATTAATTAAATAATAGATATTGTGATATCCCAACATATCCATGTTCCGATATGGAACAAACTTCAACTTCACCTGCAACTAGCAACGCTATAAGAGGGGCTGAGCAAAAGCGGTAACATAGCCAAACAACGGTTTGCTAGGAAAGGATGGTTAGGGCTGACATGGCTAAAATGGGAGACATGATAAAGCAAGTGATAGGTAGCGAGCATGGTAATAGAGCGAACAACTAGCATAGCAAAGATAGAAGTGATTTCGAGGGGTGGTCATCTTGCCTGCAAGATTCTCAGAGTTGTCGAAAGCTTGATCCTCGTAAGCGTACTCGACAGGTTCCTCGTTCACGAACTCTTCTCCCGGCTCTACCCAAGACAAGAACACAAGCAAACGGAACCACAATCAACAACGAGAAATGCACAAACAACATGATGCAAGACATGTATGATATGCACGATATGATATGCGATGCATATGCGTGCTCCGGAAGGAAAATGATGAACATGGTAGTAACTTGGCAAACCAAGCATGCCACTGGAAAGAAGAGATGATTTCGGTCGAAATCGATATAAAGATCACCGGAATCGGATGCACGGATTGCAAATGGCAAGCAAAACAAGAATGACACTAATCTGCGATAAACAGCAAGATAGCACTTAAAATGCAACAAGCAACAATGCTACAGCAACCCAACATAGCAACAAAGTACATGGAAGTAATCTACAGGAGATGCTTAACAAAAGATGAACACTGAGCTACGGCTAGTTCACAACATATCGAGCTCAAACAAGCATGGCAAAAGTGCAAAAGATTACAGGTTCACAGACTTGGTGGAAAACTGGACATGGAAGAAATTAGTATCAGGTAGCCATATTCAGAGCACGAAATCAACATGCTACAGGAAATTAACATAGTAAAACAAGGCATGGTAGTGTTCTACTAAAAGCTCATGACAAAAGTCCCTTACTGACCATAAGCCAAAAAGAACCAGAAGATATGATGGAAAACATGTAAACATAGCAAGTTTCGTTATCAGGTTTCAGACTTGGCAGAAAACAGAGCATGGCAGAAATATTAATATGTAGGCCTCTTTGTGAGCTTGATGCACTCACTACAGAGCAATGCATGACAAACCAAGCATACCTACAGCAATATGGCATGTTTATGAAGCTATCCATGGCAAGAACAATTGCATAACATGTATGGATCAATTACAATAAGCTTGGCAAGATTGCAAATCATGTTAAGAATCTGCCAGAAATAATTTATAGCAAAAGTAGAGCAAGATTGAGTCATGCTGTGGTACTCTAAAATTGCAAACAATTTCAGAAATGGATCAATTAAAACTATAGATACAAAACATCCTTACTGAACATCTCCAAAATATGCATGGATCTCTCTGTAGCATCAAGTTTACATGGCAACAAAATTACAGCAGACAAAGACTTTGAAAAATCACTGTCCCTGAAATCAGAAATATTACGGGGCCTACTTTGCAAGCTTGTGCTAGTCACCACAAAGATCTCAAAAATACATGGACTATACCACTGGAAATATGGCATGGCATATTTCAAAACACATGTAGAGATCTTGCTCAAAAGATGCACAGAATAAATGATACAAAAATGACAAATCTCCAAGTTCTGACAAGAACCAGAGATTAACAGCAACTAGCCCTCTTCCAACGAAGATTTGGGCATCAAGATGACCTCTAAAGAACATGGTGCAATTGAACAAAATGAAAATCATCACGAGACGAACAATTTGACATATTATACGCGCGAATCGGAGCTACATGCACAATGTTATCGCATCGGGAACAAGTGCATATGCTGAAAAATTAACAGGACTTGGAAAAAATATTAGAGCGAGAAAGTCAACGGGAGAGAGAACCAGATCTGGATCGAAGCCTCGCTACAGGAGCTCGCCGGCTCGGGCAGTGGACTCGCCGGCGGGAGGAGAGGCCGGCGGGCTCGGGCGGAGGGACGAGGCCGGCGGGGCTGCGCCGGCGGGGGAGGTGGCCGGCGGCGGGCGGCGAGCGCGCGGGCCGGCGGGGGAGCTCGTGGCGGCGGCGGCCGGTGGCGATGGCGGCGGCGGCGGGCCGGCCGGCGCGGAGGCGGCGGCGGAGGCGGCGGCCGGCGGCGGGGCAGGCGCGCGGCGGCGGGCGCGGAGGAGCGGGCCGAGGGGGGGCCGGCCACGGGCCCGGCGGGCCGGCGCGGTCCGGGCGGCGGCGGAGTGACGTGGCGCGCTCCGGTTGGCCGGGCGCGCGGCGGACGTTGTCCGGCCGGAGCGGACGCGTCCGGCGCGGCGCGGAGGGAGAGGGTTAGGGTTTCGTCTGAGATTTCGTTTTTCGGGATGCCCACTCATTTATAGGTAGAGGGAGCTAGGAGACTCCAAATGAGGTGCGGTTTTCGCCCACACGATCTAGAGCATGGAAGAGAGTTTGGTGGGCTTTGGGCTGGTTTTGGAGGGGTTTTTTGCTGGATACTCAAATGGACATTGCGGAGGCCCGGTTAACCGTTGGAGTACCAAACGACCTCCGAATGGAACGAAACTTGACCGGTAGTCTCCGGGTGGTATAATAAAGCCACTTGACAAGCCTCGGTCCATTCCGAGAAAGTTTGACACACGCACACGAAAGAAAACTAGAGGGGTGCACCGGAGGAGATAGGAGCGCCGGATTGGAAAACGGACAACGGGGAAAATGCTCGGATGCATGAGACGAACACGTATGCGAATGCAATGCACATGATGACATGATATGAAAATGCATGACATGACAAAATACAAAACGAAAAACAAAACCCGACAACGGAGGGAAAAACATATCACATAGCCGGAAATGGCAAGAGTCGGAGTTACAAAAATGGCAAGTTACATGCGGGGTGTTACAACACTCCACCACTACGAGAGGAACTCGTCCCGAGATCTAGGACTGAAAGAACTCCGAATATTCGGAACGGAGATGGTCCTCGCGTTCCCAGGTGGCTTCCCGGTCGGAATGGTGCGACCACTTCACTTTGAGGAATTTGATAGACTTGTTGCGAGTCTTGCGCTCAGTTTCTTCAAGAATAGCAACTGGGTGCTCATGATAAGACAAATCTTCTTGGAGGTCAATCTCTTCGAAGTCGATAGTGCGCTCAGGCGTCTTGAAGCACTTGCGGAGCTGTGACACGTGGAACACATCGTGCACGTTCGCGAAGTTGGAAGGAAGCTCAAGTTGATAGGCGAGGTCGCCTCTTTTGCCAATGATCTTGAAAGGACCCACGTATCTAGGGGCAAGCTTCCCTTTGATACCGAAGCGACGAGTGCCTTTCATTGGAGAGACGCGGAGGTAGACATGGTCTCCGATCTCGAAAGCCAAATCACGATGCTTACTATCATAGTAGCTCTTCTGGCGCGATTGCGCGGCTTTGAGATTATCACGGATGACTTTACACATTTCTTCAGCTTCAGTGATTAAGTCATTGCCAAGAAGTTGGCGTTCACCAGTCTCTGACCAATTAAGAGGGGTACGGCACTTTCTGCCATAGAGAATCTCGAATGGGGCCTTGCCCGAACTCGCTTGGAAACTGTTGTTGTAGGAGAACTCAGCATAAGGAAGACAATCTTCCCATCTCATGCCGAAAGAAATGACACAAGCCCTGAGCATATCTTCAAGAATTTGATTGACTCGCTCGACTTGGCCACTAGTTTGAGGGTGGAAAGCTGTGCTGAAGCGAATATTAGTGCCCATGGCCTTCTGGAAGGAGTCCCAGAACTTAGAGGTGAAGATGCTTCCACGATCTGAAGAAATCAATTGTGGAATGCCGTGCAAGGAGACAATTCTGGAGGTGTAGAGCTCTGCCAGCTGAGCTGCTGTGATGGATTCTTTGATTGGAAGGAAATGAGCCACTTTAGAGAGCTTGTCGATGACAACGAAGATAGCGTCATTTCCGCGCTTGGACTTGGGAAATCCAGTCACGAAGTCCATTTCAATATGATCAAACTTCCATTCCGGAATAGCAAGAGGTTGGAGGAGACCAGCTGGTCGTTGGTGTTCTGCTTTCACTCTTCGGCAGACATCACATTCATTCACGAATTGAGCAATTTCTCGCTTCATTCGAGTCCACCAATACGACTGCTTGAGGTCATGATACATCTTCGTACTTCCAGGATGAATGGAAAAGAGAGAATTGTGCGCCTCGTTCATTATGACTTTCCTTAGATCACCTTTCGGAACCATAATCCGGTCCTCGAAGAACAAAGTGTCTCTGTCATCAATGCGATAGCACTTGTATTTGGAAAGACCCTTGTCGATACCACGTTTCACCTTCTTCACCATGGCATCAAGGAGTTGTGCCTCACGAATTTGATCTTCCAAAGTAGGAGATACAATGAGGTTGGCAAGAAAGCCTTGAGGAACAACTTGGAGATTCAGCTTGCGGAAAGCTTCACAAAGATCCGGTTGGAAAGGCTTAAGAATTAAGCTGTTGCAATAAGCTTTCCTGCTTAAAGCATCTGCAATGACATTTGCTTTGCCTGGAGTATATTCGATACTCGGATTATACTCTTGAATCATTTCGACCCATCGAGTCTGCCTGAGGTTGAGGTTGGGCTGAGTGAAAATATACTTGAGACTCTTGTGATCAGTGAAAATGTCCACTTGTCTTCCCAACAAGAGATGTCTCCACGTAATCAACGCATGGACAACTGCCGCCAACTCAAGATCGTGAGTGGGATAGTTCTTCTCATTGGGCTTCAACTGCCGAGAGGTATAGGCCACAACTTTCTTCTCTTGCATTAACACAGCACCGAGACCTTGGAGAGATGCATCACAGAAAACTTCATACGGCTTGGATTCATCAGGAGGAGTCAAGACAGGAGCTGTGACTAGTTTCTGTTTGAGAGTGTTGAAAGCAACTTCACACTCAGGAGACCAGACATACTTCACATGCTTCTGTAGGAGGTTGGAAAGAGGCTTTGCAATCTTGGAGAAATTCTCAACGAATCTTCGGCAATAGCTTGCAAGACCCAGAAAACTGCGGAGCTGCTTGACATTTTGAGGAGGTTCCCAATCCAGAACTGCGGACACCTTCTCGGGGTTAACAGCGATGCCTTTGGCAGAGATGATGTGACCAAGGAAAAGAACTTCATCGAGCCAAAACTCACATTTGGAGAACTTCGCATAGAATTGATACTCTCTGAGCTTGTCGAGCACCAATCGCAAATGTTTGGCATGATCCTACTTATTCTTGGAGAAGACCAAGATATCATCGAGATACACCAGAACGAATTCATTGGTATAGGGGTTGAAGATGAAATTCATCATCCGAGAGAACACCGGGGGAGCATTGACAAGGCCGAAAGACACGACAGTATCTTCATAGGAACCAAAGCTCGTTCTGAATGCTGTCTTGGGAATATCTTCTTCACGAATGCGAATCTGATGATAACCCATACGAAGGTCAAGCTTCGAGAATACTTTAGCGCCCTTGAGTTGCTCAAATAGCTCATTGATGTTGGGAAGTGGATACTTGTTCTTGATTGTCTTCTTGTTCAATGGACGGTAGTCGACACAAAGTCGGTCCGTGCCATCCTTCTTCTTGACAAAAAGAACACCACAACCCCATGGAGAAGAACTCGGTCTGATCAAACCCAGACGTTCTTGTTCATCGAGCTGCTTCTTCAATTCCTTCAGCTCGTTTGGTCCAAGCTTGTATGGATGCTTGCAAACGGGTACAGTACCAGGCTCTAGTTCGATAATGAACTCAACTGGCCGGTGCGGAGGCATACCCGGAAGCTCTTCTGGAAAGACATCTTGATACTCGCAAACGACTGGAATTTGAGAGATGGCATCCAATTCGCCCTTCTCATTGAGAGAGAAAAACCGAATGGTTTCATTACGAGCGGCAAAAATAATCACGTCCTCAGACGAGTGTGTCAATTGAATTTCTCTGGCAGCACAATCAAGTTGAGCCTTGTGCTTAGAAAGCCAGTCCATCCCGAGAATAAGATCAATATCCGAATCACCAAGAACAATTGGAGAAGACTGAAATGCATAATCGCCCATCTTGATGGTAACATTCGGAACCATGGAACTTGCATTCATGCATTTGCCTGGAGAGACAACTGCTAACGGCCTAGGCAATCCTTGGAAATGCAATTCATGCTTGGATGCAAAAGGTCTTGATATGAAAGAAAGAGATGCACCAGTATCAAAAAGAACTTTTGCAGGAATACCATTAACTGAGAGATTACCCATAATCACGTCAGTAGATTCCTCCGCTTGAGCTGCATTCATCATGTTCACCTTTGCAAACTTTGGGTTATGCTTGACCACTGCATTGCTGGAAGATCTGACAGGAGGAGGAGGAGGAAGACGCCTCTGGTTGAAGCACTTGTTAGCATAGTGACCTTTCTGCTGACATTTGTTGCAAGTCACCTCTGAGAGTGGACGGTGATAAGGAGCATTGGACTTTGGAGCTTGATTCTGAGACTTGTTCTGATAGCCAGAGTTGGAAGAGTTTGAAGAACCATGGCCACCTTTGTTCTTCTGCTGATAAGGCTGACGAAACGGAGGAGGAGGAGGAGGCAACCAGAACTTCTGTTGCTTAGCTGTCACAAGTGAGGAAGAAGAAGACTGAACTGCATCCCTGACTCTCTCCTTAGAAGCCTCACACTTGAGCTGAGCAGCCTCTTGCTTCAGTGCCATATTGTAGAATTGATCAAACTGAGTAGGCTCAACAAGAACGAGAGCTAACTGCAGATCCTCTTTAAGGCCACCTCTGAAGTGATACATCATGCTCTTCTCATCAGGAATGTCTTGTTTAGCGAAGCGAGCAAGTTTCTGAAACTGAATGTTGTATTGATACACAGACATGTTTCCTTGCTTGAGATTGCGGAACTCCTCACGCTTGCTCTCAACAACACTTTGTGGAATGTGGTGCGCTTTGAAGTCCCGACAGAAGTCAGTCCAAGTAATCACACGACCTCCTCTGGAATCTTTGTATTGTTGATACCAATCAGCAGCTTGGTCCTTGAGCTGGAAAGAAGCGAACTTGACAAAGTCCTCAGGCCTGACATTGCTACATTCAAAATGCTTGTTGATGTCCACGAGCCAATCATCGGCATCCGTGGCCTCGGCACAGTAGCTGAAAGACTTGGGCTGATTTGCGAGAAACTGGTTGAGAGTGGCAAAGTGAAACTGATTGTTGCCTTGACCTTGATTGCCTTGATTGCCTTGCCCTTGAGTACGTTCTTGCAAGAGTTGCAGAATCATCTGAGCATTGGCGTTGGTGGCTGCCATGATTGCTTGCCATGCCTCCGGAGGTGGAGGTGGTGGCGGAGGGTTCGCTTGACTCCCTTCATTGCGATCCGGATTCTGACGCGTTGGCGGAGCCATCCTGAAGAGGGTGACATCCGTTAGCATCTTGATAGACAAAAGATAAGTAGAATCAACGGATAGATATTGCAACATGTAGTCTTCACAATAAACATTCGAACGAAGATGAACGAATGAATTCCGTAGTAAATCATCACACTTCCATAAGTTGAGAAGCCACTTGAAAAAGATATGGAATGAACATATGAATTCGAAGTAACTCGAATACCACAATGCAAAATAACACCAAGTATTGGCTTGCCGAATAAGCCGGAACAAACATATGATAGATATTTCGTCCGAAGTTTTCGTGGTGGGGCCCACACGGGCTCAATCGTACAGCACCATCATGTACAAGGCTGTGCATATGACATACGAAGCGTCCCCGAGTCGGCAAAGCCATGGACTCTTTAAGACACAACGAGACCACTGTAAAATCAACCGTATACAGGCGGACCACTAGACGTCGAACCCCAATCTCATATCATGCATCTGTCGGAAAGATATCCTAAGGCTACTAGAATTCCCACTTATAAACTCCCGAAACTTTCTGGTTATGCAATCTGGTGTAGGGGATACAGGGGACACAAATATATATAACCCAAACTAGCAATCCCTAGATCCAGCTGTATCCATCCGTCAACACATAACCAAGAAACCTTCGGAAATCGTTTACCTCAACCTTCGAAAAACATCCGTTATACAAGTTATGGCAATACTCCCGAACTCCCGCCCCAGTACTGGGTGGCGTCGAGGTGATCTCACCAACAACTGCATAAAAGAGATTTCGATGTCGGCGAAACTCAGGTATTCCAGAACTGCAACGATAAAATTGTGACGACAACACCTCGGAGCTCAACTCCCCGGGACACTGCCACAACCCCTAAATGACAGGAGGCACCAAGAACAATGTTCTCGTCACAAATCGATCGGAACGATTCCAAGATACCCGCGTGATCCTAAAAAAAATAGTGAAATTTGAGGAGAGAGTAGTCAAAACTTCTACGTCAGGAGACCTCACCAGAGCGACGAAGGGACTGGGGAGTAAAAAGAATCCTACTCTCCGATATATATAATCCTAAGACTCAAAACATTTTTATTCTAGACTCAACAACGCCAGCGATTCGATCAAGCAGGGGGCTCCTAAGTCGGGGATGGCTCTGATTACCAACTTGTAACGCCCACGATGCGGCTATATCTCCCACGTGTCGAGGCACGACTTAGAGGCATAACCGCATAGTGGTTTAGTCGCAAGAAGGGTCATCTTCACACAATCCCATGTAATGAACAAGAATGGGATAAAGAGTTGGCTTACAATCGCCACTTCACACAATACATAAATATCATTCATACATCATCCAAAATACAATCATATAGACCGACTACGGCCAAAAAACCAGATGAAAATAAGACAACCCCAAATGCTAGATCCCCGATCGTCCCAACTGGGCTCCACTACTGATCATCAGGAAAAGACACATAGTAACGACCACGTTCCTCGTCGAACTCCCACTGGAGATCGACGCCATCGTCTGCACTGGCATCGTCGGCACCTGCAACTGGTGTTGGAAGTATCTGTGAGTCACGGGGACTCAGCAATCTCACACCCGCGAGATCAAGACTATTTAAGCTTATAGGACAAGGAGGTGCAAAGAGGTGGAGCTGCAGCGGCAAAAGCATATATGGTGGCTAACTTGCGCAAATGAGAGCGAGAAGAGAAGCAAAGGAACGGACGTCATCTAGCAATGACCAAGAAGAGGTCCTGACCACCTACTTATGTCATACATAACATAGACCATGTTCACTTCCCGGACTCCGCCGAGAAGAGACCATCACGGCGACACACGCACTTGGTGTATTTTACTTGGGTCAAGTGACAAGTTGTCTACAACCGGACATTAACAAATTCCCATCTGCCTCATAACCGCGGGCACGGCTTTCGAAAGATAATACCCTGCAGGGGTGTCCCAACTTAGCCCATCATAAGCTCTCACGGTCAACGAAGGATAAACCTTCTCCCGGAAAGACCCGATCAGACTCGGAATCCCGGTTTACAAGACATCTCGACAATGGTAAAACAAGACCAGCAAAGCCGCCCGAATGTGCCGACAAATCCCGATAGGAGCTGCACATATCTCGTTCTCAGGGCACACCGGATTGTCCAAGCTTCCGATAGGCCAGACCACCGGCGACTGACAGTTTGGACCAATACTCAGAGGAGCACTGGCCCGGGGTTTTAAAATAAAGATGACCCTCGGGCTCTAGAAAACCCGGGGGAAAAAGGTATAGGTCGCAAATGGTAAAACCAAGGTTGGGCCTTGCTGGAGGAGTTTTATTCAAGGCGAACTGTCAAGGGGGTCCCATAAATCACCCGACCGCGTAAGGAACGCAAACTCAAGGAACATAATCCCGGTATAACAGTAACTAGGGCGGCAAGAGTGGAACAAAACACCAGGCATAAGGCCGAGCCTTCCACCCTTTACCAAAATATATAGATGCATTAATTAAATAATAGATATTGTGATATCCCAACATATCCATGTTCCGATATGGAACAAACTTCAACTTCACCTGCAACTAGCAACGCTATAAGAGGGGCTGAGCAAAAGCGGTAACATAGCCAAACAACGGTTTGCTAGGAAAGGATGGTTAGGGCTGACATGGCTAAAATGGGAGACATGATAAAGCAAGTGATAGGTAGCGAGCATGGTAATAGAGCGAACAACTAGCATAGCAAAGATAGAAGTGATTTCGAGGGGTGGTCATCTTGCCTGCAAGATTCTCAGAGTTGTCGAAAGCTTGATCCTCGTAAGCGTACTCGACAGGTTCCTCGTTCACGAACTCTTCTCCCGGCTCTACCCAAGACAAGAACACAAGCAAACGGAACCACAATCAACAACGAGAAATGCACAAACAACATGATGCAAGACATGTATGATATGCACGATATGATATGCGATGCATATGCGTGCTCCGGAAGGAAAATGATGAACATGGTAGTAACTTGGCAAACCAAGCATGCCACTGGAAAGAAGAGATGATTTCGGTCGAAATCGATATAAAGATCACCGGAATCGGATGCACGGATTGCAAATGGCAAGCAAAACAAGAATGACACTAATCTGCGATAAACAGCAAGATAGCACTTAAAATGCAACAAGCAACAATGCTACACCAACCCAACATAGCAACAAAGTACATGGAAGTAATCTACAGGAGATGCTTAACAAAAGATGAACACTGAGCTACGGCTAGTTCACAACATATCGAGCTCAAACAAGCATGGCAAAAGTGCAAAAGATTACAGGTTCACAGACTTGGTGGAAAACTGGACATGGAAGAAATTAGTATCAGGTAGCCATATTCAGAGCACGAAATCAACATGCTACAGGAAATTAACATAGTAAAACAAGGCATGGTAGTGTTCTACTAAAAGCTCATGACAAAAGTCCCTTACTGACCATAAGCCAAAAAGAACCAGAAGATATGATGGAAAACATGTAAACATAGCAAGTTTCGTTATCAGGTTTCAGACTTGGCAGAAAACAGAGCATGGCAGAAATATTAATATGTAGGCCTCTTTGTGAGCTTGATGCACTCACTACAGAGCAATGCATGACAACCAAGCATACCTACAGCAATATGGCATGTTTATGAAGCTATCCATGGCAAGAACAATTGCATAACATGTATGGATCAATTACAATAAGCTTGGCAAGATTGCAAATCATGTTAAGAATCTGCCAGAAATAATTTATAGTAAAAGTAGAGCAAGATTGAGTCATGCTGTGGTACTCTAAAATTGCAAAAAATTTCAGAAATGGATCAATTACAACTATAGATACAAAACATCCTTACTGAACATCTCCAAAATATGCATGGATCTCTCTGTAGCATCAAGTTTACATGGCAACAAAATTACAGCAGACAAAGACTTTGAAAAATCACTGTCCCTGAAATCAGAAATATTACGGGGCCTACTTTGCAAGCTTGTGCTAGTCACCACAAAGATCTCAAAAATACATGGACTATACCACTGGAAATATGGCATGGCATATTTCAAAACACATGTAGAGATCTTGCTCAAAAGATGCACAGAATAAATGATACAAAAATGACAAATCTCCAAGTTCTGACAAGAACCAGAGATTAACAGCAACTAGCCCTCTTCCAACGAAGATTTGGGCATCAAGATGACCTCTAAAGAACATGGTGCAATTGAACAAAATGAAAATCATCACGAGACGAACAATTTGACATATTATACGCGCGAATCGGAGCTACATGCACAACGTTATCGCATCGGGAACAAGTGCATATGCTGAAAAATTAACAGGACTTGGAAAAAATATTAGAGCGAGAAAGTCAACGGGAGAGAGAACCAGATCTGGATCGAAGCCTCGCTACAGGAGCTCGCCGGCTCGGGCAGTGGACTCGCCGGCGGGAGGAGAGGCCGGCGGGCTCGGGCGGAGGGACGAGGCCGGCGGGGCTGCGCCGGCGGGGGAGGTGGCCGGCGGCGGGCGGCGAGCGCGCGGGCCGGCGGGGGAGCTCGTGGCGGCGGCGGCCGGTGGCGATGGCGGCGGCGGCGGGCCGGCCGGCGCGGAGGCGGCGGCGGAGGCGGCGGCCGGCGGCGGGGCAGGCGCGCGGCGGCGGGGCAGGCGCGCGGCGGCGGGCGCGGAGGAGCGGGCCGAGGGGGGCCGGCCACGGGCCCGGCGGGCCGGCGCGGTCCGGGCGGCGGCGGAGTGACGTGGCGCGCTCCGGTTGGCCGGGCGCGCGGCGGACGTTGTCCGGCCGGAGCGGACGCGTCCGGCGCGGCGCGGAGGGAGAGGGTTAGGGTTTCGTCTGAGATTTCGTTTTTCGGAATGCCCACTCATTTATAGGTAGAGGGAGCTAGGAGACTCCAAATGAGGTGCGGTTTTCGCCCACACGATCGTGATCGAACGACCTAGAGCATGGAAGAGAGTTTGGTGGGCTTTGGGCTGGTTTTGGAGGGGTTTTTTGCTGGATACTCAAATGGACATTGCGGAGGCCCGGTTAACCGTTGGAGTACCAAACGACCTCCGAATGGAACGAAACTTGACCGGTAGTCTCCGGGTGGTATAATAAAGCCACTTGACAAGCCTCGGTCCATTCCGAGAAAGTTTGACACACGCACACGAAAGAAAACTAGAGGGGTGCACCGGAGGAGATAGGAGCGCCGGATTGGAAAACGGACAACGGGGAAAATGCTCGGATGCATGAGACAAACACGTATGCGAATGCAATGCACATGATGACATGATATGAAAATGCATGACATGACAAAATACAAAACGAAAAACAAAACCCGACAACGGAGGGAAAAACATATCACATAGCCGGAAATGGCAAGAGTCGGAGTTACAAAAATGGCAAGTTACATGCGGGGTGTTACAACACTCCACCACTACGAGAGGATCTCGTCCCGAGATCTAGGACTGAAAGAACTCCGAATATTCGGAACGGAGATGGTCCTCGCGTTCCCAGGTGGCTTCCCGGTCGGAATGGTGCGACCACTTCACTTTGAGGAATTTGATAGACTTGTTGCGAGTCTTGCGCTCAGTTTCTTCAAGAATAGCAACTGGGTGCTCATGATAAGACAAATCTTCTTGGAGGTCAATCTCTTCGAAGTCGATAGTGCGCTCAGGCGTCTTGAAGCACTTGCGGAGCTGTGACACGTGGAACACATCGTGCACGTTCGCGAAGTTGGAAGGAAGCTCAAGTTGATAGGCGAGGTCGCCTCTTTTGCCAATGATCTTGAAAGGACCCACGTATCTAGGGGCAAGCTTCCCTTTGATACCGAAGCGACGAGTGCCTTTCATTGGAGAGACGCGGAGGTAGACATGGTCTCCGATCTCGAAAGCCAAATCACGATGCTTACTATCATAGTAGCTCTTCTGGCGCGATTGCGCGGCTTTGAGATTATCACGGATGACTTTACACATTTCTTCAGCTTCAGTGATTAATTCATTGCCAAGAAGTTGGCGTTCACCAGTCTCTGACCAATTAAGAGGGGTACGGCACTTTCTGCCATAGAGAATCTCGAATGGGGCCTTGCCCGAACTCGCTTGGAAACTGTTGTTGTAGGAGAACTCAGCATAAGGAAGACAATCTTCCCATCTCATGCCGAAAGAAATGACACAAGCCCTGAGCATATCTTCAAGAATTTGATTGACTCGCTCGACTTGGCCACTAGTTTGAGGGTGGAAAGCTGTGCTGAAGCGAATATTAGTGCCCATGGCCTTCTGGAAGGAGTCCCAGAACTTAGAGGTGAAGATGCTTCCACGATCTGAAGAAATCAATTGTGGAATGCCGTGCAAGGAGACAATTCTGGAGGTGTAGAGCTCTGCCAGCTGAGCTGCTGTGATGGATTCTTTGATTGGAAGGAAATGAGCCACTTTAGAGAGCTTGTCGATGACAACGAAGATAGCGTCATTTCCGCGCTTGGACTTGGGAAATCCAGTCACGAAGTCCATTTCAATATGATCAAACTTCCATTCCGGAATAGCAAGAGGTTGGAGGAGACCAGCTGGTCGTTGGTGTTCTGCTTTCACTCTTCGGCAGACATCACATTCATTCACGAATTGAGCAATTTCTCGCTTCATTCGAGTCCACCAATACGACTGCTTGAGGTCATGATACATCTTCGTACTTCCAGGATGAATGGAAAAGAGAGAATTGTGCGCCTCGTTCATTATGACTTTCCTTAGATCACCTTTCGGAACCATAATCCGGTCCTCGAAGAACAAAGTGTCTCTGTCATCAATGCGATAGCACTTGTATTTGGAAAGACCCTTGTCGATACCACGTTTCACCTTCTTCACCATGGCATCAAGGAGTTGTGCCTCACGAATTTGATCTTCCAAAGTAGGAGATACAATGAGGTTGGCAAGAAAGCCTTGAGGAACAACTTGGAGATTCAGCTTGCGGAAAGCTTCACAAAGATCCGGTTGGAAAGGCTTAAGAATTAAGCTGTTGCAATAAGCTTTCCTGCTTAAAGCATCTGCAATGACATTTGCTTTGCCTGGAGTATATTCGATACTCGGATTATACTCTTGAATCATTTCGACCCATCGAGTCTGCCTGAGGTTGAGGTTGGGCTGAGTGAAAATATACTTGAGACTCTTGTGATCAGTGAAAATGTCCACTTGTCTTCCCAACAAGAGATGTCTCCACGTAATCAACGCATGGACAACTGCCGCCAACTCAAGATCGTGAGTGGGATAGTTCTTCTCATTGGGCTTCAACTGCCGAGAGGTATAGGCCACAACTTTCTTCTCTTGCATTAACACAGCACCGAGACCTTGGAGAGATGCATCACAGAAAACTTCATACGGCTTGGATTCATCAGGAGGAGTCAAGACAGGAGCTGCGACTAGTTTCTGTTTGAGAGTGTTGAAAGAAACTTCACACTCAGGAGACCAGACATACTTCACATGCTTCTGTAGGAGGTTGGAAAGAGGCTTTGCAATCTTGGAGAAATTCTCAACGAATCTTCGGCAATAGCTTGCAAGACCCAGAAAACTGCGGAGCTGCTTGACATTTTGAGGAGGTTCCCAATCCAGAACTGCGGACACCTTCTCGGGGTTAACAGCGATGCCTTTGGCAGAGATGATGTGACCAAGGAAAAGAACTTCATCGAGCCAAAACTCACATTTGGAGAACTTCGCATAGAATTGATACTCTCTGAGCTTGTCGAGCACCAATCGCAAATGTTTGGCATGATCCTGCTTATTCTTGGAGAAGACCAAGATATCATCGAGATACACCAGAACGAATTCATTGGTATAGGGGTTGAAGATGAAATTCATCATCCGAGAGAACACCGGGGGAGCATTGACAAGGCCGAAAGACACGACAGTATCTTCATAGGAACCAAAGCTCGTTCTGAATGCTGTCTTGGGAATATCTTCTTCACGAATGCGAATCTGATGATAACCCATACGAAGGTCAAGCTTCGAGAATACTTTAGCGCCCTTGAGTTGCTCAAATAGCTCATTGATGTTGGGAAGTGGATACTTGTTCTTGATTGTCTTCTTGTTCAATGGACGGTAGTCGACACAAAGTCGGTCCGTGCCATCCTTCTTCTTGACAAAAAGAACACCACAACCCCATGGAGAAGAACTCGGTCTGATCAAACCCAGACGTTCTTGTTCATCGAGCTGCTTCTTCAATTCCTTCAGCTCGTTTGGTCCAAGCTTGTATGGACGCTTGCAAACGGGTACAGTACCAGGCTCTAGTTCGATAATGAACTCAACTGGCCGGTGCGGAGGCATACCCGGAAGCTCTTCTGGAAAGACATCCTGATACTCGCAAACGACTGGAATTTGAGAGATGGCATCCAATTCGCCCTTCTCATTGAGAGAGAAAAACCGAATGGTTTCATTACGAGCGGCAAAAATAATCACGTCCTCAGACGAGTGTGTCAATTGAATTTCTCTGGCAGCACAATCAAGTTGAGCCTTGTGCTTAGAAAGCCAGTCCATCCCGAGAATAAGATCAATATCCGAATCACCAAGAACAATTGGAGAAGACTGAAATGCATAATCGCCCATCTTGATGGTAACATTCGGAACCATGGAACTTGCATTCATGCATTTGCCTGGAGAGACAACTGCTAACGGCCTAGGCAATCCTTGGAAATGCAATTCATGCTTGGATGCAAAAGGTCTTGATATGAAAGAAAGAGATGCACCAGTATCAAAAAGAACTTTTGCAGGAATATCATTAACTGAGAGATTACCCATAATCACGTCAGTAGATTCCTCCGCTTGAGCTGCATTCATCATGTTCACCTTTGCAAACTTTGGGTTATGCTTGACCACTGCATTGCTGGAAGATCTGACAGGAGGAGGAGGAGGAAGACGCCTCTGGTTGAAGCACTTGTTAGCATAGTGACCTTTCTGCTGACATTTGTTGCAAGTCACCTCTGAGAGTGGACGGTGATAAGGAGCATTGGACTTTGGAGCTTGATTCTGAGACTTGTTCTGATAGCCAGAGTTGGAAGAGTTTGAAGAACCATGGCCACCTTTGTTCTTCTGCTGATAAGGCTGACGAAACGGAGGAGGAGGAGGAGGCAACCAGAACTTCTGTTGCTTAGCTGTCACAAGTGAGGAAGAAGAAGACTGAACTGCATCCCTGACTCTCTCCTTAGAAGCCTCACACTTGAGCTGAGCAGCCTCTTGCTTCAGTGCCATATTGTAGAATTGATCAAACTGAGTAGGCTCAACAAGAACGAGAGCTAACTGCAGATCCTCTTTAAGGCCACCTCTGAAGTGATAGATCATGCTCTTCTCATCAGGAATGTCTTGTTTAGCGAAGCGAGCAAGTTTCTGAAACTGAATGTTGTATTGATACACAGACATGTTTCCTTGCTTGAGATTGCGGAACTCCTCACGCTTGCTCTCAACAACACTTTGTGGAATGTGGTGCGCTTTGAAGTCCCGACAGAAGTCAGTCCAAGTAATCACACGACCTCCTCTGGAATCTTTGTATTGTTGATACCAATCAGCAGCTTGGTCCTTGAGCTGGAAAGAAGCGAACTTGACAAAGTCCTCAGGCCTGACATTGCTACATTCAAAATGCTTGTTGATGTCCACGAGCCAATCATCGGCATCCGTGGCCTCGGCACAGTAGCTGAAAGACTTGGGCTGATTTGCGAGAAACTGGTTGAGAGTGGCAAAGTGAAACTGATTGTTGCCTTGACCTTGATTGCCTTGATTGCCTTGCCCTTGAGTACGTTCTTGCAAGAGTTGCAGAATCATCTGAGCATTGGCGTTGGTGGCTGCCATGATTGCTTGCCATGCCTCCGGAGGTGGAGGTGGTGGCGGAGGGTTCGCTTGACTCCCTTCATTGCGATCCGGATTCTGACGCGTTGGCGGAGCCATCCTGAAGAGGGTGACATCCGTTAGCATCTTGATAGACAAAAGATAAGTAGAATCAACGGATAGATATTGCAACATGTAGTCTTCACAATAAACATTCGAACGAAGATGAACGAATGAATTCCGTAGTAAATCATCACACTTCCATAAGTTGAGAAGCCACTTGAAAAAGATATGGAATGAACATATGAATTCGAAGTAACTCGAATACCACAATGCAAAATAACACCAAGTATTGGCTTGCCGAATAAGCCGGAACAAACATATGATAGATATTTCGTCCGAAGTTTTCGTGGTGGGGCCCACACGGGCTCAATCGTACAGCACCATCATGTACAAGGCTGTGCATATGACATACGAAGCGTCCCCGAGTCGGCAAAGCCATGGACTCTTTAAGACACAACGAGACCACTGTAAAATCAACCGTATACAGGCGGACCACTAGACGTCGAACCCCAATCTCATATCATGCATCTGTCGGAAAGATATCCTAAGGCTACTAGAATTCCCACTTATAAACTCCCGAAACTTTCTGGTTATGCAATCTGGTGTAGGGGATACAGGGGACACAAATATATATAACCCAAACTAGCAATCCCTAGATCCAGCTGTATCCATCCGTCAACACATAACCAAGAAACCTTCGGAAATCGTTTACCTCAACCTTCGAAAAACATCCGTTATACAAGTTATGGCAATACTCCCGAACTCCCGCCCCAGTACTGGGTGGCGTCGAGGTGATCTCACCAACAACTGCATAAAAGAGATTTCGATGTCGGCGAAACTCAGGTATTCCAGAACTGCAACGATAAAATTGTGACGACAACACCTCGGAGCTCAACTCCCCGGGACACTGCCACAACCCCTAAATGACAGGAGGCACCAAGAACAATGTTCTCGTCACAAATCGATCGGAACGATTCCAAGATACCCGCGTGATCCTAAAAAAAATAGTGAAATTTGAGGAGAGAGTAGTCAAAACTTCTACGTCAGGAGACCTCACCAGAGCGACGAAGGGACTGGGGAGTAAAAAGAATCCTACTCTCCGATATATATAATCCTAAGACTCAAAACATTTTTATTCTAGACTCAACAACGCCAGCGATTCGATCAAGCAGGGGGCTCCTAAGTCGGGGATGGCTCTGATTACCAACTTGTAACGCCCACGATGCGGCTATATCTCCCACGTGTCGAGGCACGACTTAGAGGCATAACCGCATAGTGGTTTAGTCGCAAGAAGGGTCATCTTCACACAATCCCATGTAATGAACAAGAATGGGATAAAGAGTTGGCTTACAATCGCCACTTCACACAATACATAAATATCATTCATACATCATCCAAAATACAATCATATAGACCGACTACGGCCAAAAAACCAGATGAAAATAAGACAACCCCAAATGCTAGATCCCCGATCGTCCCAACTGGGCTCCACTACTGATCATCAGGAAAAGACACATAGTAACGACCACGTTCCTCGTCGAACTCCCACTGGAGATCGACGCCATCGTCTGCACTGGCATCGTCGGCACCTGCAACTGGTGTTGGAAGTATCTGTGAGTCACGGGGACTCAGCAATCTCACACCCGCGAGATCAAGACTATTTAAGCTTATAGGACAAGGAGGTGCAAAGAGGTGGAGCTGCAGCGGCAAAAGCATATATGGTGGCTAACTTGCGCAAATGAGAGCGAGAAGAGAAGCAAAGGAACGGACGTCATCTAGCAATGACCAAGAAGAGGTCCTGACCACCTACTTATGTCATACATAACATAGACCATGTTCACTTCCCGGACTCCGCCGAGAAGAGACCATCACGGCGACACACGCACTTGGTGTATTTTACTTGGGTCAAGTGACAAGTTGTCTACAACCGGACATTAACAAATTCCCATCTGCCTCATAACCGCGGGCACGGCTTTCGAAAGATAATACCCTGCAGGGGTGTCCCAACTTAGCCCATCATAAGCTCTCACGGTCAACGAAGGATAAACCTTCTCCCGGAAAGACCCGATCAGACTCGGAATCCCGGTTTACAAGACATCTCGACAATGGTAAAACAAGACCAGCAAAGCCGCCCGAATGTGCCGACAAATCCCGATAGGAGCTGCACATATCTCGTTCTCAGGGCACACCGGATTGTCCAAGCTTCCGATAGGCCAGACCAGAGTTGCCCCTGGTGGCCACCGGCGACTGACAGTTTGGACCAATACTCAGAGGAGCACTGGCCCGGGGTTTTAAAATAAAGATGACCCTCGGGCTCTAGAAAACCCGGGGGAAAAAGGTATAGGTCGCAAATGGTAAAACCAAGGTTGGGCCTTGCTGGAGGAGTTTTATTCAAGGCGAACTGTCAAGGGGGTCCCATAAATCACCCGACCGCGTAAGGAACGCAAACTCAAGGAACATAATCCCGGTATAACAGTAACTAGGGCGGCAAGAGTGGAACAAAACACCAGGCATAAGGCCGAGCCTTCCACCCTTTACCAAAATATATAGATGCATTAATTAAATAATAGATATTGTGATATCCCAACATATCCATGTTCCGATATGGAACAAACTTCAACTTCACCTGCAACTAGCAACGCTATAAGAGGGGCTGAGCAAAAGCGGTAACATAGCCAAACAACGGTTTGCTAGGAAAGGATGGTTAGGGCTGACATGGCTAAAATGGGAGACATGATAAAGCAAGTGATAGGTAGCGAGCATGGTAATAGAGCGAACAACTAGCATAGCAAAGATAGAAGTGATTTCGAGGGGTGGTCATCTTGCCTGCAAGATTCTCAGAGTTGTCGAAAGCTTGATCCTCGTAAGCGTACTCGACAGGTTCCTCGTTCACGAACTCTTCTCCCGGCTCTACCCAAGACAAGAACACAAGCAAACGGAACCACAATCAACAACGAGAAATGCACAAACAACATGATGCAAGACATGTATGATATGCACGATATGATATGCGATGCATATGCGTGCTCCGGAAGGAAAATGATGAACATGGTAGTAACTTGGCAAACCAAGCATGCCACTGGAAAGAAGAGATGATTTCGGTCGAAATCGATATAAAGATCACCGGAATCGGATGCACGGATTGCAAATGGCAAGCAAAACAAGAATGACACTAATCTGCGATAAACAGCAAGATAGCACTTAAAATGCAACAAGCAACAATGCTACAGCAACCCAACATAGCAACAAAGCACATGGAAGTAATCTACAGGAGATGCTTAACAAAAGATGAACACTGAGCTATGGCTAGTTCACAACATATCGAGCTCAAACAAGCATGGCAAAAGTGCAAAAGATTACAGGTTCACAGACTTGGTGGAAAACTGGACATGGAAGAAATTAGTATCAGGTAGCCATATTCAGAGCACGAAATCAACATGCTACAGGAACTTAACATGGTAAAACAAGGCATGGTAGTGTTCTACTAAAAGCTCATGACAAAAGTCCCTTACTGACCATAAGCCAAAAAGAACCAGAAGATATGATGGAAAACATGTAAACATAGCAAGTTTCGTTATCAGGTTTCAAACTTGGCAGAAAACAGAGCATGGCAGAAATATTAATATGTAGGCCTCTTTGTGAGCTTGATGCACTCACTACAGAGCAATGCATGACAACCAAGCATACCTACAGCAATATGGCATGTTTATGAAGCTATCCATGGCAAGAACAATTGCATAACATGTATGGATCAATTACAATAAGCTTGGCAAGATTGCAAATCATGTTAAGAATCTGCCAGAAATAATTTATAGTAAAAGTAGAGCAAGATTGAGTCATGCTGTGGTACTCTAAAATTGCAAAAAATTTCAGAAATGGATCAATTACAACTATAGATACAAAACATCCTTACTGAACATCTCCAAAATATGCATGGATCTCTCTGTAGCATCAAGTTTACATGGCAACAAAATTACAGCAGACAAAGACTTTGAAAAATCACTGTCCCTGAAATCAGAAATATTACGGGGCCTACTTTGCAAGCTTGTGCTAGTCACCACAAAGATCTCAAAAATACATGGACTATACCACTGGAAATATGGCATGGCATATTTCAAAACACATGTAGAGATCTTGCTCAAAAGATGCACAGAATAAATGATACAAAAATGACAAATCTCCAAGTTCTGACAAGAACCAGAGATTAACAGCAACTAGCCCTCTTCCAACGAAGATTTGGGCATCAAGATGACCTCTAAAGAACATGGTGCAATTGAACAAAATGAAAATCATCACGAGACGAACAATTTGACATATTATACGCGCGAATCGGAGCTACATGCACAACGTTATCGCATCGGGAACAAGTGCATATGCTGAAAAATTAACAGGACTTGGAAAAAATATTAGAGCGAGAAAGTCAACGGGAGAGAGAACCAGATCTGGATCGAAGCCTCGCTACAGGAGCTCGCCGGCTCGGGCAGTGGACTCGCCGGCGGGAGGAGAGGCCGGCGGGCTCGGGCGGAGGGACGAGGCCGGTGGGGCTGCGCCGGCGGGGGAGGTGGCCGGCGGCGGGCGGCGAGCGCGCGGGCCGGCGGGGGAGCTCGTGGCGGCGGCGGCCGGTGGCGATGGCGGCGGCGGCGGGCCGGCCGGCGCGGAGGCGGCGGCGGAGGCGGCGGCCGGCGGCGGGGCAGGCGCGCGGCGGCGGGCGCGGAGGAGCGGGCCGAGGGGGGGCCGGCCACGGGCCCGGCGGGCCGGCGCGGTCCGGGCGGCGGCGGAGTGACGTGGCGCGCTCCGGTTGGCCGGGCGCGCGGCGGACGTTGTCCGGCCGGAGCGGACGCGTCCGGCGCGGCGCGGAGGGAGAGGGTTAGGGTTTCGTCTGAGATTTCGTTTTTCGGGATGCCCACTCATTTATAGGTAGAGGGAGCTAGGAGACTCCAAATGAGGTGCGGTTTTCGCCCACACGATCGTGATCGAACGACCTAGAGCATGGAAGAGAGTTTGGTGGGCTTTGGGCTGGGTTTGGAGGGGTTTTTTGCTGGATACTCAAATGGACATTGCGAAGGCCCGGTTAACCGTTGGAGTACCAAACGACCTCCGAATGGAACGAAACTTGACCGGTAGTCTCCGGGTGGTATAATAAAGCCACTTGACAAGCCTCGGTCCATTCCGAGAAAGTTTGACACACGCACACGAAAGAAAACTAGAGGGGTGCACCGGAGGAGATAGGAGCGCCGGATTGGAAAACGGACAACGGAGAAAATGCTCGGATGCATGAGACGAACACGTATGCGAATGCAATGCACATGATGACATGATATGAAAATGCATGACATGACAAAATACAAAACGAAAAACAAAACCCGACAACGGAGGGAAAAACATATCACATAGCCGGAAATGGCAAGAGTCGGAGTTACAAAAATGGCAAGTTACATGCGGGGTGTTACAACACTCCACCACTACGAGAGGATCTCGTCCCGAGATCTAGGACTGAAAGAACTCCGAATATTCGGAACGGAGATGGTCCTCGCGTTCCCAGGTGGCTTCCCGGTCGGAATGGTGCGACCACTTCACTTTGAGGAATTTGATAGACTTGTTGCGAGTCTTGCGCTCAGTTTCTTCAAGAATAGCAACTGGGTGCTCATGATAAGACAAATCTTCTTGGAGGTCAATCTCTTCGAAGTCGATAGTGCGCTCAGGCGTCTTGAAGCACTTGCGGAGCTGTGACACGTGGAACACATCGTGCACGTTCGCGAAGTTGGAAGGAAGCTCAAGTTGATAGGCGAGGTCGCCTCTTTTGCCAATGATCTTGAAAGGACCCACGTATCTAGGGGCAAGCTTCCCTTTGATACCGAAGCGACGAGTGCCTTTCATTGGAGAGACGCGGAGGTAGACATGGTCTCCGATCTCGAAAGCCAAATCACGATGCTTACTATCATAGTAGCTCTTCTGGCGCGATTGCGCGGCTTTGAGATTATCACGGATGACTTTACACATTTCTTCAGCTTCAGTGATTAATTCATTGCCAAGAAGTTGGCGTTCACCAGTCTCTGACCAATTAAGAGGGGTACGGCACTTTCTGCCATAGAGAATCTCGAATGGGGCCTTGCCCGAACTCGCTTGGAAACTGTTGTTGTAGGAGAACTCAGCATAAGGAAGACAATCTTCCCATCTCATGCCGAAAGAAATGACACAAGCCCTGAGCATATCTTCAAGAATTTGATTGACTCGCTCGACTTGGCCACTAGTTTGAGGGTGGAAAGCTGTGCTGAAGCGAATATTAGTGCCCATGGCCTTCTGGAAGGAGTCCCAGAACTTAGAGGTGAAGATGCTTCCACGATCTGAAGAAATCAATTGTGGAATGCCGTGCAAGGAGACAATTCTGGAGGTGTAGAGCTCTGCCAGCTGAGCTGCTGTGATGGATTCTTTGATTGGAAGGAAATGAGCCACTTTAGAGAGCTTGTCGATGACAACGAAGATAGCGTCATTTCCGCGCTTGGACTTGGGAAATCCAGTCACGAAGTCCATTTCAATATGATCAAACTTCCATTCCGGAATAGCAAGAGGTTGGAGGAGACCAGCTGGTCGTTGGTGTTCTGCTTTCACTCTTCGGCAGACATCACATTCATTCACGAATTGAGCAATTTCTCGCTTCATTCGAGTCCACCAATACGACTGCTTGAGGTCATGATACATCTTCGTACTTCCAGGATGAATGGAAAAGAGAGAATTGTGCGCCTCGTTCATTATGACTTTCCTTAGATCACCTTTCGGAACCATAATCCGGTCCTCGAAGAACAAAGTGTCTCTGTCATCAATGCGATAGCACTTGTATTTGGAAAGACCCTTGTCGATACCACGTTTCACCTTCTTCACCATGGCATCAAGGAGTTGTGCCTCACGAATTTGATCTTCCAAAGTAGGAGATACAATGAGGTTGGCAAGAAAGCCTTGAGGAACAACTTGGAGATTCAGCTTGCGGAAAGCTTCACAAAGATCCGGTTGGAAAGGCTTAAGAATTAAGCTGTTGCAATAAGCTTTCCTGCTTAAAGCATCTGCAATGACATTTGCTTTGCCTGGAGTATATTCGATACTCGGATTATACTCTTGAATCATTTCGACCCATCGAGTCTGCCTGAGGTTGAGGTTGGGCTGAGTGAAAATATACTTGAGACTCTTGTGATCAGTGAAAATGTCCACTTGTCTTCCCAACAAGAGATGTCTCCACGTAATCAACGCATGGACAACTGCCGCCAACTCAAGATCGTGAGTGGGATAGTTCTTCTCATTGGGCTTCAACTGCCGAGAGGTATAGGCCACAACTTTCTTCTCTTGCATTAACACAGCACCGAGACCTTGGAGAGATGCATCACAGAAAACTTCATACGGCTTGGATTCATCAGGAGGAGTCAAGACAGGAGCTGCGACTAGTTTCTGTTTGAGAGTGTTGAAAGAAACTTCACACTCAGGAGACCAGACATACTTCACATGCTTCTGTAGGAGGTTGGAAAGAGGCTTTGCAATCTTGGAGAAATTCTCAACGAATCTTCGGCAATAGCTTGCAAGACCCAGAAAACTGCGGAGCTGCTTGACATTTTGAGGAGGTTCCCAATCCAGAACTGCGGACACCTTCTCGGGGTTAACAGCGATGCCTTTGGCAGAGATGATGTGACCAAGGAAAAGAACTTCATCGAGCCAAAACTCACATTTGGAGAACTTCGCATAGAATTGATACTCTCTGAGCTTGTCGAGCACCAATCGCAAATGTTTGGCATGATCCTGCTTATTCTTGGAGAAGACCAAGATATCATCGAGATACACCAGAACGAATTCATTGGTATAGGGGTTGAAGATGAAATTCATCATCCGAGAGAACACCGGGGGAGCATTGACAAGGCCGAAAGACACGACAGTATCTTCATAGGAACCAAAGCTCGTTCTGAATGCTGTCTTGGGAATATCTTCTTCACGAATGCGAATCTGATGATAACCCATACGAAGGTCAAGCTTCGAGAATACTTTAGCGCCCTTGAGTTGCTCAAATAGCTCATTGATGTTGGGAAGTGGATACTTGTTCTTGATTGTCTTCTTGTTCAATGGACGGTAGTCGACACAAAGTCGGTCCGTGCCATCCTTCTTCTTGACAAAAAGAACACCACAACCCCATGGAGAAGAACTCGGTCTGATCAAACCCAGACGTTCTTGTTCATCGAGCTGCTTCTTCAATTCCTTCAGCTCGTTTGGTCCAAGCTTGTATGGACGCTTGCAAACGGGTACAGTACCAGGCTCTAGTTCGATAATGAACTCAACTGGCCGGTGCGGAGGCATACCCGGAAGCTCTTCTGGAAAGACATCCTGATACTCGCAAACGACTGGAATTTGAGAGATGGCATCCAATTCGCCCTTCTCATTGAGAGAGAAAAACCGAATGGTTTCATTACGAGCGGCAAAAATAATCACGTCCTCAGACGAGTGTGTCAATTGAATTTCTCTGGCAGCACAATCAAGTTGAGCCTTGTGCTTAGAAAGCCAGTCCATCCCGAGAATAAGATCAATATCCGAATCACCAAGAACAATTGGAGAAGACTGAAATGCATAATCGCCCATCTTGATGGTAACATTCGGAACCATGGAACTTGCATTCATGCATTTGCCTGGAGAGACAACTGCTAACGGCCTAGGCAATCCTTGGAAATGCAATTCATGCTTGGATGCAAAAGGTCTTGATATGAAAGAAAGAGATGCACCAGTATCAAAAAGAACTTTTGCAGGAATATCATTAACTGAGAGATTACCCATAATCACGTCAGTAGATTCCTCCGCTTGAGCTGCATTCATCATGTTCACCTTTGCAAACTTTGGGTTATGCTTGACCACTGCATTGCTGGAAGATCTGACAGGAGGAGGAGGAGGAAGACGCCTCTGGTTGAAGCACTTGTTAGCATAGTGACCTTTCTGCTGACATTTGTTGCAAGTCACCTCTGAGAGTGGACGGTGATAAGGAGCATTGGACTTTGGAGCTTGATTCTGAGACTTGTTCTGATAGCCAGAGTTGGAAGAGTTTGAAGAACCATGGCCACCTTTGTTCTTCTGCTGATAAGGCTGACGAAACGGAGGAGGAGGAGGAGGCAACCAGAACTTCTGTTGCTTAGCTGTCACAAGTGAGGAAGAAGAAGACTGAACTGCATCCCTGACTCTCTCCTTAGAAGCCTCACACTTGAGCTGAGCAGCCTCTTGCTTCAGTGCCATATTGTAGAATTGATCAAACTGAGTAGGCTCAACAAGAACGAGAGCTAACTGCAGATCCTCTTTAAGGCCACCTCTGAAGTGATAGATCATGCTCTTCTCATCAGGAATGTCTTGTTTAGCGAAGCGAGCAAGTTTCTGAAACTGAATGTTGTATTGATACACAGACATGTTTCCTTGCTTGAGATTGCGGAACTCCTCACGCTTGCTCTCAACAACACTTTGTGGAATGTGGTGTGCTTTGAAGTCCCGACAGAAGTCAGTCCAAGTAATCACACGACCTCCTCTGGAATCTTTGTATTGTTGATACCAATCAGCAGCTTGGTCCTTGAGCTGGAAAGAAGCGAACTTGACAAAGTCCTCAGGCCTGACATTGCTACATTCAAAATGCTTGTTGATGTCCACGAGCCAATCATCGGCATCCGTGGCCTCGGCACAGTAGCTGAAAGACTTGGGCTGATTTGCGAGAAACTGGTTGAGAGTGGCAAAGTGAAACTGATTGTTGCCTTGACCTTGATTGCCTTGATTGCCTTGCCCTTGAGTACGTTCTTGCAAGAGTTGCAGAATCATCTGAGCATTGGCGTTGGTGGCTGCCATGATTGCTTGCCATGCCTCCGGAGGTGGAGGTGGTGGCGGAGGGTTCGCTTGACTCCCTTCATTGCGATCCGGATTCTGACGCGTTGGCGGAGCCATCCTGAAGAGGGTGACATCCGTTAGCATCTTGATAGACAAAAGATAAGTAGAATCAACGGATAGATATTGCAACATGTAGTCTTCACAATAAACATTCGAACGAAGATGAACGAATGAATTCCGTAGTAAATCATCACACTTCCATAAGTTGAGAAGCCACTTGAAAAAGATATGGAATGAACATATGAATTCGAAGTAACTCGAATACCACAATGCAAAATAACACCAAGTATTGGCTTGCCGAATAAGCCGGAACAAACATATGATAGATATTTCGTCCGAAGTTTTCGTGGTGGGGCCCACACGGGCTCAATCGTACAGCACCATCATGTACAAGGCTGTGCATATGACATACGAAGCGTCCCCGAGTCGGCAAAGCCATGGACTCTTTAAGACACAACGAGACCACTGTAAAATCAACCGTATACAGGCGGACCACTAGACGTCGAACCCCAATCTCATATCATGCATCTGTCGGAAAGATATCCTAAGGCTACTAGAATTCCCACTTATAAACTCCCGAAACTTTCTGGTTATGCAATCTGGTGTAGGGGATACAGGGGACACAAATATATATAACCCAAACTAGCAATCCCTAGATCCAGCTGTATCCATCCGTCAACACATAACCAAGAAACCTTCGGAAATCGTTTACCTCAACCTTCGAAAAACATCCGTTATACAAGTTATGGCAATACTCCCGAACTCCCGCCCCAGTACTGGGTGGCGTCGAGGTGATCTCACCAACAACTGCATAAAAGAGATTTCGATGTCGGCGAAACTCAGGTATTCCAGAACTGCAACGATAAAATTGTGACGACAACACCTCGGAGCTCAACTCCCCGGGACACTGCCACAACCCCTAAATGACAGGAGGCACCAAGAACAATGTTCTCGTCACAAATCGATCGGAACGATTCCAAGATACCCGCGTGATCCTAAAAAAAATAGTGAAATTTGAGGAGAGAGTAGTCAAAACTTCTACGTCAGGAGACCTCACCAGAGCGACGAAGGGACTGGGGAGTAAAAAGAATCCTACTCTCCGATATATATAATCCTAAGACTCAAAACATTTTTATTCTAGACTCAACAACGCCAGCGATTCGATCAAGCAGGGGGCTCCTAAGTCGGGGATGGCTCTGATTACCAACTTGTAACGCCCACGATGCGGCTATATCTCCCACGTGTCGAGGCACGACTTAGAGGCATAACCGCATAGTGGTTTAGTCGCAAGAAGGGTCATCTTCACACAATCCCATGTAATGAACAAGAATGGGATAAAGAGTTGGCTTACAATCGCCACTTCACACAATACATAAATATCATTCATACATCATCCAAAATACAATCATATAGACCGACTACGGCCAAAAAACCAGATGAAAATAAGACAACCCCAAATGCTAGATCCCCGATCGTCCCAACTGGGCTCCACTACTGATCATCAGGAAAAGACACATAGTAACGACCACGTTCCTCGTCGAACTCCCACTGGAGATCGACGCCATCGTCTGCACTGGCATCGTCGGCACCTGCAACTGGTGTTGGAAGTATCTGTGAGTCACGGGGACTCAGCAATCTCACACCCGCGAGATCAAGACTATTTAAGCTTATAGGACAAGGAGGTGCAAAGAGGTGGAGCTGCAGCGGCAAAAGCATATATGGTGGCTAACTTGCGCAAATGAGAGCGAGAAGAGAAGCAAAGGAACGGACGTCATCTAGCAATGACCAAGAAGAGGTCCTGACCACCTACTTATGTCATACATAACATAGACCATGTTCACTTCCCGGACTCCGCCGAGAAGAGACCATCACGGCGACACACGCACTTGGTGTATTTTACTTGGGTCAAGTGACAAGTTGTCTACAACCGGACATTAACAAATTCCCATCTGCCTCATAACCGCGGGCACGGCTTTCGAAAGATAATACCCTGCAGGGGTGTCCCAACTTAGCCCATCATAAGCTCTCACGGTCAACGAAGGATAAACCTTCTCCCGGAAAGACCCGATCAGACTCGGAATCCCGGTTTACAAGACATCTCGACAATGGTAAAACAAGACCAGCAAAGCCGCCCGAATGTGCCGACAAATCCCGATAGGAGCTGCACATATCTCGTTCTCAGGGCACACCGGATTGTCCAAGCTTCCGATAGGCCAGACCACCGGCGACTGACAGTTTGGACCAATACTCAGAGGAGCACTGGCCCGGGGTTTTAAAATAAAGATGACCCTCGGGCTCTAGAAAACCCGGGGGAAAAAGGTATAGGTCGCAAATGGTAAAACCAAGGTTGGGCCTTGCTGGAGGAGTTTTATTCAAGGCGAACTGTCAAGGGGGTCCCATAAATCACCCGACCGCGTAAGGAACGCAAACTCAAGGAACATAATCCCGGTATAACAGTAACTAGGGCGGCAAGAGTGGAACAAAACACCAGGCATAAGGCCGAGCCTTCCACCCTTTACCAAAATATATAGATGCATTAATTAAATAATAGATATTGTGATATCCCAACATATCCATGTTCCGATATGGAACAAACTTCAACTTCACCTGCAACTAGCAACGCTATAAGAGGGGCTGAGCAAAAGCGGTAACATAGCCAAACAACGGTTTGCTAGGAAAGGATGGTTAGGGCTGACATGGCTAAAATGGGAGACATGATAAAGCAAGTGATAGGTAGCGAGCATGGTAATAGAGCGAACAACTAGCATAGCAAAGATAGAAGTGATTTCGAGGGGTGGTCATCTTGCCTGCAAGATTCTCAGAGTTGTCGAAAGCTTGATCCTCGTAAGCGTACTCGACAGGTTCCTCGTTCACGAACTCTTCTCCCGGCTCTACCCAAGACAAGAACACAAGCAAACGGAACCACAATCAACAACGAGAAATGCACAAACAACATGATGCAAGACATGTATGATATGCACGATATGATATGCGATGCATATGCGTGCTCCGGAAGGAAAATGATGAACATGGTAGTAACTTGGCAAACCAAGCATGCCACTGGAAAGAAGAGATGATTTCGGTCGAAATCGATATAAAGATCACCGGAATCGGATGCACGGATTGCAAATGGCAAGCAAAACAAGAATGACACTAATCTGCGATAAACAGCAAGATAGCACTTAAAATGCAACAAGCAACAATGCTACAGCAACCCAACATAGCAACAAAGCACATGGAAGTAATCTACAGGAGATGCTTAACAAAAGATGAACACTGAGCTACGGCTAGTTCACAACATATCGAGCTCAAACAAGCATGGCAAAAGTGCAAAAGATTACAGGTTCACAGACTTGGTGGAAAACTGGACATGGAAGAAATTAGTATCAGGTAGCCATATTCAGAGCACGAAATCAACATGCTACAGGAACTTAACATGGTAAAACAAGGAATGGTAGTGTTCTACTAAAAGCTCATGACAAAAGTCCCTTACTGACCATAAGCCAAAAAGAACCAGAAGATATGATGGAAAACATGTAAACATAGCAAGTTTCGTTATCAGGTTTCAGACTTGGCAGAAAACAGAGCATGGCAGAAATATTAATATGTAGGCCTCTTTGTGAGCTTGATGCACTCACTACAGAGCAATGCATGACAAACCAAGCATACCTACAGCAATATGGCATGTTTATGAAGCTATCCATGGCAAGAACAATTGCATAACATGTATGGATCAATTACAATAAGCTTGGCAAGATTGCAAATCATGTTAAGAATCTGCCAGAAATAATTTATAGCAAAAGTAGAGCAAGATTGAGTCATGCTGTGGTACTCTAAAATTGCAAACAATTTCAGAAATGGATCAATTACAACTATAGATACAAAACATCCTTACTGAACATCTCCAAAATATGCATGGATCTCTCTTTAGCATCAAGTTTACATGGCAACAAAATTACAGCAGACAAAGACTTTGAAAAATCACTGTCCCTGAAATCAGAAATATTACGGGGCCTACTTTGCAAGCTTGTGCTAGTCACCACAAAGATCTCAAAAATACATGGACTATACCACTGGAAATATGGCATGGCATATTTCAAAACACATGTAGAGATATTGCTCAAAGGATGCACAGAATAAATGATACAAAAATGACAAATCTCCAAGTTCTGACAAGAACCAGAGATTAACAGCAACTAGCCCTCTTCCAACGAAGATTTGGGCATCAAGATGACCTCTAATGAACATGGTGCAATGGAACAAAATGAAAATCATCATGAGACGAACAATTTGACATATTATACGCGTGAATCGGAGCTACATGCACAAAGTTATCGCATCGGGAACAAGTGCATATGCTGAAAAATTAACAGGACTTGGAAAAAATATTAGAGCGAGAAAGTCAACGGGAGAGAGAACCAGATCTGGATCGAGGCCTCGCTACAGGAGCTCGCCGGCTCGGGCAGTGGACTCGCCGGCGGGAGGAGAGGCCGGCGGGCTCGGGCGGAGGGACGAGGCCGGCGGGCTCGGGCGGAGGGACGAGGCCGGCGGGGCTGCGCCGGCGGGGGAGGTGGCCTGCGGCGGGCGGCGAGCGCGCGGGCCGGCGGGGGAGCTTGTGGCGATGGCGGCGGCGGCGGGCCGGCCGGCGCGGAGGCGGCGGCGGAGGCGGCGGCCGGCAGCGGGGCAGGCGCGCGGCGGCGGGCGTAGAGGAGCGGGCCGAGGGGGGCCGGCCACGGGCCCGGCGGGCCGGCGCGGTCCGGGCGGCGGCGGAGTGACGTGGCGCGCTCCGGTTGGCCGGGCGCGCGGCGGATGTTGTCCGGCCGGAGCGGACGCGTCCGGCGCGGCGCGGAGGGAGAGGGTTAGGGTTTCGTCTGAGATTTCGTTTTTCGGGATGCCCACTCATTTATAGGTAGAGGGAGCTAGGAGACTCCAAATGAGGTGCGGTTTTCGCCCACACGATCGTGATCGAACGACCTAGAGCATGGAAGAGAGTTTGGTGGGCTTTGGGCTGGTTTTGGAGGGGGGTTTTGCTGGATACTCAAATGGACATTGCGGAGGCCCGGTTAACCGTTGGAGTACCAAACGACCTCCGAATGGAACGAAACTTGACCGGTAGTCTCCGGGTGGTATAATAAAGCCACTTGACAAGCCTCGGTCCATTCCGAGAAAGTTTGACACACGCACACGAAAGAAAACTAGAGGGGTGCACCGGAGGAGATAGGAGCGCCGGATTGGAAAACGGACAACGGGGAAAATGCTTGGATGCATGAGACGAACACGTATGCGAATGCAATGCACATGATGACATGATATGAAAATGCATGACATGACAAAATACAAAACGAAAAACAAAACCCGACAACGGAGGGAAAAACATATCACATAGCCGGAAATGGCAAGAGTCGGAGTTACAAAAATGGCAAGTTACATGCGGGGTGTTACACTCCTCCTCGTAGCTTGGCTCCAGAGAACTCGGGGATTGGCCCGCCGCAAAGCGAGCTTGGGAACGGAGGTCTGTGGCGCCGACCGCCGCCGCGATTTCTGCACGGCGCTCCGGCGTCAGCTTCTTGTAGTAAGTGATCTTGCAGCGCACCATGGCTTTCCGGCGAACTAGGGGACGCTTGATGCGGGCTAGGGGATCGAAAGGTGGGGGAATGGGCTGGAGATTTGGTGTGGTTTTAGGGCAGTGGCTGGCGTAGGCCGAGCAGCGAAGGTTCTGGTGTGAATAGTGGTTCTGGTGACGACCGGTCAATCGGTTTTGACTGTACATCGCTCTTGTCGCGTTCGCGTTGCAGCCCCGCACGCTGGACCCTCCACGTCGCTCGCCGAATGGAACGCGCTTCGTCTTGCGTTTTCGCTCGCTTGTGGGACCGCAGTTGAGAGCAAACCGACGTCCCTCCCCCTCCCCCACCCGCGTCATTTATTATACCACCACTCCCTCCGTTTTATGCAGAGTAAATAAAAACAGAGGGAGTATACTACGGATGAGGATCCCCGGACGTGGCCGAACCCATTGAGTAACTGACATGCGGGGCCTAGCAAGCATGGGGTCCGCCAGTAAGTGACCGAAAGGGAGGGTAAGGCAGGGATACGTATGTCAGAGGATCCACTTCCACTATACTACTTTGACCAAATGTTAGAGTAATAATATATGACATGCAACTTACACAAATGTTAGAGTAATAATATATGACATGCAACTTACACAAAGCATACATGGTCTAATGCGTTTTTCGAGGCTAACTTTGACCAAATGTTAGAGTAATAATATATGCCATGCAACTTACACAAAGCATACGGTCAAATTCGTATGTGAAAGGAGTTTCCAATGATATAATTTTCACATTATACATCTCATGTACTATTAATCTTGTCAATAGTCAAATTGGAAACCATCTCGAGTACAAATCTAGGAGTACGTACGAATCTAACAATATTGATTGGGCGTTGTTGAATGTTGATACCTTTTTTATCAAAGTAGAGATACTTTGACTACACATAAAACTTATATGTAAACTAGAAAGGATAGGGGGAGTATATTGTATGTTCAAAAACGAAACGAACATTGAATACCCTTTATATATGATTTGCGGATGCTATGATCACCGGTTCAAAATTTTGAATCCGCCTTAGGTATCACGTGCCCCCACTCGTTCCCTCTCGATTTCATCTCGGGGTCCGGAGATCTATTGAAAGAGGACTAGGGTGGGTACATGCGAATGATACTCGGCGGAATATTCAAATGAGGCATGCGGGAGGATGGACTCGACTGGAGGGCGACATGATCGATGGAGAAGAGGGTTGGAGAGGAATGAGAAATAAGCAAACGCCACATGATTATACTTGAACGGCTCAAATAAACAATAAGTTGTCTCGCTTGGCCTACATAGTGAAAGGCCTAATGCGCAACGCGGAGCACTGGCGCTCGAATATGGCCGGGAAAACAGGGAAACCGACATGTGGGGCACACCCATCGAGACGACGTAGCGCAGACTAGTCCAATGGAGGAGCTGGCCCACGACCTCCTCGCCACCGACAACCATTCATGTGGGTCATTGGGGCCAACAACGGGGCGCAGCTCCAGCACCGCCTCTGGACACGGCGACCGCGGTGAGCGACACGCTCATATCGTCGCTAGACACGGTCGGTTTCAGTGTGCCGAGGGTGGCGTTAGTGCTGTGGCACGACCAACGGTATGTTTGGTTTGTGCCCAAGGTTGCTCCATCAAAGCATTGGGTAGCCAAAATTTTGGTTGAGGTATTGGTTTCCCAGGATTTGGCCGACATTGGCAAGAAAAATGAATTAGAGTTGGCTAGAGTTCATTGGCATGCCAAAGAAATGGCAACCATCCAAACAAAGACCAATCTTTGGGTCATGACCAAAATTTTGGTTGAGGTATTGGTTGCCCATGATTTGGCCGACATTGGCAAGAAAAATGAACTAGAGTTGGCTAGAGTTCATTGGCATGCCAAAAAAATGGCAACCATCCAAACAAAGACCAATCTTTGGGTCATGACCAAAATTTTGGTAAGGTGCACTTTGGCCACAATCCAAACACACCCCAACACCCAGCTCGTCAAGGATGCACGGGGCGCCGCGACGCGTCCGCGGAGTGGTGTAGCGCGGCCAACTGCATCCTCTGGACCTGAGACCATGCCGGGTCGTCTTGCTTTTTCAATGACATGCGGGGATCGCATGTGAGAAAAGGGCATCTCCAACGTTGCCAGGACCGCAGCTGACTACCCTGGCACACCAAAACCCTCATCCCTCGCGCCGTCGCGCAGTGCGTTCCCAGCCGGCGCCAGCTGCCCGCATTCATGTCGTCCGTTCGTATGTCGTCGTTAAGAGGCTCGGTGCCCGAGGAACCAACTCCGGCGACTTAATGACGCACCCACACGCTTGGCCTCACCGGAATGCGCTACTTAAAGCGGCAACGCCCAGCTAACCTCCACACCATAGCGCATCGTCCTCCTACCTGGCACCACATCCGCCATGACCGCAAGTGCGAACGCTCTGCGGGAGAGCTTGTCTTCGGGGATGAAGCTCGAGGTCGCCGCCCTCGCTCAAGTCGCCTCTCGCGACGCAATAGCGGCGTAGCCGGACGCGGACGCGACCGCACAAGCGGTGGCCACGCTAGCGGCCGACGACGGGAGCACCGTCAGCCACGCGTCCTACTTGCCGCCATCCAACGTCCGGCACCGCCGAGGTCGGGGACTCCTCCGAGGATGAGTAGGGCATGGGAGGCGACAGGGCATGGTGTGTCAACTGGCCGGTCCGTATCCCGTGTTCTACTCTTCCTCGCCGGTGACCGCACCTTCACTTCATGGGTCTTGAACCCCGCCCCCGTACATAGAGATCGCAGATGGAGGACGTCGGTCGCCGCTGTAGAATAGGTTTAGGGTCGGGTTTCTTTTATTTTTCTATCCTATAAAAGTTCGAAATGTAATGAAATCTGCCGTGTTTGCATTAATCTCGGCCGGTGTATATGAACTTTCACAATAATATACATATTGTAGGAGTACTAGCAAGATGCCCGTGCGTTGCACGGAAGATCAAGATCTTGTGGGAGAAAAGGATGAACAAGGGAAAGCCTTATCTGCAAATGTGGAGAGGAGTGCGGGTAAATTGTCATAGTTTCCTTCCTATCCGTTAGATATAGATCGGACGGCCTATATTGCAGGATGACAGGCACACCATCATCACCAACTCTGCTTTTTATTGAACCGAGACAAATCTAACATGCGAAGTAAAATAAACACATAGGGTCTATACATACACAAATTATCTTAGGCACTCCAATAGTACGTCCACTACACATTCACGCATTTCAAATCTTTCTACATCTACGGGAACCTACGAAAGGGTTAACGTAAATTGCCTCTCTCTCTCCTCCCCTGATTTTCATGGTGGTGGCCCCCTCCCTCCCCCCAATCTACAATCAACAGCTCTCACGTTTCACATTACGTTAATTACGTAACTGGGATTACGTAGGTGTAGCATTACTCGTCCTAAAAAAACCAACTAAGCCAACCTCCCAGCATATCGCGCGGGAAAAGACCCGGCCGCGTCGTTTTAGTCGGTATTACCGGATTACTAGTAGTAGTATCGATGGATCGCGCGAAGCAACAAAAAAAAAATTTAAGGGGGCGAAGCACCTAGTTTAAAAGGAAAAAAGGCGGTACACTCACAGCACTCCTGTCGCGGTCGCATTGCACCCCACACACGTTCGGTCCTGCACACGGCTCACGCAAACGGAACGCGCTTCGGCTTGCCTCTTCACTGACACGTGGGACTGCACTTGGAGAAACCGACCATGCGCCAAACTCCCCCCGCCCACCGCACGAAAATCGCCCCCCCCCCCACACACCCAAAAATTCCCCCCAAATCCGATTCAACCGCCCTTCGGCCAACTAGCCAATAATATTCCCCAAACCCCCTCCCCCCTGTCCCCCTCCACTCCATTCGCTCCGCCAAAGCCGCCCTCCCCGCCGCGCCGATACGTCGGCGCCGCGGTTCGGCGATCCTCTCGCTCCCACAGTACGCTCTCGTAGACTGCCGTCCTCTAGCCGCGCCGCCACCTCTGGCTACGTTCTTGTGGAGGCGCACGGCGGTCAGCGCCGCCACCGCTGGCGACGTTTGTGTGGAGACGCACGGCGGTCAGCTTCTCCCACGGTACGCGCATTCCAGACTGAGGCCCCGTTCATGTCGGTGTAGCGCTGAATGTTAGCTGATAGACGCTGTTAATCTCACTGTTTGCCGAAGTAGTTTACTGTCAATATGCTCTGCTTAAGAAGCTTCCTTGCCCTGTTCTGCACTCAATCTGCTTAGCTGAGATGGCATGCCAAGGCCGATTAGTTGCTAAAATATCCTGCCATATATTTATTGTGACGTAGATTGCCATGGTCTACTAGCCAATCTGTTAGGTGAAATAGCTCTACACCGTTTTATACTCGATCTTTGTTGCTGCGATGGCCTTCGATAGTTCGATGGCTGTGTGCTCAGCCTCATTGACTACTGAAACAGCCTGCCATAATTTGGCACTCAAATCTGTTTGCTGAATTAGCTTTACATATATTTCGTTACTTAGATCTGCTCGTCCAAATATCTTTCCATAGCTTTAGACATCGACCTAGGTATTTTTTTTCTTGACTTCATAAAAAAGCATATATGTTTTTCCTGTAATATCTAGTAGAAGAACTAATTTGTATGTCTAACAGATGGACAGGACTTGGATAACTTCTGCTCGAAGATTCTCCGCTGCATATGTCGACGGGGTTGAAAACTTCATGAACTTTATCAGAGCTGAGTACGATGGTCTGAAATCAGATGTGCTCTGCCCGTGTAGCAGTTGTATGAATTCAGTTACAAGACCCCAGTCAACTGTGCAAAATCATCTACACTTGTATGGGATGTCGGTCACATATACTAGGTGGGTTCATCATGGTGAAGCTGTGAACGTCAATGTTATTGACTACGTGGAAGCAGCAGATCACCATCTTGATCTTCCTGATGCTCAGGTGGAAGAGGAGGAGGAGGTGGTGGTGGCGGAGCCAGTGAGTTTGACCAACATTGAAACAATGCTACGAAATGCTCGTGCATTCCGTGAACTTTCACCTGTAGAAGAAAAACGGTGGGCCCGCATGTTGGAACAATGCAACGTTGCTGTCACCCCAGGAAATAAGCTCTCAGTATTCGCAGCTATGGTCACCTTTCTTCAGGTGAAGACATCTGAGCGGATGACCAACAAATCATTCGATGCGATGTTGGCTGCTTTCCGCGAATCTTTCCCAGATGCGTCTGAGCTGCCACACACCTACAGTAAAATGAAGAATTTCCTTCATGCAGTTGGAATTGGATATGATATGATCCATGTTTGTAAGAATAATTGTGTTATGTTCTGAAAGGATTATGCCAACTTAAGTGAATGCCCGAAATGCAAATCATCAAGATGGAAAGATGGCGATGCTGTGAAGAGGATTCCTCATAATGTTCTGAGACATTTTCCAATTATACCAAGATTGCAGAGGTTGTTTCATGATGCTGAAACAAGAGAGGATGTACTGTGGCATTCTAGGAACCAGGAGTACAGAGATCAGAATGTAATGAGCCATCCATCTCATGGTAGTGAGTGGAAAAGCTTCAATGATAAACACAAAGAGTTTGCTGCTGACCCGAGACACATTAGACTTGGCTTAGCTTCAGATGGATTTAACCCATTTGGCCACCAGAGCGCCACATATAGCATGTGGCCAGTGCTTGTTATCCCTTACAACATGCCTCCAAATGTCTGCACCAAAGAATCAAACTACATGATGGCCTTGCTCATCCCAGGTCCAAAAAGTCCTGGAAAGGATTTTGATTTGTTCATGGAGCCTCTTGTGGAGGAACTTCAACAGCTATGGAAGGGTGTTCTCACTCGAGACCTATATAGCAGCCCACCAGCTGATTTCTTTCTGCGTGCTGTTATAATTTGGTGCATCCATGATTATCCGGCTTTGTGCACTATGTCAGGCCGAACGACACATGGTTACAATGCACGTGTTCGCTATGATAGGAATCCGCTATCATACGCAATACTTAGCAAGATCTGTTACATTGGACACCATCGTTTCCTTGCCAAGGACAAGCCGCATCCTAGAAAATACCGAAGACATGTGTTCAATGCAAAGCATGAAAACCGTGATGCGCCAAAGAGGCTCACCGCCGATGAGTTGCAAGTGGAATTAGAGAAGGTCAGGCATATTACACCAGGAAACCATCCTGGTAATGGTAGCAGGAAAAGGAAGCGTGGCAGGATAGAAGAGAGATTATTGTTTACCCGCAGGTCCACTTTGTGGGACTTGGAGTATTGGTAAGATTTGGATCTGCGGCATAATCTTGATGTGATGCACATCGAGAAAAATATATGTGACAGCATTATCGGCACACTTCTTAATATTGAAGGCAAGACGAAAGATACCTTAAAATCTAGGATTGATTTGACACACCTGGGTATCAGAAAGGATTTGCAGGTGCAAGATGAAGGTAAACCACGGGATATGGCACCAGCTGTGTACGGCTTGGACAAGGTAAAAAGAAAAGGATTCTGCGATGTCCTGTCACGTGTGAGATTCCCACATGGATTTGCTTCCAACCCTGAAAGGAGAGTCAGTGCAGATGGAAACAAGGTACAAGGGTTGAAAACTCATGACTTCCACGTCCTACTTCAAAGGGTTTTACCTGTTATCCTTAGAGGATTGGGCCGCCCTGACTTATACAGAGCAGTTGCAGAGTTGGGACAATTCTTCAAGGAACTCTGCAGTAGGAATATCAGGATAGATGCTTTGGAGCGTCTTAGAGACAAGATACCAACTATCCAATGCGACCTTGAGAAGATATATCCTCCAGCCTTCTTTGATGTGATGGTGCATTTGGCTGTTCATCTACCTGATGAGGCACTACTTAGAGGTCCAGTACAGTATGGCTGGATGTACCCTATTGAAAGGCGGCTAGGCACTTTCAAGGGCTATGTTAGGAACAGAGCTAGACCCGAGGGTTCCATTGCAGAGGCCTACATTGCTACAGAAGCGTTGACATTCTGCTCAAAATACATTGAAACAACTGATCAGCTTAGCAAAGAGGTGGGTGAAGACAATCCCGGGCTCAATGTTTTCGATTATTCTGTTCGAGTTACACGGAAGAGTCGACAAGAGGACAAACCTAAAGATTTGGACAAAATGGTTTGGTATGTGTTGAATAACTGTCCTGAGATACTACCTTATATCAAGTAAGTGCAGTATTGCAGCTTATACATCGTAATCTACTAAACTTGCAGCACATTCTTATATATTTAGATGTTTGACGCGATCACTATGTTGTGCAGCATCTACAAAGAGGAGTTACTGCCGCAAAATCCAAGAAACATTGACAAACTGGTTATGGCAGGATTTGCGAAATGGTTCAAGAACCATGTAAGCTTTTGAAGTGCACTGTCAGTTTTTTTAATATATTGAGTGCATAAGATGATCAGCTTGTCTATTTTCTAACCATAGGTTAAGAAGACGCGGGAGGATGGGCAGGCAGTTGATGATGCCCTTTACTCACTAGCAATGGGTCCTGATACTCGGGTAAGACATTATGAATCTTGCGTTGTTGGAGATGTGCGCTACAACACCCTTGCACGAGACGAAGGCAGGAAGACACAAAACAGTGCCATCATGAGCACGGATACGTATGACAAAGAGACAACTGAAATGTATGCTAACATAACAGACATTGTTCAGTTGCAGTATATCTCCAGTTTCGAGGATCATCGGTGTGTGGTTCTGTTGTGTTGTCATTGGTATAACCTGTTTTCCAGGATCGTAAAACCCAGAGCTGATGATTATTTCAAATCCATCAATGTCAAGGCGGCGTACCAGACCAACGAGCCTTTTATTTTGGCAAATCAAGCAACACAGATATTTTTCTTGGAAGACACATTTGCACGTAGCGATGACTGAAGAGTATTGCAAAGGTTTGAGCAGAGGAATTCGTTTAATGAAGTTGCACAACAAGATGATGCTTACACTGCCCCTGATGTACAAGATAACACAGATGTTCCTAATATCTTTGAGAACCATCACGTCAATGACGCCGGCGAAAAGATTGTCTGTCGTGCTATGGACATACAAGAGTTGATCAAGAAGAAGCCAACGTTCGAGGACGTTGAGGACGAAGAAGAAGATTACACCGTGGGAATTACGATTCAGACTAATACACATGGCGAAGATGTTGACGCTGCTGCTGCGGATGATGATTACATTGCTTTTGTCGTATTTGCCTGTCAGAAGACGTTTCTTTATCTATTATGTGAAATTGTGTTTGCTATGACAACTGAAACCTGATGAACATGTTGTTTAGTATTTTGTTGTGAGAACATCACTTGTTATGTATGCTGATTTGTGTTTGGTGATTGTATGACAACTAAAATATGATGACATTGTTGTTTACTTGTACTCATATTTGGCTGTGAAACTTGAATTTGATGACATAGTTTGCTGTTGGACTGCAATTTGCTTGACGTCTTCGAATGAGAACAAAGCTGGCCCGACAGGGCCTCTACTATTTATTTATTTATATGAGCAAAAGGGGATACCCCCTGATTTCCGTTAATAGAAATCATTAGATGTTCACAACACTACGCCCAGCCTGCTACACAGGTTTCATTCATTACTAGTCTCAGCAAAGTGCTCATGTCGTAGCCACTGAATACATCACGAGTGCTACATACACTGCAAATAAAGAGATAATCATCCTACAGAGCACATCGATTTTGCCCATTATCTTCACAAGCTCTTTCATCTCCTCATTGCTGTCAAGGCCGTTCAGCAGCTGTTGCTTGGCCATGATCAGAGGAACTGCATCTTTAACCTTCTGCTCTGCATCTTCCTCTTCTGCCATTCCTTCAGTTACTTGTCCAACACCCCAACCTGCTGGTATTGGGATTCCTCGGCTAACCAAATAATCAGTGTAGTTGCATTCCCCCACATCAGCAACTTCCCAGAAATACAAATCACACGAATCTTCCCTTTTCTGCACGAATCAAATTGGAAGATCATCAACCAAACTATTAAAAAATCAGCAACTGAAAGCAGCAGAACAACACTTAAACATATTATTACCCCATGATTCGGGCATTTGTAGAAGACTCGGCCAGGGTTGCGGATTGTGGTTGAGACGCGACAGATGACTCTGCGTGATTTGCAGCAGTGGCACCACACCAATGGCAGCGGGTTGCGATGAGCAATCGGTTGCGGTGCGCGTGCCGGCGGGGGTGTGATGAGACCCACATGCTATGGTACGGGTGGCGACTTGGCGCATATCTGGTTGTTGCCTGCTGAAGAGCAGGTGGAGGAGCAGCCAGCGGACATGGTTGCTGCGGCCAGAGCTTCTGATGCTAGGCAGAGTAAGTAGAGAAGAGAAGAAGCGAACGTTGGATATGTCAGTTTCATTACTTGCAGAGTAGCATAGCACCATATATAGTCATAGTCTAGGTTTGGATTCGAACCAGCTACAGGAGGGACCTCCTTGTTTTGCGAAAAAAATTATTTCTCCACCTGGCAGCTGGGACCCACCGGCTGTATCTTCGCACGGAAGGTAGTGCCTCCTTGTTTTGCAAAAAAAATTATTCATCCCTTTGACAGCTGGGACCCGTCAGATTTGGTGACTGACTTGTGGGCCTACTAAGCGGACGTGTACGCACGGCTTTGTCAACTTAATCAACAAATGATTCTAGCAGCTGGACCGTTGGATGTTAATCCAACAGCCGTGCTCCTTCTTCAACCTCTGTTCTTGCTCCTGTCTGCTGACTGCTGGGACCCACCTGACGGGCCACCGTATTTAGCGAAAAAAACGTTCCCCCCGCTGTCAGCTCGGACCCACCGGAAGTGCCTCCTTATTACGCACAAAAAAATGAATACTCCCCCGGCTAGCTGGGACCCACCTTGGTGGGAGGCTGACTTGTGGGCCTACTAAGTTGACGGGGACGAAGGGCTTTGTCAACTTAGTCAATATGAACGATTCTAACTCCAGTGACCGTACGATGTCCATCCAACGGCCCTAGTGCTTCTTCAACCTCTGGTCTTCTTGCTCCAGCTGCCCAAAGCAGCGCCGATCGTGCCGCATGCTCCTGCCTCCCGTGGCCGGCTGTGCTGCCGCGGAGGCCTCACCGCCCCCTACTATTCCCATCGCTGGCCAGGCCCTGCGGCAACGACAGCCTCACACCGCAACCGAACCAGTGAACCCTCGTACTCCTCTCCGCGCGGGCTTCCACTGCCGCGTCTTCCCCGGCTCCGCGTCGTCCCCTTCCTAGGCCTCGCCGTCGTCCACCGCCGTGGTGCTCTCCGCGCGGCGTGGTCAACGTGGTCAAGGAACGACTTCCATCGGAAGAGTACTGTACGTGGAGAGGCTGACAGCTGGGTCCACGGCCACAGCCCAGTTTTTTTGTGATTTGCCAAGTAAGTCGCTTTGTCAGGCCTGTTGGGCTGCGGGATCCATGGCCACAGCCAGTTTTTTTGTGATTTGCCAAGTAAGTCGCTTTGTCAGGCCTATTGGGCTGCAAATCTTTCAAGACGAGGAGAGCTTTAAGCCAGCTGGCCGAGAAAATGGCCCATCAGTAATGAGAAATGGGTTGTACATTTTTAAAACACATCAAACCGGCAATTAGTTTCAAATATCTTTTTTTTCATTTCGAGATTTTAAATTACATTAATTTTTATGCATGGAGAATTTGTTGGATTTTATATTGATATACATTTATTTTTAAAATCAGTTTGAATGTGAGTCGAAATTTCGGGATTAAAAACAGGTCGGACCGCACCGAAATATGCAAAATTTCGTATAATTTTTTAATCGTGGCCACAATATGGGCTGTAATGCTAACAAAAAGAATATGGGCTCAAAAAAAAACCTTAATAATTAGCAAATGGGCTGTAAATTATTAGAAATAATGGTAGATGGGTTGTATGCTGTTTTCCACAGATTTGAGGCTTTCCTAAAAAAAGGTTGATGCACAAGCAGTGACTGTTGGATGGCCATCCAACGGTCGTCGTGCTTCTTCAATCTCTGCTCTACCTGCTCCAGCCGCTCAAACAAGCGCGGCGGGACTGCCTGCTCCCTCCTCCCCGCGGCCGGCTCTGCTGCCACGCAGGCCTCACCGCCCCACCGTACTCCCATCGCTGGCCTAGCCATCCCTCTACTCACCCACACCTGCTATTATTCTCCGGCGACGGCAGACGAACCAGTAAACCCTCGTACAGTCGTACTCCCCTCCGCGTGGGAAACAACTGCCGAGTCTTCCCTGCCTCCGTGTCGTTCCCTTCCTAGGCCTCGCCGTCGTCCACTGCCCTGGTGCTCTCGGCGCGGCCTGGTCAACGTGGTCAACGACCGACATGCATCTGAAGTGGACTGTACGTGGAGAGGCCGACAGCTGGGTCCACGGCCGCACGCAAGGAAATGCCTCATTAGTACGCGCAAAATAATGATTCCTCCACCTGACATCAGGGACCCACCGAAAGGGCCTCTGTATTTCGCGAAAAAAACGTTACCGTCGCTGACAGCTCGGACCCACCAGCTATATCTTCGCACGCAAGGAAGTGCCTCCTTATTACGCACAAAAAAAATTAATACTCCCCCTGTTAGTTGGGACCCAGTATAGTGGCAGGCTGACTTGTGGGCCTACTAAGTTGACGGGGACGGAGGGCTTTGTCAACTTAGTCAATATGCACGATTCTAGCTCCAGTGACCGTACGATGTCCATCCAACGGCCGTAGTGCTTCTTCAACCTCTGGTCTTCTTGCTCCAGCCGCCCAAACCAGCGCCGGTCGTGCCTCGTGCTCCTGCCTCCCGTGGTCGGCTGCGATGCGGCGGAGGCCTCACCGCCCCCTACTACTCCCACCGCTGGCCAGGCCATCCCTCTACTCACCCACACCCCCTGTTATTCTGCGGCGACGGCAGCCTCACACTGCAGTGAACCAGTGAACCCTCGTACTCCTCTACGCGTGGGCATCCACTGCCGCGTCTTCCCCGGCTCCGCGTCGTCCCCTTCCTAGGCCTCGCCGTCGTCCACCGCCCGGTGCTCTCGGCGCGGCATGGTCAACGTGGTCAAGGAACGGCTTCCATCGGACGTGGACTGTACGTGGAGAGGCTGACAGCTGGGTCCACGGCCGCAGCAAGGAAGTGCCTCCTTATTACGTGCAAAATAATTATTCCTCCACCTGACAGCGGGGACCCACCGGACGGGCCACCATATTTCGCGAAAAAAACGTTTGCCCCTGACTGCTGGGATCCACCAGCTACATCTTCGCACGCAAGGAAGTGCGTCCGGGCAAAAAAAAGATTCGCCCCCCTGACTGCTGGGACCCACCAGCTACATCTTCGCAAGCAAGGAAGTGCCTGACAGTCGGGACCCACCTGGTCGAAGCATACGTAGCGTTGTCATTCTGGTCGCGAATGTGTATGTACATATATACTGGTGGATGTAGAGGCGCGCACGTGTCGTAGTAGAGGCGCGTACGTGTCGTAGTAGAGGCGCGCACGTAGCATGTACACATACGTACAGCGGCCAGGGTGCAAGAAAGAAAATACGGCCACGTATGTGTACATACGGGCGGGGTCTCGAACCCCTACTCGTGCATACGTACGACCAGGGCTCGTGTACATGGCTGGGTCGTAACGGAGAAACAGCGTCGTCGTCGTGTTCATGGGGAGGCAACGGAATGCGTCGTGTTCATGGGGAGGCAACGGAATGCGTCGTGTTCATGGGGAGGCAACGGAATGTGTCGTGTTCATGGGGAGGGGTGTGGCGTACCGCAAAACGGAGGAAACGGACCTCCTACGGTCGAAACGGGGGTCCTGTTGATCGGGAGGAGTGTGGCGTACCGCAAAACGGAAGAAACGGACCTCCTACGGTCGAAACGGGGGTCCTGTTGATCGGGAGGGGTGTGGCGTACCGCAAAACGGAGGAAACGGACCTCGTACGGTCGAAACGGGGGTCCTGTTGATCGGGAGGGGTGTGGCGTACCACAAAATGGACGAAATGGACCTCCTACGGTCGAAACGGGGGTCCTGTTGATCGGGAGGGGTGTGGCGTACCGCAAAACGGACGAAACGGACCTCCTACTGTCGAAACGGGGGTCCTGTTCATCGGGAGGGGTGTGGCGTACCGCAAAACGGGACTCCACGGGATATTGTTCATCTCCACCGTCGACCTCCTCCAGCCTCCACGGGCTACCGTCGACCTCCTCCAGCCTCCACGGGCTCCTGTTCATCCAGCCTCCACCGCGCGCTACTCCACCGGCTACTGTTCAACCACCCCTCCACGGGCACCCCTCCACCGTCTACTGTTCATCTAGCCCTCCACCACACCACGGGGTCCTGTTCATCCAGAGGCAACGCCACCGCTCACTGTTCATCCAACCCCCACCCCCCCCCCCCCCCGCAACGCTCACTGTTCATCCCAGAGGCAGCATCGATCGGCTTCAGTTAGCAGCAGTAGCGAAGGAATCGCTCGATCGGGTTCAGTTAACAGCCATCGATCGATCGCTCGGGTTCAGTAACGCGTAGCCTGCAGTGCAATCGCTCGTGTTTAGTTAGAGCCCAACGCCTCGCTCGAGTTCAATTAGAGCCAACGCCTCGCACACACGCGCGTACGTGTACGAGAGAAACGCGCATCGCTCGGCCCCCGACCTCCCACCGTAACCGGGAACTCCCCGAAATTTTCCTCGCCCTCGCTTCTACCACGGTTTTTCCCGTCATGGACGGCCCAAAGAATATCATGTAGCTGCGTCTCCGGCCCGCCCAGGACGAAAAGCCCATTTTCTGTCATCATTTTTTGTCATAGAAGTAGGAGCCCACCACATCTATGATGATACCGGGTTTTGTCACAATTATCGTCATAGAAGTGTTATATGTATGACGAAAAAAAAATTGTTCGGCCCAAAATGTCACGGATGTGTCTTTTTTTTGTAGTGAGGGCCACCGGTGGCCTGCGGCGACGGGGCGGCGGGAGGTACCTGCTGAAATGGAAACACCGTCTCATCAAAGTAAACGTGTCGGGAGGTGAATACACGATGTGAGACGGGATCGTAGCAGCGGTATCCTTTGGTGTTAGGTGGGTAGCCGAGGAAAATGCAAGCAACTGAGCGAGGTGCAAGCTTATGAGGCGCAGTGGTGGCGAGGCTAGGATAACAGAGACAACCAAAGATGCGAAGGCCATCATAAGATGCGGGCGCACCAAAGAGGAGATGGTGATGGGCATAGTTCCAGCGTGGGCGACACGGGCGGATGTTAATGAGGAGGGTGGCGGTGGCGAGAGCGTCCGCCCAAAACCGGGGATGCACGTTAGAGTGAAAGAGTAACGTGCGGACGCAGTCATTAAAAGTGCGAAGGACCGCTCGGCACGACCATTTTGTTGGGACGTGTAGGGGCAAGTGAAGCGGAAGATAGTGCCGTGGGAGGCTAGAAGGTTACGAACAGCGGCGTTGTCAAACTCTTTTCCATTGTCAGTTTGTAAAGCAAGGATAGGACGACCGAACTGTGTGGTGACGTAGGAATAAAATGCGGTGAGTGTGGCAAGAGCATCGGACTTGCGACGAAGAGGAAATGTCCACACATAATGAGAGAAATCATCTAAGATCACCAAATAGTATAGGTAGCCCGTGTTGCTTGCAACCGGGGATGTCCAAACATCACTATGCAATAACTAAAACGGAAAAGTGGAAATAGTGGTAGATGCGCTAAAGGGAAGACGAACCTGCTTGCCAAGACGACAAGCCTCACAAGTATGGTCGTCTATCTTATTGCATGAGAATGAAAAACTCTTAAGTATTTGACGCAGAGCGGTGGAGTTCGGGTGTCCCAAACGAGCATGCCAAAGGTCGACACCTGCGGCGAGGGCGACTGGGGTGGTGGAGGCGGTGGTGGAGGAGTGCACCGGATAGAGCTCGTCAGGACTATCGCAACGGTGAAGGACCATCCGAGTACGGGCGTCCTTCACAGAAAAACCGACATCATCAAATTCAATGGTAATGGGATTCTCACGGGCAAGACGACGAACAGATACAAGGTTCGTAACTAAATCAGGAGACACAAGAATACCAGACATAGTGATAGGTGTAGATGTGGAAGAAAACGAAGCACGACCAACATGTGTAATAGGTAAAGAAGAACCGTTGCCAACGGTGATGCAAGTAGGAGTATGAACCGGAGTGGAGGAGGTTAGAGTACCGAGACGAGATGTCATGTGGGCGGTGGCGCCCGAGTCCATGTACCAAGCGCCGCCGGGGATGGGGCCGAGTGCAGGGCGGCCAAGGAAGTAGTGTCCCATGACGGTGAGACCGGCAGCGAGGCGAAGCCGCCGTAGGGCTGAACCGGGGCGGGCGGAGTATGGCCGCCGGCCATCGGTATGGCGAGCAGAGCCGCAGAGGCGTCCGACTGCATCTGGCCGAAGGGAGCAGAGGCGTCCGACTGCATCTGGCCGAAGGGAGCAGAGGCGTCCGGCTGCATGAGGTCGAAGCGAGCGGACGCGCCCGGCTGCTGTAGGTGGGCAAAGGGGGCAAACACGCTCGCCTGCATGTGTACGTCAGGGGCTGACGCACCCGGCTGTATGTGCTGCGTGGGCATGACGGGCATGGTGTAGGAACCGTAGATGGAGGAGCCAAGGGAGGCCATAGCAGCGGGCCAGCGGCGGCTAGGGCAAGAAAAAGAAAACGACGGCGGCTAACAAAGTACACGGGCACGTATAAGCTAGCAAGCACCCAGGCACACAACTGGATGGATTCGGCGATCTGCTAGCGAGCACCCAGGCACACAGTTAGATGGATTTGACTAGCGATCTGGTTGACTAGCTAGCGATCGGGTTGGGTGAGAAGAAGTGCAACGATGGCAGGAGGTGCGGCGGCTACGGAGGAAGGTGAGATGCGACGGCGGCAAGGAGTGCGGCGGCGGCGCAAGGAGGATGGCGCGGCGACGGCAAGGACCTGCGGCGGCGGCGCGAGGAGGATGGCGCGGCGGCGGCAAGGACCTGCGGCGGCGGCAAGAACCGGCGGCGGCTAGAGGAGCAGAAGCTAGGGTTAGGATCGACGTGCTAAACTGATACCATGTAGAAGGGAAAGAATAGGCTGTGCAACACAATACATTGATCGGTGCACCAGGCACGTATATATGAGTACAGAAGGGGGCCACAATCTCAACTATACAGAGGAACTAAGAGGTGGGCCCAAGACACAATATATTCAACAAGTGGATTTTCCAACCTGATAGTAGTACTATCTTCGTTCTAATTTATTGGTTCTTTAGTATTTTATTATATCCCAAATTTTGACCATGAATTTAATTAACAAAATGGTAATGCATGTCACAAAAATAATGTCACTGAAAACTATGTTCAAATATAAATTTAATGATATAATTTTTTATGACATGCATAAACATTTTGTTAGTTATAAATTTCTTATCAAATTTGGGCTCAAAATACAACTAGATCAATAGACCATAAGGAGGTTGTCACTGAAGAGATGACACCGAATCTTGACCTTAGTCCGACGCGTCATGCTCATCCGGCCCGTCACTCGCCTTATCCACATCGTCCGGGGCCAATCACGACCTCCCTCTTGTCAGTGACGCCAACTTGGCCAGCCACAGAAGATCCCAAACCACCTCCCCGAGCAAAGCAAAACCCTAACTCCCACGGCCTGATCCGACTCCCACCGACCACTCATCTATTGCCCCTAAAATATTCAACATCCCACCGACAAGTGGGCCCAAAGTACTCCACGCCCCACATGTCAGCAGCAGCTATGTGCTTAACCCGTGTGCGCGAAGTGAGCCACGAGCGGCCGAACCGCGGACTGCCACGTGGGGATGGGATAGGGATCCGCGGCCCAAACCAGTGGGCCTCGAAACCGGTGAGCCCACCCAACAGCCCCTCATGCAGTCTCAATGACACGTGGGCTCGGGCACGGTGGGTCCCACGAGGTCGAAGAGCGTGTCTGGTGCAGGCGACGTGTCCCGGAACCCACGCCGCCTTCCATATAAAACCCCCTATCCATCCCTCTCTCCCTCGGCTCAGTCTCGTCTCCTCCAGGAGGAAAACCAAAAGCGAAAGGGAAGGGGAGGAAAAAAAAAAGTCAGTACCATACCACTCGCTCGCTCGCTCCGCAGCCGCGGCGCACGCACGCAAATCTCGCGCACGGGTTTGGGGGGCGCTCGATCCGCGGAGGAAACCCTAGGTACGTACTATGTCTGGATAGGGTGTCGGCTCCCGCCGTGCTCGCTGCCTGCGCGCGGCGGCCCCCCGTCTCCCCCGCTCCAGTTCGTTCCCCATTTCGGTGCGAGGCGACGCTGATTTAGTTTGGTTTTTTTGGTTGGTGCTGTAATTGTCGCCGCAGGGCGGTGGATTCGGGATGGCGTCGCCGAGGAACGATGGGGGGTTCCTGACGCAGGAGCAGCGGGAGAAGCTGCGGATCGCGGTGCAGAACGCCGAGACGCTCTCGCTCACGTCGCCGCGCTCGCCCACGGGGAGCACCACCTCCGCGCTGCTGCAGCAGTACGAGCTGCACCAGCAGCAGGTGCGCGCCGCTGCCGCCGCCGCGAGGGGAGGCGGAGGCGGGGGCGGGGGCGGAGCTGGGGCGAGGCACGCGCGACGCTCGCATTCCGGGAAGGCCGTCAAGCTTAAGAAAGGTGAGGCGGCGCTCGATCTGTTTGTGCCCTGTGTAATTAATAGCTTCCCTGTTGTTATGGGGCTGGTTTTAGAGCTTGGCGTGCTTGATTAGGACGCAATGTTGCTGTGCTGCTATTATTACCGCCTCAGTGGACTGCGTAGCCTGTTGTTCATGCCTCATGTGGAGTCGATCTAGTTTAGGGTTCTGGGAATGCAGGTTTAGCAGCTGAGTTGATCTTGCTGTTGATGTTTATTTGGAAGCTATGCTTGTAGTTCTCCTATGCTCATGCTGCTAGTTTTTGCGTCTCATTGAGGTGGGGCTCTCATTATATGGAGGTAGCACATTGTGGCCTATACATCATACAGCGCTGACAAAATTTTATCAGGGGGTCATCAATTGTTTGACTGTTCACTAGTTTGCCGATTTCGATTTGTTGCAGTAGGTTGGTAAGTTGATAACCATTGCATTTTGATGGCATAAACCTGCTGTTGGTGGCGCGGGTTAGCTTTGCATGCATGAATCGGTTTAGCGGTTCAGTGTGCGTGTTAATTTGTGCTCCCGACTCCTGAGCTGCCTAAAGGGGATTGGTTTTGTCGGTTCCGTGTGCGTGTTAATTTGTGCTCCTGACTCCTGAGCTGCCTAAAGGGGATTGGTTTTGTCGGGTAATGGCAATTACAATCTGGCCGTGTAGCATTCTTCTATGTTGGTTGAATTGATCACCAGTATTCTGGTTGCATCTGTTACCCTTTAGGAATTTTTTTTGTTGCTCTCTGCTTTTTTGATCCATAGGTGTACTCAGATCCCAGGATCTGATATATGGTACTGTGAAGTCGTCCGTCTGAGTATATTATCTACCTGTTCCTGATAAGAAGCTTTCAGTTAGTTGATACCACTGACTTTTCCTGTGTGGGCAAGACAACCATCTTTTACAGGACATTTGCTAAGACAGAGCACTTCAGATTCCTTCTACTTGTAACATGTGCCATGAGCTGACTGTGATGGTTGCCGTCTATATTGTCGAGTGAATTGTTCCCCACTCGTTCATCATATTGTATGATGAGCAGTTGGCCATCTCTTGTTCTGTTGGGATATGGTCTGTTTGTATTCCTCTAATTGTTTTAGCTCACAATTCTAGCCGATGGAAGTTGGTCAACATCTATGTGTATGTATGCATGTCCTATATATGATTATACTAGATCCTGCTGATTAGTATTCCACTTTTTATGTTAGCTGTCTGTACTGTTTTTCGTTATTTTCGTAATAACTGGAAAACTCATTTGGTATCCTTATTGTTATTACTTCTAGCTGTTATTGGAACCTAGTTTTTTATAGAACTAGTAAATGCGTACGTGCAATGCATGTTGATATTTGGCAAAATATTAATTCTACCTTGATTTAGGATTGGAGTATCACCAAAGAGCTAGCTATGGACAGGGGTGCGTGGAAGCTTGCTATCCATGTGCCAGAGCCATGAGTTGGTTGCGAGATCTTATGGGTTTCACCTCTAGCCTACCCCAACTTGTTTGGGACTAAAGGCTTTGTTGTTGTTGTTGTTGTTGATTTAGGTAGAATATTAATTGCATGCCAATTATGTGATTAGTGTTGATACTGATATTTGGTATGATATTATTTGCACGCTAAACATGTTGAGTGCTCGCCATTGGAGCAATCTAGGTCGTTGGATTGACATGGTTTGATGGCCGGGATAAATTGGATCTGCCGCTTTGGGTCCTTTTATATTGGTATAGATATAGTGTATTGCAGCATGTTGCAATGCAGGCTTCTCTCTTTCTGGTAGCAATTGATTATGTGTTTTTGTTAAGAAGCTGTGCATCGTGGTTTGTTTCCCTTTCCTATTTGAAATTTTCACTCTGTGTTTCATTAGAAAAGGAGGTTGTCATTCTGGGCTTATAGTTACTGGTCCTTTGTTTTCTTGCTTGTTTAGCTTCCATTTATTTCCTGTACACATTGGGCGTGGAGTATTTGGGATCTTCAATGAAGTGTATATTGTACTACCTGGACTCACCCTGAACGCATATGGTTAGATTTTACAATTAAAACTGCCGAGGCATTGACTTCAGTTGCTATTACCAGAGACTAGCTGTCAGGGATACTTTCTTGAGCCTTTCTTTTCTTGTCCCTGCTATTGTAGCATAAAAATCTAAAATGGGTCCATCTATTCATTACACCATGTAGTTGCTGTGTGGCCTAGTATAGAATGCAAATGTGCAATTTCTTGAGTTTAAATCTGTACTATATGTGTGTTATTTTGTTTAAAAAAAACTCTGTCATGTGATTACGTTACATGACAGTATGATGTTCAGTTTATGATTCTTCCACGATAGAAACAGTGATTACCCATTCACAATCCAAGTCTAATACATTGTGGGGTCCTTGAGTTTGGGGAATTCTTGAATATCGCTATAGGTTCTATCAACTAATTGCACGTCGAAAAATGGCTGTGTTTTCCAGTGTCTCATGGTCTATTAGTTCTCATTTCTACTTTTGTAATATAGAAAATTGCTAAAATGTCTGATTTGTTGATCTTCTGTACTACAGATGGTGCTGGTGGCAAAGGCACCTGGGGAAGACTTATCGACGCTGATACAGCCACATTCCTTGACCGAAATGATCCAAACTATGATAGCGATGAGGTAATACTTCATGGTCTTGACCTGTATACTCCAGTCATTTTTTCATGCAATGCTGAACCGTTTGATTTTTTCAAGTCACAAGAAACTGGTAAATATAATATTCAGCTTTGTCTAAATATGTTGTTAACTTGTTATGTGGTTAATACTCAGTACTCAACCTAACTTTGGACACTCATCGTGCTGTGTTTTGTTAATCAGGAACCATATGAATTAATTGAAGCCCCTGCTACAACCCCACTAGAGGACTACAAGAAATCTCTTGTCACAATCATTGAGGAATATTTCAGCACTGGTGATGTTAAGCAGACAGGTTCTGATCTTAAAGAGCTGGGTTATGATGACTTCCACCGCTACTTTGTCAAGAAGCTTGTTTCCATGGCAATGGACAGACATGACAAGGAGAAAGAGATGGTATCAGTGCTGTTATCATCTCTGTATGGTGATGGGCTCAGTTCAACTCAAATCAAACTAGGGTTTGTGATGCTGCTACAGGCTGTTGATGATTTGGCTGTTGACATACCTGATGCAGTTGATGTTCTTGCTCTTTTCATTGCACGAGCAGTTGTAGATGACATTCTTCCACCTGCTTTTCTCAACAAGGCAAAAGGAAGCCTGACAGAGTCTTCAAAGGGCTTGCAAGTTTTACAAATTGCAGCAAAGAGCTATCTTTCAGCACCCCACCATGCAGAGTTACTTGAGCGACGATGGGGTGGTTCAACTCACATCACAGTGGAGGAGGTAAAGAGGAGGATTACTGATCTTCTAAAGGAATATATCAAGAATGGTGATACAGCTGAGGCGTGTAGGTGCATAAGAGAGTTGGCCGTGCCATTTTTCCACCATGAGGTCGTGAAACGAGCTGCCACTCTTGGAATGGAAAGTCCAGCTGCAGAAACCCTTATTGTCAAGCTTCTGAAGGAGGCATCTGAAGAAGGTTTGATAAGCTCTAGTCAGATGGTGAAGGGTTTCTCCCGTATTGTTGAGAGTCTTGATGATCTCTCCCTTGATATACCATCAGCAAAATCTCAATTCCAGACATTGGTATCGAAAGCAGTTTCCGAGGGTTGGCTTGACTCTTCGTATGAATCTTCAGGTGCCAACGGCAGTGTCCAAGATGATGACCATGAGAAGCTGAGGAGGTACAAGAGGGAGGCTGTGTCTATGATACATGAGTACTTCCTTTCTGATGATATACCAGAGCTTATTCGCACACTCAAAGAACTTGGTTTACCAGAGTACAACCCGGTCTTTATCAAGAAACTGATAACAATTGCCATGGATCGCAAGAACAGGGAGAAAGAGATGGCATCAGTTCTCCTATCCTCATTAAGCATGGAGCTATTCTCCAATGAAGACATCGTCAAGGGATTCATAATGCTTCTTGAATCTGCAGAAGATACTGCACTGGACATATTGGATGCCTCAGATGAGCTGGGACTGTTCCTAGCGAGGGCAGTGATCGATGATGTGCTTGCGCCTCTGAACTTAGATGAGATTGGCAGCATCCTTCCACCAAAGTGCAGTGGGGCTGAAACATTGAACATGGCACGCTCACTTGCCTCGGCACGCCACGCAGGAGAGAGGCTACTGAGATGCTGGGGTGGCGGGACAGGATGGGCCGTGGAGGACGCCAAGGACAAGATTACAAAGCTCCTGGAGGAGTACGAGAGCGGAGGCGATGTAGGAGAAGCATGCAAGTGCATCCGTGAGATGGGCATGCCTTTCTTCAATCACGAGGTGGTCAAGAAGGCGCTCGTCATGGCAATGGAGAAGAAGAAAGAGTGCACGCTTTCTCTGCTGCACGAGTGCTTTGGCGAAGGGATCATAACCATCAACCAGATGACCAAGGGGTTCTCCAGGGTCCGGGACGGGCTTGACGATCTGGCTCTCGACATACCCGATGCCAGGGAGAAGTTCCTCTCCTATGTGGAGCATGGGAAGAAGAACGGATGGCTTGTACCCTCTTTCGGCGTTGCTGCTTCGACTTGAACCGATGACCGAGCGAGCAGGAAGCATCAAGCTGGACCGCGAAGGCGCAGGCTGCCGTAGTGTGGTGCAGCCCACCTAAGTTGGTGTGCATTTGCGTTTGCGTTTCTGATGCACGTCCCTGGACTTGCGTCGTAGGTAGGTCAACGAGCCCCTCTTGCTTGTGGTGGTGGCTCATGTCTAGATCTTTGCATCTCTGGACATACCCTTTGCTGTTCTTGCTGTGTTCCGTTTCAACTTCTTCATAGACATTTTTCTTGTTACATCAAGTAGAACAGAGGAGAAAAAATAACTTCATGTAAAAGTTTTTACTATGCCTCTGCGTCCCCTGCATTGACGACTTGTGATTTGGAAAGCATCATGCCGAAAATAACTTTAGTAGCGACTTGCGTCACATCTGAATTGACAGTTTTCCTATGGCTGTCATCCTATGAGATAATTGCATCTATAGTCCTCGTAGTCGCTGGCGACGTCCAACTTAGTCCTGGAACTTGCGTTTGTACGAGGTGACACGGGCCAGCAGTGCGACTTGCGTCACATCTGAATCGACAGTTTTCCTATGGCTGTCATCCTATGGGATTTGAACCCGCGAACAGTGGCACATTGTTGCGCGAGCAAACCACCAGAACAAGCACATGACCTTGTATGTAGGAGGATGCACAATATATTATACGTATGTTTTTCTCTTTTAGAAAAATCATGAATTTATAAAATGTTCATGAGTTTTTTAAAAGAACGTTCATCGATTCAAAAAATGTTCAAGATTCAAAAATAAAGGTTCGTGTCTACAAAACAATGTCCACGAATTTATAAAAAATATTCAAAACAATGTATGGCAAGGTAAAAAAACCAATCTTTTTAAAAAAAGTTCACTGTTTTAAAAAAATATTCATGAATTCAAAACATGTTCATCACAAACAAAAACTGTTTTTTAATATAAAAATTTGTTCCCAAATTTCAATAAATGTTCGCCTACGCATAAAAACTTGTTGACGAGTTCTAAAATAATGTACGCAATTTCAAAAAATGTTAATGAATTCAAAAAATATTCACGGATTTGTAAAAAAATATGATTTGAAAAATAATCGCATTTTCAAACCATAGTATTACGGAGACGTATGCAATGTGTAGAGCCAGGACCGTTGTTTCAACCTCAGGGACCGTATTGATCACGTATTTTCATGTATCAGGACCGTATTGAAGCAATACGCAAGTTTCAGGACCAAGTTAGACGTCGCCAGCAACTACAAGAACTATAGATGCAATTATCTCGAAATGCTATGGATATAGTTTCGCTCTCTGTAACATTATAAATAAATTTGAGAACGTTTGGTCTTGCCTCCCGGATTTCAATGGATTGGTCCGGAGGCCTTTGGATTGAGCCAAATGCTGAACTGTGTCAGAACCTCTTCACCTCTTCCATAAGCTCAAGCGCACGGGTACCTGGCAAAGTGGAGTAGAGGCCATTTCTCAAAGGCAAAGCTGCACATACACGATAACTTCATGTACGCAGAAACTTTGCCAGACGCCTGCACAGAAATAAAAGACAACACCTGCTCTTCAAGTTGGATATTCACAAAAGGCAACACTTGCTCTTCAAGTTGGACATCCACAAGACGTTTGACTGTGTTAGATGGGATTACATCCTTGATCACTTTAGTGGAGGTGGTTCCCTAGTCGGTTCAGGGACTGGATCACTGCCTTGCTAGCCATATCTTGATCAGGGTCCTCAATGGGATATCCGTCCTCCACCCCCATCCCCCACATCCTGCATGGGAGGGGGTTGCGGCAAGGTGAACCATGTCACCATTTCTCTTTGTTATTGCCGTCGACCCCCCTACAACAAATCATGGATGTGTTTACTAAGCACAAGATTGGTGGAAGAGGGGCCACCTTCCGCACCTCACTTTATGCCGAGGACACCTCTATTTTTATTGCCCTCATCAAGCAGGATGTCCATAATCTGGCAACCATTTTGGGCTCTTTTGGTGAGGTGACTGGTCTTTCCACCAACTTAAGAGAGCTCTATGGTTCCTATTTGCTGCGGCAACCCCAACCTTGACGACATCCTACAAAACTTACATACGAGCTTCTTTCCCAATCAAATATCTTGGTCTACCACTCAGCTCAAGAGAGTGGATTTCCAACCGCTCGAGGATAAAATGTGGCAAAGCTCCCTCCATGGCAGGGGAGAAATATCACTACTGTCGGATCTCGGGTTCCGGCAAAAACCCTCAAGGTTCGAACACTAGGGTGCGCACGAAGATCTCCCCCTACCGATCCACGTCCCAGCTTCGCTAAGATCTCGAGGGCTAACTCGACGAACTCACAACACAAAGGACACAAGATTTATACTGTTTCGGGCCACCGTTGTGGTGTAATACCCTACTCCAGTGTGGTGGTGGATTGCCTCTTGGGCTGAGGATGAACAGTACACGGGGAAGAACGGCCTCCTGAGGTGAGGTGTTCTTGTGCTTGGCTAACTTTGTGGGTGAGGATTGCTCGAGATGAGATGGGATGCCTCTCAATGAGTTCGAGACCCGTTCCCTCCTACTATGGTGGCTAGTCCTATTTATAGAGGCCCTGGTCCTCTCCCCAAATATTGAGCATGGAGGGAGCCAACAACGGCCAATTTGAAAGGGGACAGCTAGTACAGCTTATCCTGACAAAAGCGATCTTCGCCTGCAAAAGGCTCTGGTGGTGACGCCGCCTCGGGCTCCATGGTGACCTCCGTCTTGCCGTCCTGCTGGTCTTGGTCTCGTTGCACTAATATGGAAACCTTTGCTCGACGCCTCGGTACTCTGCGCCTGCGCTTGCCTCCTTGGCACCAAAGAGAAAACAAGGACACTATGCGCGCTGGCGTCCGCCTGGCGCCCGCCTGATCTTGATCGTCATGGCTCACGTCATTGGAACCTCGCGAGGTTTGCCTTGCCTTGAACTCTCCGCCCCTCGCGAGCCAGCCTGGTGAGACCGCTCCCGAGGAGGTCTTGTGTCGTCCGCCTCGCGAGGCTTGGCCCCTTGCGAGGGTCTTGAATGCTTGCCGGTGAAGATGGGCCGTACGGGCCCGCTCGCAGAGCCACGCCGTGGGCCGCAGGCAGGCAAGTCTGGGGACCCCCGTTCCCGGAACGCCGACAGTAGCCCTCGGGCCCAAGGCGCGCTCGGGCTTGGCTTCGAGGCGAAGCCAAAGGTCAAGTGCGGAGCGCCGCGGGCCCCAATAGCCTGCGGCCTTGGTCGACGTGTGGCGGTTGATAGGACGTGGGCGTCTCCGCTTCCCCACGCTGCCTTGGCAACTGCCCGACTTGACAAGTCCATGCGACATGCAAGGAAAAACCATCATTACCTGTGATCATGGGGGCGCTGGTTGGCCTTCTCCTGCTATAAATGGGGAAGGGGGGCGGAGCCCCCGTCGCCCATCTCTTCCCATTCTGCTTGTTTCTCCCCCTTCGCTCCATCACCGACACCAATGGCGCCCATCCGAAGGTTTTCCGCGGCAGAGAAAGGGAAGACTCCCCTTGACGGGCCGGTGCCGCTCCCGCCGAAGAAGAGGGCGGTCCACCGCCGCGATGAGGCGACGATGCAGGTGGTGAAGAGGCCTTGGTGCGAGCGGTCTCCTCCCGGGTATCCGTTACCCCTGTACGCCCAAGCCGGGGGCTCAGGAGAGAGAAACGACGAGCGTCGGCGTGCGCTCCGTGGCCATGGTCGCCATGCTGCGGTGGCGCGCGTTGCCGCCCCCATAATCCACGCCACAGACTCCTCGCGCGAGCTCGTGCTGTGGGCGGCGATGCCCCCGAACACTTGGATCCGCTTCCCTTCCTTCTTCTCAGCCGAGATGCTGCCGAGGGGGCCCCTCGAGCTTTGGCTGCAGCACGCCGGCAACTGGAGCGGAGGTTGAGGCCGTCTCCTCGGGGAAGATCTTCATGACCCGATGCTGGGGTGAGGTCGCCCGAGTGTGTCGTGCGGAGGGCGCCCTCGCGATCCACTTCGCGTACGACGGCGCCTCCACGCCGTTCTTCAAGGTATTCGACGCAGAAGGTCGCCGTCTGGAGTGTTGCCCCAAGTGGGGTCACCAGGCTGGCGCCGCAGCTTGGGCAGGGTCTGCTGCCCGCGTCACCAGCGGCTCCTCTGGAAGCAGTGGCGACACTTGGGAGTCCAGCGATTCTCCCAAGCTCTACGAGACCCCGGAGACGAGCGACGACAGCTACGTGCCCCCAAGCTCCCGCCGGGCCCAGAGCAGGGCTGCAGCGTCAGGCCGCTGCCGCCGATCTGGATGAGATTGGCGCCGGCCCCTGTCGGCCCACTGTTGATGATGGCGTCCTCCACAGGGGTACGTGTAGTTAGGATTCCCTAGGTTCTTGTCTTTTGTTTCCTGCGAGGAATCAAGAAATGCCCCGTGGGGGTGTGTAAAGGTTTTGTAATGTTTCCTGTCAATATTGTTCTTATTATGAACTTGCGCGGGCGCAAGTCCTGCTTCAGCTCGGTCTCCCTTTCCGACCTCGCGACGACTTGGCGCTCTACGCTGACAGGTCCCGGTCCCCAGGCAGGCTGCAGCCGTCGTTGGTATGCCAGGTCGCGTGCCGTGGTCAAGGCCAGGAGGTGAGCGGCCCGAGGTCCAGTAAGAGTTCCTGAGGCGCGATGCTCAGGAGGTACCCTTTAGCGCTCAAGCAGCCGTTGAGAGGTAAAAAAGGGGGTGACGTTGTTGCAGCAGGGCTGCAGTTAGTATGGTTCTTAGTCCTTAGCGATTTAGTCAACCCGGGCTCGGGACTTATCTTGACGGTCCGGAGGCGATTCCTCGTGATGCGCCGGATTCGTGCGTAGGCGTCCGAAGCATAGCTAAGCCAGGACAATGCGAGCCTCCCCCTTTCTCCACGCTTCTCCTTCAGGCTCTACGTCCTCAGGTCCTGGCCCTCGAGCGAGGTCAGCCGCCGCTGGTATGCCAGGTCGCGTGCCGTGGTCAAGGCCAGGGGGTGAGGGCTGGAGAGCCAGTAAGAGCCCCTGAATCGCGATGCTCAGGAACCCCCCTTTTAACGCGCAAGAGGATTGCATGGGAGAAGAGGGAGCTCGCAGTTCTGCCTGCTGTCCTCTTCAGGAGATTCATGCAAGCCAGCACAAGGAAAGACACAGTTTGCCATTGTGGTTGCCGGTCCGCCGCTGGTTGCTCCGTGAGGAGATGAAGGCACTGAGGGCCAGGTGAGGTGACGTGCGCGGGGCGTGCCGCGAGCCAGAGCTCGACCGCTCAGGTTTGTCGATGTTGCAGGGACGGGCCCGAGCACAAGCGTCATGCCAGCGGGAGTAGCCCCTGTGGTGGGTGAGAATCAAGCAGGTGATAGTCATAGGTAGATTAAGCATGGAAAGCAAACTGGCTTAGGTAAATGCAGGGAAGATACATGCCACTGGGTCAGGCCCGAGTGGCTTGGGGATGATGCAGCCCGAGGGGCGCCCCCAGCAAGGTAAGCTAAAGACATGAAAAGGGATACATGCCACAGGGACGGACCCACGTGGCCTGGGAATGATGCAGCCCGAGGGGCGCTCCCAGCTAAATAAACTTGGAAAATGTCACCTGATTCTGTTGATGAAGGAGAGTTGGTGCGGCTGAAGGTACGCGGCGAAGGGGTCGCTCCTCACGAGCCACCGGGGCCCTGAGCCTCGGGAGGCTCTGGGGGTCCAGGCGGTTCCTTGAGGACCGTCTTCATCTCCGTCAGGACGGCGTGGTGCCTGGCCTCCTGAGTCGCCAGGGCGCGCCGCAGGTTGCGCTGATAGGCGGACGCCACGCTCGGCAAGCCAAAAGGCATGCGAACGTAGCTATGCGGTGGGCCCTCACAGCGTCTCACGCGCGAAGGCCAGAAGGGCTCCTGAGATGCGGCTCTGTTGAGCCCTGGGATGTCGATGCAGACGCGCAGCCCGCCATCCTCGCCAGGATGAGGAGCTACGCTAGGTGGGTGGCAGTCGCCGCGCATGGCTCTTGCTTCTTGTAGTTCCTGAGTGGTCTTGGTGATGAACTCCTGAGCGTTGGGCGCTCCTTGTCTTGTGTCCTCCTGAGGGTGACGTGCCAGAAAGCACGCCTCCAGATGGTGCCCAAGCGCCTCCCTCATGATGTTGGCGAGGTCCGAGGCCCTCCAGAAGAGAGCCCCCGAGCCCTGCCCGAGAAGGGCGCCGCGCACGCTTTCCTATGCGATGGAGGGAGGTGCCCCAGGTGCAGGCGCCGATCCGGTTGTGCCGCCGCTTGAGGTGCCGCTTGCTTCAGGCCCTGCGTGGAGCAGCAGCTTATTCTTCTTGGGGGTGGCCTCAGGAGGGCGCTCGCCCTTGCTGTCGGGGTCGTCGATTGCTGCAGTTTGGAAGGCACGCTCGAGGGAGCACACCGCATCTCTTTCTTCGCACGGGACCGTGATGACTCCGCCGCTTCCTGGCATCTTGAGGACATTGTAGCCGTGATGGGTCACCGCCATAAACTTGGCCAGGGCTGGGTACCCGAGGATCGCATTGTATGGCAGACGGATGTGGGCGACGTCGAAGTCGATGAGCTTGGTGCGGTAGTTGTCACGCTGTCCGGAGGTGACGGGGAGGCGGACCTGCCCGATCGGGGTAGTGGAGCCGTCGGTCACTCCTGAGAACGGCTTTGTGGGCTGAAGCTGATCATACGACACTTGGAGGTTGTCGAACGTGTCGACGGACAGGACGTTGAGCCCTGCGCCACCATCGATGAGGGTCTTGGTAACTTGCACGTTGCTGATGACTGGTGAACAAAGCATCGGGAGGGCGCCAGCGGTAGCCGCGCACTTGAGCTGATCTGCCGAGCTGAACATGATGGCGCACTTGGACCATCTGAGTAGGCGCGTGGCCTCAAGCTTGGGGAGGACTGCATTCACCTCACGAGCAAACTATTTGAAGATACGGTGTGAGGCTGGGGCCTGAGCTCCGCCCAAGATGCAGGCGATAGCACGCGGCTCCTGGAAGCCCCCAGCCCCCTCGTCTTGATGGTGGTCGTCATTCCTTCTTGGTGGTGGCGGTAGTGGAGGAAGACCGGCATTGCCCTGAGGACGATCCTCACGAGGCTGATCCTGCCATCGGTCCTCACGAGGCCGGTCGCGCCACTCCTGGAGCGGGCCATGGTCATCCCAACGTCCGCCACCACGTCCACCTCCTCGGCCGTAGCCCCGGTCGTTGCGCTCGGGGCGTCGACCGAAGTGTCCTTCTCGGATGGCTCTGAGCTCTTGACATTCGCTGGTGTTGTGGCTATGTAGGTTATGGTAGGCGCAGAACGGTCGGTTGCTCTTGGATGACTCGAGTTGGTATCTGCCGCGCTTGGTGTCTGGCTCCGCCGCAAGCACGGCCGCTCCCTTGCGCTTCACGTCCTTGACCTTGGCTTTCTTTTCCTCCGGGTCCGCAACCGGGAGCTCGAGGAGGGAGAGGCGCCCCTCCTCAGCTCTTGCGCACTTGGTCGCCAGGTTGAACAGCTCCAGAGACGTGCACAGCTCCTCGTGGATAGCGAGCTCCTCCTTCATCTTGACGTCACGGATGCCATCAGAGAACGCGGAGATGATGGCCTCGTCTGTCACCTTGGGGATCTTGAGGCGAACGTTGTTGAAGCGCTGGATGTACTTCTGGTGGGTCTCTCCTGGTTGCTGCTTGACGTGGCGTAGGTCATCCGCGGCCGTTGGCGGTCGCGAGCGCCCAGGAAGTTGGCAATGAAACGGTTGGGCATCTCGTTCCAGGAGGAGATCGAGCCTGGAGGCAGGTTCAGGAGCCAGGAGCGGGCCCCGTCCTTGAGAGCCATGGGGAACCAGTTTGCCATGACTTTCTCGTCGCCGTTGGCCGCCTCGATGCTCAGCTCGTAGAGCTGCAGGAACTCCGCGGGGTCGGGGGTGCCGTCGTAGCGAGGAGGCAGATCCGGCTTGAACTTCCCGGCCAGGCGACGCTACGCATCTCAGGGGTGAAGGCGCGACAGCCTGCCGTGGTCACCGGGGCTCTGTGCTGGTGGAGAACTTGTCCTTGATGGGGTCCGCGCACCGCCACCGCAGGCGGCATGCGGTCTTGCCGTGGTGGTGCAGGGAGCGCGGGGGCGTTTTCCCGTGGCCGAGGGACTTCTTGGCAGCTTCTTTCTTCTTGCGCGGGCACCGGACGCGGCAGGTCGTGCCGCGGGGCCACGCGCCTTGGCGCCAAGACTCCGTCTTGGGGCAGAGGTGGTGGAGGCGCTCCATGGGCCACGCCGCCCGCGGCTGGCGGAGGGCGAGGCAGCGAGAGGGACGGCACAGGGGAGCCCCCTGCGGCACTGACAAGCTCGGCGATGCGGTCGAGCTAGTCCTTGTAGAGGTCGTTGACGGGGCGGTAGCACAGGAACTCGCGCGCCATGCGCAGCGCGGCCTGCGCATCCACGGGAGCGCGACTAGCGTGGGATGACGAACCGGCCGGGGTCAGCAATGGAGTGGCGGTGCAGCCGTCCCGCCGCACCGAGGGGTGCAGCGAGGATGCTTGCTGCTCGTTCCCCGCCGGGACGGTGGCGGCGTTGACGGCAGGCGACGAAGAACGACGGGGTGGCCCACCGACGGGAGCCGTCTGAGCAACGCGGGCGGCGTGGGCAGCCCGGCGCTCAGCGCGAGCGCGGCGAGCGTCCGCCATGGAGACGACGAAGCAATGGGACGCAGAGCGACAGAAGGGAAGCTTCGGTGCACCCCTACCTGGCGCGCCAAATGTCGGATCTCGGGTTCCGGCAAAACCCTCAAGGTTCAAACACTGGGGTGCGCACGAAGATCTCCCCTACCGATCCACGTCCTAGCTTCGCTAAGATATCGAGGGCTAACTCGACGAACTCACAACACAAAGGACACAAGATTTATACTGGTTTGGGCCACCGTTGTGGTGTAATACCCTACTCCAGTGTGGTGGTGGTGGTGGATTGCCTCTTGGGCTGAGGATGAATAGTACACGGGGAAGAACGGCCTCCTGAGGTGAGGTGTTCTTGTACTTGGCTAACTTGTGTGGGTGAGGATTGCTCGAGATGAGATGGGATGCCTCTCAATGAGTTCGAGACCCGTTCCCTCCTACTATGGTGGCTAGTCCTATTTATAGAGGCCCTGGTCCTCTCCCCAAATATTGAGCGGGGAGGGAGCCAACAACAGCCAATTTGAAAGGGGACAACTAGTACAGCTTATCCTGACAAAAGCGGTCTTCGCCTACAAAAGGCTCTGGTGGTGATGCCACCTCGGGCTCCATGGCGACATCCGTCTTGCCGTCCTGCTGGTCTTGGTCTCGTTGCACTGATATGGAAACCTTTGCTCGACGCCTCGGTACTCTGCGCCTGCGCTTGCCTCCTTGGCACCAAAGAGGAAACAAGGACACTGTGCGCGCTGGCGTCCGCCTGATCTTGATCGTCATGGCTCACGTCATTGGAACCTCGCGAGGTTTGCCTTGCCTTGAACTCTCCGCCCCTCGCGAGCCAGCCTGGTGAGACTGCTCCCGAGGAGGTCTTGTGTTGTCCGCCTCGCGAGGGTCTTGAATGCTTGCTGGTGAAGATGGGCCGTACGGGCCCGCTCGCAGAGCCACGCCGTGGGCCGCAGGCAGGCAAGTCTGGGGACTCGCGTTCGCAGAACGCCGACAACTACGATTTGTCGAACTACTACCTTGCAGGCAATATATCACATCACACCTCTAGTCGTCATTCCTAGAGTTGTCAACAACACCAAGAAGGCGGAGCGGGCCTTCCTTTGGTCAGCGGTGGACAAGACCTTGGGCACGAAATGCAAGGTGAATTGGGAAACTAGGTGCCGCCCCACCCACCTTGACGACCTCGAGAAATTTGCAAGGGCCTTGCCGTTTCTCTGACCATGGCTTGAGCAGAACAACCCAACCAAGTTGTGGATTGGCATGCATGCGCAACCCTTGTGACACCGTGTGCATGGAGTTTTTCTATGCCTACACCTGCATCACCATAGATAATGGGGTTAAGGTGCCTTTCTCGGACGCGCCATGGCTGGATGGGAAGAGGCCAAATGACATTGCCCCCTTGTCCATGAGGTCTGAAAGAGAAAGAAGTGGACTATTCGCCAGACCCTTACTGGGAATGCGTGGATTAAACAAATCAAGTTGACCGAGCATTATTTTTCATGGATCATCTTCTCGAGTACCCAGAGCTTTGGAGCATCCTCTCGCATGGTCAGCTTAATGATGGTTTGAAGGATGTCATTTCTTGGAAGTTCGCGACAAGTAGTATCTACTCGACCAAGCCTAGGTACAAGGCTCAATTCCATGGCGCCACCCTTACTTCAATGAACAAGACTGTCTGGAAGACTTGGGCCCCTCCGAAGGCCAATTTTATTGCTTGGTTAACCATTCAGAATAGGATTTGGACAATCATTCTGAAAGGATCGATATAGTTGACTAGAGGGGGGGAGAATAGGCAACTAATAATTTTTAGCTTTTCTTTACCAATTTAAACTTTGCATCAAAGTAGGTTGTCTAGATATGCAACTAGGTGAGCAACCTATATGATGCAACAACAACAAGTACACAAGCAAGCAAGGAATGTAACACAAGGTAAGCTTGCATGAATAAAGGGACGAGATAACCAAGAGTGAAGCCGGTGAAGACGAGGATGTGTTACCGAAGTTCCTTCCCTTTGAGAGGAAGTACGTCTCCGTTGGAGCGGTGTGGAGGCACAGTGCTCCCCAAGAAGCCACTAGGGCCACCGTATTCTCCTCACACCCTCACACAATGCGAGATGCCGTGATTCCACTATTGGTGCCCTTGGAGGCGGCGATCGAACCTTTACAAACAAGGTTGGGGCAATCTCCACAACTTAATTGGAGGCTCCCAACGACACCACAAGCTTCACCACAATGGAATATGGCTCCGCGGTGACCTCAGCCATCTAGGGCGCTCAAACACCCAAGAGTAAGAAGATCCGCAAGGGATTAGTGGGGGGAATCAAATTTCTCTTGGTGGAAGTGTAGATCGGGGACACCTCAACCAATCCCTAGAAAATCAACAAGTTTGATTGGCTAGGGAGAGAGATCGGGCGAAAATGGAGCTTAGAGCAATAATGGAGCTTGGGGATGGAAGAGGTGGTCAACTCGGAGAAGAAGACTCCCCTTTTATAGTGATAGAACAAATCCAACCGTTATCCACTAACTCAGCCTGCGACGAGCGGTACTACCGCACCAGACAAGCGGTACTACCGCAAGGGCCTGCGGTACTACCGCTGGCGTGGCAGGAGCTAGACCAGCCCTATTGCGTTGAAGCAGAGAGCGGTAGAACCGTTGGCGCGGTACTACTGCAAGGCAGGGTTAGTCTAGGCCGGGAAAGCACGGACATATAAAAATACATCCGTGGCTACTTCCGTGAGTTTCGATCTGTCCAAAAATCTGACACGGTACTACCGCAAGCCTGGAGCGGTACTACCGCGTAGGGCGCGGATGTAAAAAATTACATCCGCCCCTACTTCCGCTCGTGCTGCTGTGTCTGGCCTAAGGCCACGGTACTACCGCGCCCATTGAGCGGTACTACCATGAGGACCTGCGGTACTACCTCGCCCATGGACGGTACTACCGCAAGGGCCTGCGGTACTACCGCTCCGAAGGGCGGTACTACCGCATGCCCCAATACAGCAACACTAGGAGTCCTTCATTTTGTAGAGACACGGAGAAACGGAGGATGCTCCAAAGAGCCAAAGGAAAGGTGGTGCAAAAAGGAACAGACGTGTACGTGATGATTCCACCCAAACATTTCCAAAGCGGACCCCCTCTTAATAGTACGGCTTTCCTACGACTCAAATCCACCGAAAGGAAACGTAGAGAAATGCCGTCTTCAATAGGCTTCGAGGGGCACCAAATCGTCTTGTGCCTAGACATGATATATCTGAAATGCTCAATGCACACGATTAGTCCGCAAAAGCATTGTCATCAATCACCAAAACTACTAAGGGATAAATATGCCCTTACACAATCGCCTGGCTAGGAGAGAATGAGAAAAATGTGCACTTTGACCCCTCAACAAGAGGGCCAATGAGACGTCCATGCATATTTTTTCCGGGTGTTGCTTCACCATGAGTGGTGTGGAGAATGCCCAAGGATTGGTTTGGTTTGGAATCCCCTGAATTTATCAATGTGGGCGGGTGAGAGAAGCATCAAATCTTGGTGGACAAGAATGACAACCCCCAACAATGCAAACGAAAGACGATAGCCTCCCTAATCATGCTTGTCTACTGGACGCTCTCGAATGAGCGAAACACTCGTGTCTTCGAAAGAAATCAATGCTACCATGCTACATCCTAAAGCTTATAAAGCAGGAGGCTAAGATTTGGGTCATTGCTACCTCTTGAGCTTGCGTTGGTTTCTTGAAGAGGAATTAAAGGGTGATGCAGCAAAGTAGAGTAAGTATTTCCCTCAGTTTTGAGAACCAAGGTATCAATCCAGTAGGAGACAATGCACAAGCCATCGAATACATGCACAAACAAACACCAACTTGCACCCAATGCGATAAAGGGGTTGTCAATCCCTTCACGGTTATTTGCAAAGTGAGATCTGATATAGATGGATAAACGGTAAAGTAGTATTTTTGGTTTATGGAACGGAAAGTAAAAGATTGCAAAGAAAGTAAATAGGAAGCTAAAACTATAGATCGGAAACTTATATGATGGAAAGTAGACCCTGGGGCCATAGGTTTCACTAGAGGCTTCTCTCAAGGTAGAAAATATTACGATGGGTGAACAAATTACTGCCAAGCAATTGATAGGAAAGCGCAAAGTTATGACGATATCTAAGGCAATGACCATGAACATAGGCATCACGTCCGTGTGAAGTAAACCGAAACGATTCTGCATCTACTACTATTACTCCACACATCGACCGACTCCTGCCTGCATCTAGAGTATTAAGTTCATAAGAACAGAGTAACGCATTAAGTAAGATGACATGATGTAGCGGGATAAACTCAAGCAATATGATGAAAACCCCATATTGTTATCCTCGATGGCAACAATACAATATGTGCCTTGCTGCCCCTGTTGTCACTGGGAAAGGACACTGCAAGATTGAACCCAAAGCTAAGCACTTCTCCCATTGCAAGAAAGATCAATCTAGTAGGCCAAACTAAACCGATAATTCGAAGATACTTGCAAAGATATCAAATCATGCATATAAGAATTCAGAGAAGAATCAAATATTGTTCATAGATAATCTTGATCATAAACCCACAATTCATCGGATCTCGACAAGTACGGCTTTCCTACGACTCAAATCCACCGAAAAGAAACATAGAGAAACGCCGTCTTCAATAGGCTTCGAGGGGCACCAAATCGTCTTGTGCCTAGACATGATATATCTGAAATGCTCAATGCACACGATTAGTCTGCAAAAGCATTGTCATCAATCACCAAAACTACTAAGAGATAAATATGCCCTTACACAATCGCCTGGCTAGGAGAGAATGAGAAAAATATGCACTTTGACCCCTCAACAAGAGGGCCAATGAGATGTCCATGCATATTTTTTCCGGGTGTTGCTTCACCAGGAGTGGTGTGGAGAATGCCCAAGGATTGGTTTGGTTTGGACTCCCCTAAATTTATCTATGTGGGTGGGTGAGAGAAGCATCAAATCTTGGTGTGCAAGAATGACAACCCCCAACATTGCAAACCGAAAGATGATAGCCTCCCTAATCATGCTTGTCTACTGGACGCTCTCGAATGAGCAAAACGCCCAAGTCCTCGAGATCAAGTGAAACAGGTAAGGTCCATAGATGGGTACCTTACGGTTGAACACCACAAACTGCAGCTCACACCACATGATATGTGAGACATCAAGTGATTGCGTCTGAGCGAGACGCGGCTCCTCACAAATGAGCATCATATACACGAGATAAGCACGCACCTTATCCTTGTCACCAATGCGCGGAAAGAGGGAGTTGTGGAAGATCCGGTGCATGATGTCAAGGAATGAGTTCAGCACCCACGTCTTCTTGCCACTGGGAAGTTCCTTCTCAACATAGTAGGGCTGAAACTTGTTTTTGTTGGCTGACTCGGGGTTGGCATGAGGGCAAACACCAACGGGCTTGTTGAGCCCCTCATCACGAACCTGTAGTAGATCCATGAAGTCCTTCCACTTAGCAGTCATCCTCTATCCATTGGTCATCCATGTCATGGTACGTTCCTCATCAGCATGGAAGTGGACCGAAGCAAAGAACTGGGCCACAATCTCAGGGTCAAAGTCCAGGTGGAAAGTGAGCAAGTGCTCAATGCCAAATTGCTCCACCAGGTCCAAAGCCTCACCAAAATATGCCCGGTGTTGATCCTTCCTCATGTGATCCATGTCAATCCAGTGCATGTCCACGTAGATGTTCTGCTTGGCCTTGATCACATCCAGAAAGATAAGATTCTGCTGCTTGGTCCAGAACAAACATTCCCTCTGAAGTTCGCATGGGGATTCACATAGGGGTTGATCTTCCTATGAGTGAAAAACTCACCCAGTGGTATCTCATCCATGCCCATTGATGGCTGCCTGGTCTTGGTGGCGGTGGTCTTGGTTCTGCGTTGGGGGGCATTGGAGCCCTCTGGAGTCTCATCTTGGTTGCACATGCGCTTCGAGCTTGTGTCACGGCTGGGATTTGAATGACGGACATTGGAACCAGAGCCACCACCTATGACACACGACACAAACACAAGAGAAACCGAGAAGGATTATTGCAAGGACGAGGGCCAAAACCAAATGAAACAAGCAAGCATGAGATTCGGAAGGACAAAATAGCAAAGTTTGCAATTCTACGGTAGTACCGGATCAGCTGACGGAAGTAAAAAATTATAGCCGCTCGAGTCATGGTAGTACTGTGCCGGGGTGGCACGGTAGTACCGTGCCTGGAGCGGAAGTAATTTTTACTTCCGCGCCCTGAGCGGTAGTACCGCTCTAGTGGAGCAGTAGTACCGCGTGAGGCTGTTAATGGGCGAGCATGCGGTAGTACCGCTCAGCGGAGCGGTAGTACCGCACGCATTCGAAAATCACAATAATAGCATATCTGGATCTAGACATAGCCGCAAAACAAAACACGGTACTACCGTCGATCAATCTATACTGTTGTATCACTCCAAATAGCATGCCTACCGCACTAGCACTCTCCTACACTCCCTTCTTGCATATATTTAGCCAAAAATCACACGAACTACACATGCATCTCCACAAGACCTAGAAGCACAAGAACGGAACAAAAAGGGAAGGACTTGGGGAAATACCGAGGTCCATCGCAAGAGGGCGAGGTGGGGAATGATCCCACCGGCCGGAATGCGAGGAGAGCGGCCGGAGACGGAGATCCGGCGAGGTCCTCTGGCGTCGTTCTTGGGCAGGAGAGAGAGACGGGGTGGGGAAAAGAGATGAATGGGTATGGGGGAGTTGGAACTCCCCCTGCCCCGCTCTTAACCCCCACCCGCTCGTGATGGTGCAGTAGTACGGCGGGTCCTTGCGGTAGTACCGCCCGGGCGGAAGTACCGCTCTTCCAGCGGCAGTAAAAAAATTACTGCCGCAATGGAAGCGGTAGTACCGTGCCTAGGATGCATCTCTGCACGCACAGAGCAGCCCATCTCCTGCGGTAGTACCGTACCCCCAAGAAAGTGCAAGTTTTGCAAAAAGAGAGCAAAACGGCCTTTGCAATGCTACCTTCAAGCAACCGAACACACAAAAGAGGTGAACACGAGAGGCAACTCAAACACATGCACAACACAAAGAGGAAGGCAAAAGACAACAAGGACCAAACACGAAACACAACCTCTCCAAAGAGAGGGCGGTGGCCGGAGCCACCTATGTTTGAGTCAATTGGTATGGCACCGCGAAGAATTATCCTTGGGCCCATGACCAAAACTCGTCTTTGAAGCACAAGTACCAGAAAAATGGCTAATGTGAAAGAGTTGATCAATTTATGCATAATGGGGGGAGGGAGATTCATTGAGAGAATAACACTCCCCCTATATCCATGCCTACACCTAAACAAGACATCAAGTTGAGTATGGTAGGGTGTGCAAGGGTACAAGCCACATTGCTCAAATCAATAATATTTAGCTCATGCCTTAACTCGTGAAATCTTGTTTCATCCAAAGGCTTCATGAAGATATCTGCAAGGTTATCATGAGTGTTGACATAGTTGAGCTCGATCTTCCCTCACCTAATATGATCCCGGATGAAGTGATACCAAATCTCAATATGCTTCATCTTGAAGTGTTGCACCGGGTTGAGAGAAATCTTGATGGCACTTTCATTGTCACACCAAAGAGGCACTTTGTCACAAATGACACCGTAATCCTTTAAAGTTTGCCTCATCCATAGAAGTTGTGCACAACAACTACCGGCGGCCACATACTCCGCTTCGGTGGACGAGAGAGGCACACAACTTTGCTTCTTAGAAGACCAACTCACCAAAGAGCAACCAAGGAATTAGCACCCTCCGGAAGTTGACTTCCTATCCACTTTGTCTGCCGCCCAATCGGAGTCCGAATAGCCTACAAGGTTGAATTTTGCTCCTCTTGGGTACCATAAGCCAAAGTTTGGGGTATGATCCAAATATCGAAAGATTCGCTTGACCACCACAAAGTGGCTTTCCTTAGGTGCGGCTTGAAACCGTGCACAAATTCCCACACTCAACATAATATCCGGTCTAGATGCACAAAGGTAAAGCAAGGAGCCAATCATGGAGTGATATACCTTTTGATCCACTGCTTTACCATTGGGATCTATGTCAAGTTGGCATTTGACGGGCATTGGAGTGGAAGCCGGCTTGACATCACTTAGCTTGAATCTCTTGAGCATGTCTTGAGTGTATTTGGCTTGGTTGATGAAGGTTCCTTCTCTTCGTTGCTTGACTTCAAACCTGAGAAAGAACTTCAACTCTCCCATCATGGACATCTTGAACTTTGAGGTCATGAGTGAGGGAGTCCTGGACTAAGGGGTCCTCGGGCGTCCGGCCTGTTTGATATGGGCCGGACTGATGGGCTGTGAAGATACAAGACCGAAGACTCTTGCCCGTGTCCGGATGGGACTCTCCTTAGCGTGGAAGGCAAGCATGGCGTCCGGATATGAAGATTCCTTTCTCTGTAACCGACTTTCTACAACCCTTGTCCCCTCCGGTGTCTATATAAACCGGAGGGTTTAGTCCATAGGGAGAATCATCATAATCATACAGGCTAGACTTCTAGGGTTTTAGCCATTACGATCTTGTGGTAGATCAACTCTTGTAATACTCATATTCATCAAGATCAATCAAGCAGGAAGTAGGGTATTACCTCCATAGAGAGGGACCAAACCTGGGTAAACATCGTGTCCCCTGTCTCCTGTTACCATCGACCTCAGATGCACAGTTCGGGACCCCATACCCGAGATCCGCCGGTTTTGACATCGACAATGAGAGCGGCAAATTCCTCATTGAAAGCTTTGTTAGGAGAACCAAAGATAATATCATCAACATATAGTTGGCACACAAACAGCTCCCCTTTGACCTTCTTAGTAAAAAGAGTGGGGGTCGATTTTCCCAATTTCAAACCCACGATCTTGCAACAACTCGGTAAGGTGGTCATACCATGCACGTGGGGCTTGTTTAAGGCCATAGAATGCCTTATCGATTTGGTACACATGATCGAGGAAATAGGGATCCTCGAACCCGGGTGGTTGTTTGACATGCACCAACTCATTAATGGGACCATTAAGAAAAAACACTCTTCACATCCATTTGTTGCAACTTGAAGTTATCATGAGAAGCATAAGCAATCAACAAACGAATAGATTCAAGGCGAGCAACGGGAGCAAAGGTTTCACCGTAGTCGATACCCTCGACTTGAGAGTAGCCTTGTGCTACCAAGCGAGCCTTGTTGCGAACAATAATTCCATGAGAATCTTGCTTGATCTTGAATATCCACTTGGTTCCGATGACATTATGGTTCCCCGTTGGCCTTGGTACCAATCTCCACACCTTGTTGTGCTCGAAGTTATTGAGTTCTTCATGCATGGCATTAAGCCAATCCGGATCCTCGAGCGCCTCATAGACCTTTTGGGGTTCAACACAAGAGACAAACGCGTGATGTTCACAATAGTTTGCCAATTGTCTACGAGTGCATACCCCCTTTCGTATGCTTCCAAGCACATTCGTCATGAGATGACCCTTGGTAGTGAGCTTGGATGCAATCTTGGCGGCACGACGCTCCAATTCCTCCCCAGGAGTGAGTTGAGGAGCGGTCACACTATCATCTTGATCGTCGTCTTGAGCTTGTTCTTGATCTTGAGCTTGCTCTTGATCTTGAAATTGCTCGGAGGAGAGAACTTAACCTTGGGCATCACTTGGTGGTTCAACACCATCTTGAGGTTGATCTTGCCCTTGGTCTTGTTCATGAGGTTGAGGGCCTTCACTTTGTTCTTCGAAAGCGTGTGGGCCTTGGGTTGGTGATGGTTCCACTTGAGTGGAACATCTTCCTTCTCCTTTGGCCACAAGGGGTTCCTCAATGGGTAGGATAAAATCAACACCCATTCTTCTTATGGCTTGGGGAGGAAATTCATCACCTACATCACAAGTGCCACTTTGCTCCACTTGGGAGCCGTTATTCTCATCAAACTCCACGTTACACGTCTCCTCAATACTTATTGAGGACACGGTAAGCATGAGAGTTTGTAGCATAACCAACAAATATGCCCTCTTGAGCACTAGCCTCAAATTTAGACAAACGGACACCTTTCTTGAGAATGAAACACTTACACCCGAACACCCGAAAGTACTTGAGGTTGGGCTTGTTACCGGTGAGTATCTCATATGGATTTTTGTTCAAGCCTTTGCGGAAATAGAGCAGATTGGATGCATGACACGCGGTGTTGATGGCTTCGGCCCAAAAGTTGTATGGAGACTTGAACTCCGCCATCATGGTCCTTGCTGCATCCATCAACGTCCGGTTCTTTCTCTCCGCTACACCATTTTGTTGAGGGGTGTATGGTGCAGAATATTGATGCTTGATCCCCTCATCACTAAGAAACTCATCCAAGGTGTAGTTCTTGAACTCGGTGCCGTTGTCACTTCTTATCGTCAAGATCTTTGCATTGTGTTGGCGTTGAGCTTCATTTGCAAAATCAATGATGGTTTGTTGGGTCTCACTCTTCCTCTTGAAGAAGTATACCCAAGTGTATCTTGAATAATCATCAACAATCACCAAGAAATACTTTCTACCCCCAAGACTATCAAAATATGGAGTCCCAAAGAGATCCATGTGAAGGAGCTCCAAAGGCCTCTTCGAGTACATGATAGTCGTGGGAGGGTGAGCCTTCTCATGAAGCTTTCCTTCGATACAAGCACTGCAAGCACGATCTTTGGCAAAACTAACATTTGTTAGTCCACGGACATGGTCCCCCCTGAGAAGACTTTGCAAAGATCTCATATTGACATGGGCTAAACGGTGATGCCAAAGCCATCCCACGTCAACTTTAGCCATTAGGCATGTCGCGGTCTTAGTGGGTCACTCCGAGAAGTTAATCACATAGAGACCGTTCTCGACATGCCCAACAAAGGCTACTTGAAGAGTCTTGCTCCACAAGAGGGCCACGGTATCAATATCAAAGAAAGTGGCAAAGCCCATGAGTGCAAGTTGACGAACGGAAAGTAAATTGTATGCAAGGGACTCAACAAGCATGACTTTCTCGATCGTGAGATCATGAGAAATGACAACCTTGCCAAGTCCCAATACCTTAGAAGATGAGGCATCACCCCACTCGATATTGGTGGGCATAGATGGAATCCTGTGCACGTCCACCACCAAGTCCTTGCTTCCGGTCATATGATTTGTGGCTCCACTATCGAGCAACCATGATCCCCCACCGGAAGCAAACACCTACAAGAGATCAATGCTTCGTTTTAGGTACCCATTTTGTAATGGGTCCTTTGATGTTAGTGTCGGGGAATGTAGTAATTTCAAAAAAAATCCTACGCACATGCAAGATCATGGTGATGCATAGCAACGAGAGGGGAGAGTGTCGTCCACGTACCCTCATAGACCGTAAGCGGAAGAGTTAGCACAACGCAGTTGATGTAGTCGTACGTCTTCACGATCCGACCGATCCAAGTACCGAACACACGGCACCTCCGAGTTCAGCACAAGTTCAGCTCGATGACGTCCCGCGAGCTTCGATCCAGGAAAGCTTCGCCAGAGAGTTTCGTCAGCACGATGGCGTCATGACGGTGATGATGATGCTACCGATGCAGGGCTTCGCCTAAGCACCGCTATGATATGATCGAGGTGGATTATGGTGGAGGGGGGCACCGCACACGGCTGGGAGAGATCAACAGATCAACTTGTGTTTTCTAGGGTGCCCCTGCCCCTGTATATAAAGGAGCAAGGTGGGAGGCCGGCCGGCCCCTGTAGGGCGCCAGGAGGAGGAGTCCTCCTCCTAGTAGGAGTAGGACTCCCCTTTCCTACTCCTACTAGGAGGAGGAAAGGAAAGAGGAGAGGGAGAAGGAAGGAGAGGGAGGAAAAGGAGGAAAGGGGGCCCGCCCCCCTAGTCCAATTCGGTTTGGGCTAGGGGGCCGCGCGCCCTGCTTCCTCTCTTCCACCACTTGACCCATGAGGCCCATTACTTCTTCCTCGTATTCCCGTAACTCCCCGGTACCTCGAAAAATACCCGAATCACTCGGAACCTTTCCGATGTCCGAATATAGTCGTCCCATATATCGATCTTTACGTCTCGACACTTCCAGGGCTCCTCGTCATGTCCCCAATCTCATCCGGGACTCCAAACTACCTTCGGTACATCAAATCACATAAACTCATAATACCGATCGTCACAGAACTTTAAGCGTGCGGACCCTACGGGTTCAAGAACTATGTAGACATGACCGAGACACGTCTCCGGTCAATAACCAATAGCGGAACCTGGATGCTCATATTTGCTCCCACATATTCTACGAAGATCTTTATCGGTCAAACCGCATAACAGCATACGTTGTTCCCTTTGTCATCGGTATGTTACTTGCCCGAGATTCGATCGTCGGTATCTCAATACCTAGCTCAATCTCGTTACCGGCAAGTCTCTTTACTCGTTCCGTAATGCATCATCCCGCAACTAACTCATTAGTCACATTGCTTGCAAGGCTTATAGTGATGTGCATTACCGAGAGGGCCCAGAGATACCTCTCCGACAATCGGAGTGACAAGCCCAGAGATACTTCTCCGACAATCGGAGTGAAAAATCCTAATCTCGATTTATGCCAACTCAACAAGTACCATTGGAGACACCTATAGAGCACCTTTATAATCACCCAGTTATGTTGTGACGTTTGGTAGCACACAAAGTGTTCCTCCGGTAATCGGGAGTTGCATAATCTCATAGTCATAGGAACATGTATAAGTCATGAAGAAAGCAATAGCAATATACTAAACGATCATATGCTAAGCTAACGGAATGGGTAAAGTCAATCACATCATTCTCTAATGATGTGATCCCGTTAATCAAATGACAACTCATGTCTATGGCTAGGAAACTTAACCATCTTTGATTCAACGAGCTAGTCAAGTAGAGGCATACTAGTGACACTCTGTTTGTCTATGTATTCACACATGTATCAAGTTTCCGGTTAATACAATTCTAGCATGAATAATAAACATTTATCATGAAATAAGGAAATAATAACTTTATTATTGCCTCTAGGGCATATTTCCTTCAGTTAGTGACAAGGGTCTTAGGAACCCAAATAGACCATTCAATGTACTCATAAGGTGAACCAAAAATTTAGCATAAACATGCCCATCACTAGCACGGCATAACACATAGGAAGGGTTAAAGTCGCCAGCTTTGTTGGAAGGGGTGGCATTGCCCTTCTTGACACTACCACCCTTCACATTGTTCTTTTTCTCCTTAGAAGCACCCTCTCCCTCTTTCACAAAGGTTTGCTTGAGAGGAGGAGGTTGTTTGGCCTTGTCATTCTTCTTCTTGTTCTTGGACTTGGGTGCGAACCCAATTCCCTCCTTGGCCACAACTTCCTTTTGATTGCTCAAAAGATCGTTGAGGTTCTTCTCACCTTGTATGCACAACACAAGGCCTTTCTCAAGTTGCTCCTTCAACTTTGCATTCTCCTCAACAAGATGCACATGCTCACAACACGGGTTAGTAGCATTTGCATTATCAATTAAAACTATATGAGGAAAAGTGGCTTTCTCCTTGGTTAGCTTCACTTGGAGTTGATCATGAGACTCTTCAAGACTAGCATGAGTACCCTTCAAGGTCTTGTGAGCCTTGTCAAGTATATCAAACTCCTCCTTGAGTCTAGCAAGATCAACCCCAAGTTTGGCCTTCTCGGAATTTAGCACACGAGATATAACAAGAGCATGATCAAGATCTTTCTTCAATTTAGCATGGTCATCGTTGTGTGACCCCTCAAGAGCCAAACGGTGACCGCGCTCTTCCTCAAGCGCATTCGAGAGATCCGATATCTCATCAACATAGTCACGACTATGCCCCTCCATCTTAGAGATGGTTTCTTCGTGAGCCTCGATCATGTCATTGGTTTCACCAAGTTGTTCCAAGAGAGCAACAAAGTGCTTCTTGGATTTACCCTTGAGCTTACTCATAAAAGACTCAAATTTAGTTTCCTCCTCATTAGACCCCTCATTTTCATCAATGCAATACGTCAAAGAAGGATTAGTAATGATGGTAGTTTTGATGTTGGGGGTTACCTTGTTGGTGGCTTTAGCCATGAGGCACTTGGTGGTGATGTTCTCATTGGGTGAGTCGAAGAGTGACACCCGTGGAGTTGTCGCAATGGCAACGGAGGCCATGGCAACCGACTCGCCGTCTTCATCATCATCATCATCCTCATTGTACTCTTCTTGTGCCACCAACCCCTTGCGAGGAGTCTTCTTGGTGAAGTTGCTCTTGTTGGGGAAGGACTTGGCCTTGTCTTTTCGGATGAGCTTGCCACCATGTCTTCCCTCTTCTCATATGGGCACTCCGCAACAAAGTGGCTCACATTGCCACAATTATAGCAAGTCCTCACTCGTTGCTTGCCCTTCGCGCCACTTGTGTTGTTCTTGTTGAAGTTGGGCCTTGTGTTCTTCTTGCTCCAAAATTGCCTTGAAGCGAGAGCCATGTGCTCATGATAAGCATATTTTGTATCTTCGGGATTGCTCTCCTCTTCTTCCACACTAACCTTGGCCTTCAGAGCAAGGTTGGGCTTCTTAGCTCTTTGAGAACGCAACACTGCATTGTCGGCGGTCTTTTCCAAGATCCTCATTGCCACAAACTCATCCAACACTTCACTTGAGGACAAGGTGTGGAAGTTCGGCCTTTGACGGATGACGGAGGACATGGCCTTGTGGTAAGGCATCATGGCCTTGAGGAACTTGCGCTTGATCCAATTGTCATCCGTATCCTTGCTCCCATGATCTCGGAGTGAGACCGCGAGAGTGGTTAACCTCCGGTAAAGCTCACGAGGTTCTTCATCTTCATTCATTGCGAACTCATCAGCTTCATATTGCACCACTTCATAGTTGGAGCGTTGAATGCTTGCGCTTCCCTTGTAAAGGGAGACAACAAGGTGCCATGCTTCCTTGGCCACGGCGAAAGGTCGGAGATGTGCAATATCTTCGGGTTTAATTGCATCTTGGATGATGAAGAGAGCATTCTCGTTGAATTGATGATCCGCGGCTTCTCTAGGAGTGAAGTTGCTTGGGTCATGCGGATAGAAGCCTTGCTCAATGATTCTCCAAAGATTAGTATTAACATGATTTAGATGACGTTTAAAGCGATATATTCAAGCGTCTAAATCCTCATTTTTCAAAATCTTAGGAGGAGAGCCGACATGATTTAAATGAGTGGAGGGAATCGGTCCTCCATAAGTAAGAGGAGGTTCCACATGGGCAAAGATGCCACTACCATTTCTACCACTAGAGAAAGGAACTTTCTCACTAGTAGCTTCCCCCTTGTCGGAGTTAGCATCCGTCACCTTGTTAGTGGGATCGACCACTTCCAACGGTGCGGTGGATAATTTGAGACCATCAAGAAAGTTCTTAAGCATGCCTTTGACTTCGGCCGTCATGGAGGTTTTCAATGTGTCCAAAGCCACACTGAACTCCTCACGTGAGACCGAGGTTCCCCCATCGGCCGTAGACAAGGACAGAATCACACCGGGGTGCTCCTCCTCACCGTCTACAGTGTCAACCATACTTTTCGGACGGAAAAGTCCTTAAAAAAGAGACGAGGCTCTGATACCAATTGAAATGATCGATATAGTTGACTAGAAGGGGGGTGGATAGGCAACTAACAATTTTTAGCTTTTCTTTACCAATTTAAACTTTGCATCAAAGTAGGTTGTCTAGATATGCAACTAGGTGAGCAACCTATATGATGCAACAACAACAAGTACACAAGCAAGCAAGGAATGTAACACAAGGTAAGCTTGCACGAATAAAGGGACGAGATAACCAAGAGTGGAGCCGGTGAAGACGAGGATGTGTTACCGAAGTTCCTTCCCATTGAGAGGAAGTACGTCTCCGTTGGAGCGGTGTGGAGGCACAATGCTCCCCAAGAAGCCACTAGGGCCACCGTATTCTCCTCACGCCCTCACACAATGCGAGATGCCGTGATTCCACTATTGGTGCCCTTGGAGGCGGCGACCGAACCTTTACAAACAAGGTTGGGGCAATCTTCACAACTTAATTGGATGCTCTCAACGACACCACGAAGCTTCACCACAATGGAATATGGCTCCGCGGTGACCTCAACCATTTAGGGTGCTCAAACACCCAAGAGTAACAAGATCCGCAAAGGATTAGTGGGGGGAATCAAATTTCTCTTGGTGGAATTGTAGCGGGGCCTCCTCAACCAATCCCTAGAAAATCAACAAGTTTGATTGGCTAGGGAGAGAAATCGGGCGAAAATGGAGCTTAGAACAATAATGGAGCTTGGGGATGGAAGAGGTGGTCAACTCGGAGAAGAAGACTCCCCTTTTATAGTGATAGAACAAATCCAACCGTTATCCACTAACTAAGCCTGCGACGAGCGGTACTACCGCACCACACAAGCGGTACTACCGCAAGGGCCTGCGGTACTACCGCTGGCGCGGCAGGAGCTAGACTAGCCCTGTTGCGTTGAAGCAGAGAGCGGTAGAACCGTTGGCGCGGTACTACCGCTCCCCCTTGCGGTACTACCGCAAGGCAGGGTTAGTCTAGGCTGGGAAGGCACGGACATATAAAAATACATCCGTGGCTACTTCTGTGAGTTTGGATCTGTGCAAAATCTGACACAGTACTACCGCAATCCTGGAGCGTTACTACCGCGTAGGGCGCGGATGTAAAAGATTACATCCGCCCCTACTTCCGCTCGTGCTGATGTGCCTGGCCTGAGACCACGGTACTACCGCGCCCATGGAGTGGTACTACCGTGAGGACCTGCGGTACTACCGCGCCCATGGCCGGTACTACCGCAAGGGCCTGCGGTACTACCGCTCCGAAGGGCAGTACTACCGCATGCCCCAGTACAACAACACTAGGAGTCCTTCATTTTGCAGAGACACGGAGAAACGGAGGATGCTCCAAAGAGCCAAAGGAAAGGTGGTGCAAAAAGGAACAAACGTGTACGTGATGATTCCACCCAAACCTTTCCAAAGCGGACCCCCTCTTAATAGTACGGCTTTCCTACGACTCAAATGCACCAAAACGAAATGTAGAGAAACGCCATCTTCAATAGGCTTCGAGGGGCACCAAATCGTCTTGTGCCTAGACATGATATATCTGAAATGCTCAATGCACACGATTAGTCCGCAAAAGCATTGTCATCAATCACCAAAACTACTAAGGGATAAATATGCCCTTACACAATCGCCTGGCTAGGAGAGAATGAGAAAAATGTGCACTTTGACCCCTCAACAAGAGGGCCAATGAGACGTCCATGCATATTTTTTCCGGGTGTTGCTTCACCATGAGTGGTGTGGAGAATTCCCAAGGATTGGTTTGGTTTGGACTCTCCTGAATTTATCTATGTGGGCGGGTGAGAGAAGCATCAAATCTTGGTGGACAAGAATGACAACCCCCAACATTGCAAACCGAAAGACGATAGCCTCCCTAATCATGCTTGTCTACTGGACGCTCTCGAATGAGCGAAATGCTCGTGTCTTCCGAAAGAAATCAATGCTATCATGCTACATCCTAAAGCTTATCAAGGAGGAGGCTAAGATTTGGGTCATTGCTACCTCTTGAGCTTGCACCGGTTTTTCTCTTGAAGAGGAATTAAAGGGTGATGTAGCAAAGTAGAGTAAGTATTTCCCTCAGTTTTGAGAACCAAGGTATCAATCCAGTAGGAGACAACGCACAAGCCATCGAATACCTGCACAAACAAACACCAACTTGCACCCAACGTGATAAAGGGGTTGTCAATCCCTTCATGGTTATTTGCAAAGTGAGATCTGATATAGATGGATAAACGGTAAAGTAATATTTTTGGTTTATGGAACGGAAAGTAAAAGATTGCAAAGAAAGTAAATAGGAAACTAAAATTGTAGATCAGAAACTTATATGATGGAAAGTAGACCCTGGGGCCATAGGTTTCACTAGAGGCTTCTCTCAAGATAGAGAATATTACGGTGGGTGACAAATTACTGCCGAGCAATTGATAGGAAAGCGCAAAGTTATGACGATATCTAAGGCAATGATCATGAACATAGGCATCACGTCCGTGTCAAGTGGATCGAAACGATTCTGCATCTACTACTATTACTCCACACATCGACCGACTCGTGCCTGCATCTAGAGTATTAAGTTCATAAGAATAGAGTAACGCATTAAGTAAGATGACATGATGTAGCGGGATAAACTCAAGCAATATGATGAAAACCCCATCTTGTTATCCTCGATGGCAACAATAAAATATGTGCCTTGCTGCCCCTGCTGTCACTGGGAAAGGACACCGCAAGATTGAACCCAAAGCTAAGCACTTCTCCCATTGCAAGAAAGATCAATCTAGTAGGCCAAACTAAACCGATAATTGGAAGAGACTTGCAAAGATATCAAATCATGCATATAAGAATTCAGAGAAGAATCAAATATTGTTCATAGATAATCTTGATCATAAACCCACAATTTATCGGATCTCGACAAACACACCGCAAAAAGAATTACATCGAATAGATCTCCAAGAAGATCGAGGAGAACTTTGTATTGAGATTGAAAGAGAGAGAAGAATCCATCTAGCTAATAACTATGGACCCGTAGGTCTGTGGTAAACTACTCACACAGCATCGGAGAGGCTATGGTGTTGATGTAGAAGCCCTTCGTGATCGAATCCCCCTTCGGCAGATCGCTGGAAAAGGCCCAAGATGGGATCTCACAGGTACAGAACGTTGCGGTGGTGGAAAAATGGTTTCATGGCTCCCCTCAATGTTTTTGGGGTATAAGAGTATATATAGGCGAAAGAAGTAGGTCATTGGAGCTACGAGGGGCCCACGAGGGTGGGGGCGCGCCTACCCCCCTGGGCGTGCCCTCCTACCTCGTGGCTGCCTCGTTGCTTCCTTGACTTCCACTCCAAGTCTCCTGGGTTGCGTTTGTTCCAATAAAGATCCTCGACAAGGTTTCGTTCCATTTGGACTCAGTTTGATATTCCTTTTCTATGAAACACTGAAATAGGCAAAAAAAACAGCAATTTGCATTGCGCCTTCGGCTAATAGGTTAGTCCCAAAAATAATATAAAAGAGCATATTAAAGCCCATTAAACATCCAAAACAGATAATATAATAGCATGGAACAATCAAAAATTATAGATACGTTGGAGACGTATCAGTAGCATTATAAGATGACCCCTTAACTAAATTTCAAGGTATAAGTATTCTCCCTGGGTATGGACCATTGCGACAGTTCGTCGTGTTGAGACACCACGTGATGATCGGGTGTGATAGATTCTACATTCACATACAAACGGGTGCAAGACAGTTTTGCTCACGCGGAATACTCAGGTTAAACTTGACGAGCCTAGCATGTACATACATGACCTCGGAACACTGGAGACCGAAAGGTCGAACGTGAATCATATAGTAGATATGATCAACATAGAGATGTTCACCATTGATGACTACTCCATCTCACGTGATGATCGGACATGGTTTAGTTGATTTGGATCACGTATCATTTAGATGACTTGAGGGATGTCCATCTAAGTGGGAGTTATTAAGTAATTTGATTAATTGAACTTAATTTATCATGAACTTAGTCCTGATAGTATTTGCATATCTATGTTGTAGATCAATAGCTCGCGATATAGCTCCCATATTTTTTTTGATATGTTCCTAGAGAAAACTAAGTTGAAAGATGATAGTAGAAATGATGCGGACTGGGTCCGTGATCTGAGGATTATCCTCATTGCTGCACAGAAGAATTATGTCCTTGATGCACCGCTAGGTGACGAACCTGTTGCAGGAGCATATGCGGACTTTATGAACGTTTTGTAAGCTCGATATGATGACTACTTGATAGTTTACTGCGCCATGCTTTACGGCTTAGAACCGGGACTTCAAAAACGTTTTGAACGCCACTGAGCATATGAGATGTTCCAAGAGCTGAAAATTGGTATTTCAGATTCATGCCCGTGTCAAGAGGTATGGTACCTCTGACTTTGCCTACAAGATGGAGGAGAATAGCTCAGCCAGTGAGCATGTACTCAGAACATCTGGGTACTACAATCGCTTGAATCAAGTGGGAGTTAATCTTCCAGATAAGATAGTGATTGGCAGAGTTCTCTAGTCACTATCACCAAGCTACTAGAACTTCGTGATGAACTATAATATGCAAGGGATGAAAAAATGATTCCCAAGCTCTTCGTGATGCTGAAATCGGCGAAGGTAGAAATCAAGAAAAGAGCATCAAGTGTTGATGGTTAGCAAGACCACTAGTTCAAGAAAAAGGGCGAGGGAACGTCAAGAAGAATGGCAAGCAAGTTGCCACTCCCGTGAAGAAACCCAAAGCTGGACCTAAGCATGAAACCGAGTGCTTCTACTGCAAAGGGAATGGTCACTAGAAGCGGAACTACCCCAAATACTTGGCGGATAAGAAGGATGGCAAAGTGAAAGGTATATTTGATATACATGTTATTGATGTGTACCTTACTAGTATTCGTAGTAGCCCCTGAGTATTTGATACTGGTTCAGTTGCTATGATTAGTAACTCGAAACAGGAGTTGCAGTATAAACAAAGACTAGTTAAAGGCGAGGTGACGATGTGTGTTGGAAATGATTCCAAGGTTGATACGATCACCATCGCACACTCCCTCTACCTTCGGGATTAGTGTTGAACGTAAATAAATGTTATTTGGTGTTTGCGTTGATGAAAGTGCGTTAAGTCGACTAGAGGGGGGTGAATAGGCGATTTCTATGAATTCTTCACTGAGGAATTTCAGGGTGAGGAAACTCCTAAGCGAAGAACTACTTGCAGTGAATAAGTACTCAGATGCATACATGACATAACATAAACATGGACATCATGATGAAATGAAAGCAGACATAGAGTACAGAAAGCATAAGCACAAGATAAAATAGGATGAAGACAAACAGACTGGAGAAATTGAACTGAGGAAATTGAGAAAGTCTTCAGTCAAAGTCTTCAAACAGATATGAACAAGCACACAACACAGTAATGAGGAAATGGAAGGGTTTAGGAAATAGAACCAGTTAGCTCGGTGAAGACAATGATTTGGTAGACCAGTTCCAAATGTGTGACAGTTGTACGTCTGGTTGGAGCGGCTAGGTATTTAAACCTGAGGACACACAGTCCTCACCGTATTCTCCTTGAGCTAAGGTCGCACAGACCTCGCCCAATCACTCGTGGTAAGTCTTCAGGTGACTTCCAAACCTTCACAAACTCGGTCACTCGGCGATCCACTATTTCCTCTTGGATTCTCTAGACCATGACGCCTAACCGTCTGGAAGATGCACAGTCTTCAAAGGTAACAAGCGTCGGATCCACACAGGATCAATCTCTTTAGTGATGCTCAATCACTTTGGGTTTGAAGGTGTTTGGGTTTGGGTTTTCCTCACTTGATGAGTTTCGCTCAAAGTCCTCGGAGGATGGGATGCTCTCAATGACAAGTGTCAGTTTCTCTCGGAGCCGCCAACCAGCTAGTGGTTGTAGGGGGCGGCTATTTATAGCCTAGGGAGTAGCCCGACATGATAAGACATAAATGCCCTTCAATGATATGACCGTTAGATGAGTAGATATTTTGCGACAGCTGGCGCATAGCACAGCAATGGTCAGAAATTTGACTATCAAATTCCTCAGGGCTATCGTGATCCTCACTTGTAGGTAATCCGCACTGGCGAATTCCTAACTCCTCAGTCAGAACAAATTCGTCAGAGACCAGAAGAACTTCATCTCTGTCACTGAAGAAATTGACTGAACTGCATGAGATTTCCAATGGCTTCACTCGAAAGGATTGGTAGGTGTAGGATTTTGTTAGTTTTTCCTCGACCCCCTTTAACAGTACGGTGTTTCCTATGACTCAAGAAAGAGAAAATGAAACTACGAAAACAAAAGTCTTCACGCTTCATGTTCCTCGCATGAATATCAAGTCTTCATGGTCACACCAATTTCTTCACTTTGAAAGTCTTCAGAAATCCAAAGTCTTCAGTCGAAGATATTCAGTTTTAGGGGTCGACTTTCTCTGTAAATATCAAACTCCTCATAGACTTATAGACCTGTGTACACTCACAAACGCATTACTCCCTTAACCTATAAGTCTTCAATACACCAAAATCACTCAGGGGCACTAGATGCACTTACAATCTCTCCCTTTTTGGTGATTGATGACAATATAGGTTAAGTTTTCAACGGGGATAAACATATGAAGTGTAAATACTGATATTGAGGAATTTGATTGTAAGATATAGAAGGACTCCCCCTGAAGATGTGCATAGTGAGGAATTTGCTTTTGAAGCAATGCACATTTGAAGAGTAGAATCATGGAGATCTCCCCCTATATCTTGTAATTCATACACGCATTTAACATATGATATGAAGAATTTGAAATGCATGATGAAATATGGTAACTGATGTAATTCAGCATGCGTGCATTAACATATATGAGGTAATAGCATGCAGAAGAACATAGCAAAAGTATCAGACCACCATCGGGTTTAAGTTTACAACTCGATCCAATAAAGTCTTCAAAAGAACGAGAGTTGTAACTTAGCAAAAAACGCCCATATATAGAGACCCGCTTGAAGACTAACTCAAATTTCTTCCCCTTTGTCATCGAATGACCAAAAGGGATGAAAAGTGAGGACTAACACCCCTGAAGAATATCATCATGTTGATGGAGGAGCGCCAGCGTTGTTGGGGTCGGTTGTTGAAGTAGGGCCTGCCGCAGTGTCGTCCAAATCTTCATGCTCATCAGTGTCGCACGATGAAGAATATGAGCTGGCCACCAAGGAAGGAACTTTGACTTTCTTCAATTTCTTCGCTGGTGGTTGAGACCAGTCAAAGTCCTGCTTGAAACCCATTTGCTTCAGATCTTCTTCACCATAAAGATGAGACAGAACAGCCCAGGAGCGATTGAATACTTCATGGAGGTAGAAGTGGTTCTTCTTCACTGCATTGTGTGTAGCAGTCATGTTGTGAAGAATAGAGCCAAACTGATGCTTAACCCATTTGTGGTTGCGATCGACCTTCTGGTGAAGACTGAGGAGGAGCTCACGATCAGTCATCACCCTTGGAGTTGTGCCTTGAGGATTTTGCTTTGAGGCATTGGCGGCAGAGTCATGAGTGGCAGAGTCATCATTGGTGGAGTAAGATGCAGCTTTGTAGAACTGACCATCCAATGGACGAATGCTTTCATCAATAACAGCAGTGGCCTTGCCCTTTACATCAGCCGAGGAAAATGTCCACTTGAGGACTTGAATGGGGGGCAAGTAGCTGCCATGGTTAAGTGTATCAGCCTTGTAATTGATTGAAGACCTTGATATGAGGAATCTCATAATCCAGGGAGCGTAAGGCTTCAATTCAAAAGGAGACAATGCAACATTGGCCAGAGTCCTCATGAAAAAATCATGGTAGTTGACAGGAACGCCATGAATGATGTTGAATAGCAGATTCTTCATGATACCAACGACCTCTTCTTCATTAGAGTCGTGGCCCTTGATTGGACTCAAAGTCTTGGTCAAGATGCGATAGACAATCCATGGCACATACAACAATTCCTTCACGAGGAATTTGGTCCTTGGGGCTTGACCGGGCTTCAGCGGCTTCATCAGCACTTGCATATAGTGGCCAGTGAGTTCAGGTTCATGATATATACAATGTGCACCTTCAAGGGGAGGACTGACAGGCAGGGCATGAAGCAATTCAGAGGCCGGTGCTTTGAAGTGAGTGTTTCTCTGTCATCCAATCCAACACCCAAGAGTTCACATCTTTAGCATTTCCTGTGATGTGCAGCATTGCATAGAACTGAAGAATTAGTTCTTCATTCCAATCACATATATTTGTGCAGAAGTTGAGCAGTCCAGCATCGTGAAGAACACTAAGGACTGGCGTGAAGCAAGACAGTGATTCCATGTCCATGTGAGGAATATGCTCATGGTCGAAGACTTTGTCCTTATCAAAAAGCAGTGAAGAATAGAAGTTTGCTTGGCTGGCAGTCCAGAAATGCTTCCCTCTAAGACGAGCAGAGTCATATGGGTTGTAATCTGTGAAGAACACATGATCGTGGAAGAAGTCATCAGCCTTGAAGGTTTGCTTCTTAGAGAAGGGATTCTTCAGCTTGGGCCGAGGAGTATCAGTCAAAGGCATCACAGCCTCAGGAATCACATTCTCAGGAACCACATGCTGAGGAATTTCAGTTTCAGCTTCAGTTGTAGCATGGGTCTTCATTTCTTCAGCAGCATTTTCATCAGCACTAGTGGCTAGAATTTCTTCAGGAGCGGACGGAGTGGTGCGAGGTTTGTCAGAGCCCATTAGAACTTCAGTGTGCACTGGGGACTGAGGGATTTGTTGCAGTGGCGTGAACAAAGGAGAGTTGGGGTGCTGACTTTCCCAAAAGTCATCATTGATCACAGGCGTGGTGCTCCCAATGTCCACGTCTTCATCTTCTTCACTTAATTCTTCAACGCCTGCCTCTTCAGCTATGAACTGAGGCACTGGCGATGAAACAACTGGAGTTGAAGGGATGTCATCCACTTCAATTTGTTCGTCCAACTGCTTTGAAGAAGCAGCAGAAGGAACGTTTTCATCAGATCCACTTGGGATCTCATAATCTTCACCAAAGGGAACGAGTTCCTTTGATGGCATGCTTGAGACAGGAATAGCATCAATTGGATTCTCAAATGAGCTTGTCAATGTCTTCATCTTCTTTGGTGCTGAAGACTGAGATGAAGTAGATGCTTTCCTCTTCTTCACCGCTGCTCGTTCTGTAGCTTTGGTTTTCTTCGCTTCTGATGCAGAAGGAAGAACTGGATTTGGTGTTGGTGCAGGAGGAGCAGAGGAAATTGGTACCTTTACCTCGGGCTCAACTGATGCAGTTGGCCTGGTTGGTTCAGTTTCTTCAGGCTCAGCGGTTGATGGCTCAGCTGGCCTGGATTGTTCTTCAGGCGCAGCACTAGTGGTTGCCCTGGCGGTTTCATCAACGGCTAGAATAGAGTCATCGGTCCTGATACTAGCAGTTTCATCAGCAACCTGATTTTCATCAGTGGTGCTGGCATGTTCTTCAGTCGGCTGAGCAGATGCTTCAGCCTGAAGAGATTCAGCTCTTGAAGTGAATTTTTCAGTTAACTTCACAAATCTGACTTTGGCTCCAAGCGAGTCAGCATAGTAGCGATCAAATTCATCACTGAGATTACTGATCTCAGATTGCACAGCTACAAGTTCATCAGTTGTCATTTTGACAACATTCTTCTTCAGCAAGCGCTCCTTTTTGTACTGAGCTTTCTTCAGCTGTCTGGCCTTCTCAAATTTCCATTTTTCTTCGCCAATGAAGGCGGTCAGCATGTGACTTTGGCCAGGAGTCAGCTTGAAGTCAGGCACAGGTGTGTTGGGGTCCTTGTGCCAAAGATCAATGTACTCAAGGATCAACTTTGGATCCAGTAAGAGAGGAACTTCACTTCCTTTCGCTCTAGCGGCCCTCTGCTGTCTACCTCTGATGATTTTGGCAAGTTCCTCATCATCAGCTTCGTCTTCATCGGACGGTACTTGAAAGGCAACCTGCTTCTTGTGAGGACTTGGTCTAGAGCCTCGTCCAGCGGTGGCCTTGGTCTTGAGCAGAGTTGGGCCTGTTGAGGAATGCGGAGGAGCTGAAGAACTTGCAGAGGCTCCTAAGGCAATTGATTTTCCTGTGGTCCTTTGACACGAGGTGAGATGCAAAGGTGCTGAGGACTTTGCCGGAGGAGCTGGAGCAGCATGAGGGATTTGCTGTGAGGGCTTTGCAGAACTGGGTCGTGAGGGCATTGCTGAGGTGCTTGGCCATGAGGGCATTGAAGTAGAAGCATTGGGCTTGTGAGCGGGCTTCTTGGCCATAGCCTTCGTAGGCTTGCTAGGAGAGGCCTCAGCAGTGGCAGCAGCAGAATCTTCATTGAATTTCTTCACTGCCTCTTTTGCCATTTTGGCTAGTTTAGCTTGACGCTTGGCCCATTCCTTGGGGAAATCCTCACCTCTTCTGATGCTAGAGGGATTAGCAACTTGGCCTGGTGCCAATGGAGGTCTTGGGCATGGAGGGTGTACTGCAAATTTCTTTATATACTTGGGAGTCACATATCTGTACTCCCTCCATTCTCTGGCCCATCTCCTCTCTATTCTATGAATGCGCACTTTGTGCTCATTCTTCGTTTCATGAGGAGGAGTGCAATACCCTGCATAGATGTCATCAGGAATCTCAAAAGCATTGTTGACTTCCAACTTCTTTCCTCCCTTCTGAGGTTTCTTTCCGTCAGCCATTTTCTTCAGTTGAGGATTCTGAACAATTGAGTTCTCTGATGAGGTATGTAACTTTTCTTTGAGGAACGCTGCAAATGAGTTAAGTTGATGAGAACCTAGTGATTCAGCAGCGGACATGTGTACCTGTGAGCAGAGTATAGGTGCGAAGAATTTGGAGAGGTCATATACGTTCTCAAAAGTTTTTGCAAAAAGAACAAGTTTGAGGAATTTGACCAGATGTGTCTTGAGGAATTTCACTAAGCGTTTTTTGACTTAGGTTCCAGAGTTGTATAGATTGGAAATCCACACAATTGAGGAATCTTGAAGAAAAATGTAGCTTAGGGAAACAGATCAACAATGTTTGTGTGAGGTGTTTAGAGTGTGAAGATTGAAGAATAAACACCTTTTGAAGATTTGTCGAAATCAAAGGAATCAACAAGGGCAGTAAAAGTAACTTTTAATTACCCTTGACGAATAACACGACGTACTGTGAATAGTAGATTTGAAGCTCGTCGATTCAGATCTTCCACGCCCTAACTTGGCAGAGGAAGACAGCTACGGCGGCGGCGGAGTGAAGAAATCCGCGGCCGGCGCGAGTATGACGGCGACGAGGTCGAGGTCGAGGCAGCGAAGCTCTTCCTCACCGACGACGATAGAAGTATCGACGGTGCTATGTTTTGAGAGCTCGAGCGAGGGAGTGAGGTCGAGCGGAGTAAAAACAGTCTGAGGAGGGTGAGGGGTATTTATAGCCAAGGTGAAAAATCGCTCGCCCGAGGAAAATGGACGAACGTACCCCTGACCCTTCTCATTCGTGTGACAAGTGTCACCCACGTACAGAGAGGTGGAGATCGTGTGAGATCGTGGGTGAATGGGATAATGTATCAAGGAATGTGGAACGGTTTGAGCGGCAAAAGCCAAAAAATCATATTAGAATTTTTAAGGTTTCGTTCACAAATTCTTCAGCTGACAAGGACACAGTGAAGATTTTGAACGGGTTTCAAATAGAACGCACATGAAGAATTTATGAACAGACTGGGTTGAGTTTAGCATAGAGGGGGAAGGGTCCGATCACATTCACTTAGCAGAAAAAAGGCAACTTGAAGAAATAGCTATAAGTGAATGTTGTAGAGGACATAAACTCATATATATTTATATATCCAATGAAGAAAAACGACGGAAACATTGAAGATAATGCAAAGTTGAAGAAATTGAACAACTGAGGAATTTCACAACTGAAGAAAAACTCAAATTGAAGATTTTCAACTTTTGTTGGTGGCGTAACCCACCGTATAAGAATGCTGATTTCAGACACCGCGTACAATTGTTGTAGGGCTCCGAGAATCAAATTCTTCGTTAATTTCTTCACACTTAGGGTGTTAGTCTTCATTGATTGAAGAAAAACGTTACTTCATGTGTTGCACATCTAAGTCATCAATTTTGCATAAGTGTTAGGATGTGTGTCCTTTTCAAAGGACATTCAAAGATTCTAAGAAATTTAGCTCACACCGCAACTTGCTAAATATCTTCTCATCCAATGGCTTTGTGAAGATATTGGCTAGCTGTTCTTCAGTCTTCACGTGCTCGATAGAGATGTCACCCTTCAACACATGATCATGAAGAAGATGATGACGAATTTGAATGTGCTTTGTCTTTGAGTGCTGAATTGGGTTATGAGCAATCTTGATGGCACTCTCATTGTCACAATAGAGTGGCACATTCTTCACATTGATTCTGTAGTCCTTGAGGGTTTGCTTCATCCATAGCAATTGAGCACAGCATGAACCAGCAGCAATGTACTCAGCTTCAGCAATAGAGAGTGATACGCAGTTCTGTTTCTTCGAGGACCAACATACCAAGAATCGTCCGAGGAAATGACATGTGCCTGATGTTGACTTGCGGTCCACATGATCACCAGCATAGTCAGAGTCTGAATATCCAATGAGATCAAAAGTCGAGCCCATGGGATACCATAATCCAAGTGTTGGAGTGTGAGCTAGATATCGAAGAATATGCTTCACAGCCTTATGGTGTGATTCCTTCAGTGTAGCTTGAAAGCGGGCACACATGCAAACACTAAGCATAATATCCGGCCTAGATGCACATAAATACAATAAAGAACCAATCATGGAGCGGTATACCTTTTGATCGAAGTAAATACCATTTTCATCAGTGCATAAATGGCCATTTGTGGGCATAGGAATTTTGACGCCTTTGCAATCTTGCATGCCCAATTTCCTCAGTACATCTTTGAGGTATTTCTCCTGAGATATGAATATGCCATTGCATTGTTGACGTATCTGAAGACCTAAGAAGAATTTCAATTCTCCCATTATAGACATTTGATATTCTTCACTCATCATATAGGCAAATTCATCACTGTAACGTTGGTCAGTACAGCCAAAGATAATATCATCAATATATTTGGCACACGAATAGTTCATCATCATAAGTTTTGGTGAAAAGAGTTGGGTCAAGTGAACCGAGTTTGAAGCCTTTCTTCACGAGGAATTCCTTCAAAGTATCATACCACGCCCGAGGGGCCTACTTGAGGCCATAGAGGGCCTTATTGAGTCTGAAGACTTTGTCAAGATGCTTTGGATCTTCAAAACCTGGTGGTTGAGCAACATATACTTCTTCCTCAAGCTTAGCATTGAGGAATGCACTTTTCACATCCATTTGATACAAGATGATATTATGATGGTTAGCATAAATAAGTAATATGCGAATAGCCTCAAGTCTAGCAACAGGTGCAAAAGTTTCATCGAAATCAATTCCTTCAACCTGTGTGTAGCCTTGAGCTACAAGCCGTGCCTTATTCCTCACCACAAGGCCATTTTCATCTTGCTTGTTGCGGTAGATCCACTATGGGCCGATGATATTGTGCTTGCAAGGGTCTGGACGTTTGACCAGTTCCCAGACGTTGTTGAGCTCGAACTGATGTAATTCCTCTTGCATAGCTTGAATCCACTCAGGCTCCAGAAATGCTTCATCTACCTTAGTGGGCTCTGTGATAGAGACGAAAGCAAAGTGCCCACAAAATTTAGACAAATGTGAAGCTTTTGAGCATGTGAGAGGACCTGGTGCGTTGATGTCGCTGATGATTTTCTCAATCTGCACTTCATTTGCAACACGAGGATGAGCTGGTTGGCGACGAGGAATTGGATCAGCATTTTCTTTAGAGCCATTTTCCTCAGGTGCACCAGCATGATGTTTTTCACGGTCTGGAATAACTTCTTCAACAGATTCTTCGGTAGGAATGACATCCTTAGTAGCCTTGAACTTGATGGTTTCCTCAGGAGACTGTTCATCTAGCACAAGTGGTAGGTGCTCTCTTTGCGAGCCATTAGTTTCATTGAACCGCGCATCTACAGTTTCAACAACCTTGTGACAAACGGTGTTGAAGACTCTGTAGGTGTGCGAGTCCTTTCCGTAACCAAGCATAAAACCTTCATGTGCTTTCGGTGCAAATTTAGAACTGTGATGAGGATCTCTAATCCAACATTTAGCACCGGAGACTTTGAAATAACTCATATTGGGTTTCTTGTCAGTGAGGAGTTCATATGCAGTCTTCTTGAAGAATTTGTGAAGATATACCATGTTGATGATGTGGCACGCAGTATCAATTGCCTCAGTCCAAAAATGACGAGGTGTCTTGTATTCATCAAGCATAGTGCGAGCCATCTCAACAAGAGTCATGTTCTTGCGCTCCACGACGCCATTCTGCTGAGGAGTATAATGAGCAGATAACTCATGAGTAATACCAAGTTCATCAAGATAGTCATCAAGACCAGTATTCTTGGACTCAGTTCCATTGTCACTTCTGATGTGCTTGATCTTCACACCAAAGTTGGTTGAAGCCCTTGAGAAAAATCGTTTGAAGACTTCCTGCACTTCACGTTTGTAAGTGACGATATGTACGCATGTGTAATGAGAGTAATCATCAACAATAACAAAGCCATATAGAGATGCTTCATTAGTGAATGCAGAATAATGGTTAGGACCAAAGAGATCCATGTGAAGCAATTGAAATGGTCGAGTGGTTGTCATGATAGTCTTTGCTGGATGCTTGGCCTTGGTCGTCTTTCTAGCTCCACAGGCTCCGCACAAGTGATCCTTGAGGAATTTGAAATTCTCAATGCCAATGAAATGCTTCTTCTTCGCGAGCGTGTGCAAGTTCCTCATGCCAGCATGACCAAGTCGTCGATGCCATAGCCAGCCTTCTGAAGCTTTTGCAAGTAGACATATAGCTGGTTGTGGTCCTGTAGAGAAATCAACAATATACAGATCTCCTCTCCTAAAGCCTTCGAAGACTTTGGAATGGTCAGCTTCCATGATCACAACACAACGATACTTGCCAAAGATAACAACCATATCTTGATCACAAAGCATTGAGACTGACATGAGGTTGAATCCCAAGGACTCGACAAGCATGACTTTGTCCATGTGTCAATCCTTTGAGATTGCAATCTTACCTAGACCCAATACCTTGCTTCTTCCTTTGTCAGCGTAGGTGATATGCTTCAGATGCGATGGAGATAAGGGAGCATCCATCAATAGATTCTTCTCACCAGTCATGTGATTTGTACATCCACTATCGAGGACCCACTCAGTGGCTTTGGGTTGAACATCCTGCAGATGAATTAGTGCAGCTTACGAACTCATATACTTCATCAGTGAAGAATATGACATCAATTTCATCAGATCAATTTCATCAAGAAATAGAACAGATAAAGTAGTATGAGGACGTGAGAAATGAAAGTTCATTTCTTCATGATTAGCTTGCGTCCTTTCAAGCATCTTCAGGTCTCCAGCAAATTCTTCAGACATTTAAGTACGTCTGGAGACCTAACCTTGCATAAGAGATTAGTTCTTTTTCTTCACCACCCACATCTGAAGGGGTGGCAAAGAGTTCATCATTCTACGAGCTCCATAAGAGAAAGGTGGCATAGAAGCCAGTCCACTTTGTTTCACATAAGAGGAGTTAGCATAAGCATATGAATAAGCAGAGAAATTCTTCGAGGACTTATGAACATAATGGTTAGAAGAATAATGCTCATTTACATAGCCCTTAGATCTTCCCTGCGAAACAGAAGTGTTAGCATGATGATGTTCATATGAGGATTTTGATCCACGTGAGGAATTCGGTCCATATGAGGACTTGGATCCATATGAAGAATTTGGTCCATATGAAGAATTTGATCTGGGGTTCCTATTCTTCACAGGTGGTGTCATGATGACATTCACCCGAAGACTTTCAAGGCACCTTTTGGGAACCCAGATTTTCTTCATAGGGGAACCGTTCCTGCAGTTAGTGCCAACATATTTAGCAAATACTTCACCATTCTGATTTTTGAACAGCTTATAGTTGGAGTCAAATGACTCATTAGAAGAATGAGTAGATTCACATGTAAAGCCAGATAAAGTAGATAGATCAACTGGAGGTCCCTTTGCGGCAACCCGGCCATGAGGTTTTGGGGTACTGCTCAGGCTTCCAGCATGTTCCATCAGCATTGAGTTTCCTCTCAAAGGCAATACCCTCTTTCCTAGGGTTCCTATTGAGGATCTGCTTTTTAAGCACATCACAAAGAGCCTGATGCCCTTTGAGGCTTTTGTACATGCCTGTCATATACAATTCCTTCAGCCCTGCATTGTCAGTGATACTAGCAATATCCTCAGATGAGGAATTAGTGATAGCAGAGACATGTGAAGAATTTGCAGCAATAGAAGCATTTGAACTTTCAGGTGAAGAATTAGCAGATTCACGTTCAATGCACTTCAAACATGGAGGAATAAATTCTTCTTGAGCAGCGTTGATTTGTTGAGCAAGTAATGTATCACGCTCCTTCTGAAGATCTTCATAACTCACACTTAGCTTTTCAAGATCTTGCTTTCTTTGAAGAAATTCATAAGAAAGCTTCTCATGATCAGATAAGACAGTGTTATGATGACACTGAAGATTATCAAACTTGGACTGAAGTGTCTGAAGATTTTCAGTCGAAGTTTTAGTGCGATCCATTTCTTCACCCAACATATCATCACTCTCATTAAGCATATTTTGAACCTTTTCCAAAGCTCTTTGTTGTTTAGTGGCAAGGGAAGCATGTTTGGTGTAGATGGGTCCAAATTCATCATCGCTTGACTCAGACAGGTAGCATTCAGTTACCTTGGCACTTTTTGCCATAAGGCATGGTGCAGAGGATGATGATTCTGACTCGAAAGTCATAGCCTTGCGTGATACCATAAAATCCTCAAACCAGGGATCGCGGTCAGATCTATGACCTTCATAGACCTCGGAGAGTCAGTCCTAGATAAGCTTTGCATGGCTGAGATGCATAATGTTTCTGAACTGATTTTGAGACAGACAGGAGCAGATGATGTCCTTCGCCGTGAGGTCGAGAAGTGTGTACTTGCGAATGTCATCAGCCTCCGCCATCTTGCACAGATCGGTAAGACCAATCTCAGTGATGGTCCACAACTCGCTTTTCATCGCCATGAGTCGCTTCTTCATCATGGCCTTCCACTTGGGATAATCATGACCGTCAAAGATGGGGCATGACACAGTCTTCATTCCTACGGTCGACATAATTAAAACTCCACGCGGTTAAACCAAAATCACACAGAACAAGGGAGTACCTTGCTCTGATACCAATTGAAAGTGCATTAAGTCAACTAGAGGGGGTGAATAGGCGATTTTTATGAATTCTTCACTAAGGAAATTCAGGGTGAGGAAATTCCTAAGCGAAGAACTACTTGCAGCGGAATAAGTACTCAGATGCATACATGACATAACATAAACATGGACATCATGATGAAATGAAAACAGACATAGAGTACAGAAAGCATAAGCACAGGATAAAACAGGATGAAGACAAACAGACTGAAGAAATTGAACTGAGGAAATTGAGAAAGTCTTCAGTCAAAGTCTTCAAACAGATATGAACAAGCACACAACACAGTAATGAGGAAATGGAAGGGTTGAGGAAATAGAACCAGTTAGCTCGGTGAAGACAATGATTTGGTAGACCAGTTCCAACTGCTATGACAGTTGTACGTCTGGTTGGAGTGGCTAGGTATTTAAACCTGAGGACACACAGTCCTCACCGTATTCTCCTTGAGCTAAGGTCACACAGACCTCGCCCAATCACTCGTGGTATGTCTTTAGGTGACTTCCAAACCTTCACAAACTCGGTCACTCGGCGATCCACAATTTCCTCTTGGATGCTCTAGACCATGACGCCTAACCATCTGGAAGATGCACAGTCTTCAAAGGTAACAAGCGTCGGATCCACACAGGATCAATCTCTTCAGTGATGCTCAATCACTTTGGGTTTGAAGGTGTTTGGGTTTGGGTTTTTCTCGCTTGATGATTTTCGCTCAAAGTCCTCGGAGGATGGGATGCTCTCAATGACAAGTGTCAGTTTCTCTCGGAGCAGCCAACCAGCTAGTGGTTGTAGGGGGCGGCTATTTATAGCCTAGGGAGTAGCCCGACATGATAAGACATAAATGCCCTTCAATGATATGACCGTTAGATGAGTAGATAATTTGGGACAGCTGGTGCATAGCATAGCAACGGTCGGAAATTTGACTATCAAATTCCTCAGGGTTATCATGATCCTCACTTGTAGGCAATCCACACTGGCGAATTCCTAACTCCCCAGTCAGAACAAATTCCTCAGGGACGTCACCGAGCTGAACGTGTGCAGAACTCGGAGGTGTCGTACGTTCGGTACTTGATCGGTCGGAGCTAGAAGAAGTTCGACTACATCAACCGCGTTGTCAAACGCTTCCGCTTACGGTCTACGAGGGTACGTAGACACACTCTCCCCCTCGTTGCTATGCATCTCCATGGATAGATCATTGCGTGTGCGTAGAATTTTTTTGTTTTCCATGCAACGTTTCCCAACAAAGGTAACTTCTCGGCAGCCTGAGTCTTGATCTTGAGATGATCTTCTCGATGACCTGCCTCGAGGTCTTCTTCACGGTATTATTCACCATGACTTGTGTATCTTGGGATGGATCTACCTTTTGCCATGCCTTTTCTGGCGTGGAGGCTACCACTTGCCGGTGCGTAGTCAGGGGTATAAACACCCGATGTTTACAACACTGACAGGAGCCCCTGGGCCCGGGCCAGGCACGTGTGCACAACGTTTGTCTAGGCTAGGCCCATTAACACGCACCGGCCTCCCCATGGCGAGTGGTAACTGCCACCCACTACCTTTTACTGTGTGCTGATGATAGCGGATCTTCGCATTCATTGCGAGATCGTGGGGGAGACGGAACAAGACACAAGTGGGGACCGTGCGCCTAAAAAGGCGTGCCACGGTACGCGGTGAAAGGCCATCCCCCTCTTCTTCCCCATAAAAGGTAATGTCGGGAGCGTTACTGAATTCACCTATCCCCAATTCCATGTCCCACTGCTGCTGCTACCTTCGTCTTCCTCGCACCACTGCACCTCGCTGTTCCGCCCCGCTTCCGCCTCCCTCCATATCCCTTTCTCCTAGCCATGGCTCCCAAAACAAGGGCGACCAAGGATGCGGAAAAGACAGGAAAGGCGCCGGAGAAGTCGAAGAAGGCGATGCCGACGCAGATGCGGAGGGAAAACACTTGTTTCCCGCCCGCGTTGAAAGTCTCCGACCTCACGGCCCGGTACTCCTTCCAGTGGTCAGTGAAGACCAAGGACCATGAAGCTGTCGAAGTGTTGCCCGCAAGTGTTCCTGCGGGCGCAGATAAGTTCGCATTCTTCACCGGATTTGTTTATTGTGGATTGCTCCCTCCTTTCTCGGCATTCTTTGATGAGGTGATGCGGACCCGGAATTTTCTGGGGGTGGTGCCCAACGTGCCTCTGTTCCGCCATTTTTATTCACCGCAAATTGAAGGTGACGCCATCTCCGGTAGCGTGACATGGATCTCCGCGCTGCCCGCTTGACCCTTGAGATGGTAGGCGATGACTTTCTTTGGCGCCGGATAGCCCCATTGAAAAGGAGGAGCCCCCACTCCTTTGATTCAAAGGAATTCTATAGAATTTTTTGAGGATTGAAATCCTTTAAAAAAATTCTTACGTTTGTCCTTTGATTCATAGATTGAATCCCACAGGAACTTTTTCAATGAAATCTTTTGTACTACATTTTATAGAAAATCTAACATCCACTCCAACCTCTGTTTACAATTTCTTTGCTTTTCTCGTGAAATCAAACACTCCTTGCTAATCCTATAGGATTCAAGTGGGCATGATACTTCAATCCTATACTTTTTCTATTCCTATGTTTTCAAAATTCTGCGAATCAAAAAGGCCCTGAAAAGGAGGAGCTGGTTAGCCTGGGAGTACAAGGACGCTGCCGACACGATGCGGATCCGTCCCGGTCTCGCCAACATCCTATATGCCATTTTAATTCTCTACAGCAATCTCTTGAGTTGATTTGCATGATGACGACAAATGATTAACAAAGAATAAAGCGATTGCTCATGAACGCAACAAAAGGATGTTTTCCGATGGATTATATCATTGCGCTACCAGTAGAGTTTAGAAGACCTATTGGACTGTACTCTGACATCTACGATGCACATCTAGAGTCAGAACTCAGGAGCAGGCTGCAGTTCAAAGACTCGCCTAAATTGATCTAACTTTCAATGGAATTTGGCTACCCACATCCGTACCAAAATGATAGAACATTATCAGCCTTGTTTCAACGGTGCTCATCTCCTAACTTAAGCTACAACATGCTTGCTACCCATGGAACACCTCCTGAGTTTCGGACCTGTACACAGCGTCAGCTCTTGTTCTGCAGTCTGGCCTGATCTTGCAGAAACAGCAGCTGAAGAGTCCCTTGCGAGACCGCGGAGCTCTGTGCTTGTCGCGCGGCTGGGACTTCCGGGAGGGGGCGCACGCACCACACGGTAGAATCTCAGAGAAACAGCCACCGCGGCGACGACCTTTGAGTTCGTCGACCTTTGGTGTGCGCTCTCCAGCTCTCGAGGCGACAATCCCTGTGGTGGATGCTTCAGGAATGACAGAGATCTTCTGGTAGCTCAGGATCCTTGACTCCGCATCTCCCGCGTCGCTATCTGCACCGTGAAGGCATCCCAGGATGTGAGATGCTTTCTCCTTGGGTTGTTGTCCTGGGAGCGGTGGCAAAGGGCACTCCCTTCTGGATGAAGCTACGGTTCTGCAGTCTGTGGCGACTGGATTCTGCGCCTGTTGATCTTCTCTGGATTGCATGACCAGGCTGACCGACGAATTCTTGGAAACAGTCCTATTGCTGATGGAGATTGGAGAAAGATTGATCCTAATGTCCACATTGCACTTGAGCAAATTCTGCAGAGAAACCACAAGTGGCATCCAGAAGCTCTCTGATGTTGGCACCTCCTCAGGATGACAGAATTGTAACTCAGCAACCGCCACACCTGCAATCCGAAAATAAATAGAATGAAAATCTGACTTGAAACATCCTCAGCGGGCATGCAATGATGCTTATATAATATGTCACCATTGCTGACTGCTCACACTGTGCCAATTGCTGCAGAAGATCAGAACTCTGAGCATAGTGCACGCGTTAAAAGAAACAGGGACTGTGGCCATGATGTACCATCTGATGGTGAACAATAACTTATTTTGGCAGGTGCGAACATTTGCTACATGATACATTGTTCAGTATGTGTTTTTTGGAATGCGGCATTGAGCAACTGGCTGGATAAAGATGTAGTATAACGGATGAACGGGAAAGAAGGGCTATATGAAGCAGGGACATGACTTCATAAGATAGAATGACAAATGAATCTTCCTTCGAAAGAAAGTAAAAGTTCAAACACACAGTTATATTAATTACCTTGGGTTGTGTACAGGGATGACAACTTTCCATCTTTCTGTAACAGATTATGAAGTGACTTAGATGTGCAGTTTTCAAGAGCCTTCATCCATATCGTCTCCAGTACATCTGGATCTCCTAAATTCATATCCAGACATCCGAGTTTGTTCTGGTAGCACAGATGAGAACTGGTCTCTAAGCTTTCATCTTTCAGGGCAGCAGCCCCGTCGTCTGCATAATTAATAGCATGATTGTCAGAAAAATAGACACCTGTAATCAGAGATTTGTTTCATAATGATATTTGATATATGAAACAATTTGAGATATTCGGCATTAATGCAGCATGCCTTTTTCAGATGGAGAATACGGGGTACCTGTTTGACTCTCTGTGAACATGCTTGAAACTGCAGTATCATCCAGGGCTTCTAGGCAGTAAGGCTCTCTCATATTGAACTGTAACAGAGCGGCGGTGAGCCAAGTGGACTGGTTCTTTGTGGTTTTCAATTGCTTTTCGGTTTCAGAAAGTATTTCCAGCGCATTCCGAAGTTTGTGCACGTCCACCTCAGCAGCTGAGAAGTTGCACAGACAGGGTTAGATGGATATGGAAATAATAGATCCATGTACACTGTAAGCTTGCATACACACATAGGGATAGTGCTATAAATCATCAACAAAATTGCAGATTTGTGTGCCGCTACGTCTCATGTAGCTCGCACAACTTTAAAGTTTGCCTAGGAAGGGAAGTGGACGTACATGTATTTTTTCCAGTAACTTTCCTAACTTCTGAAGAATCTGAGGGGTGCTTCGCAGCTAAGATATCCATGATAAGATTTGCAAGCTGAGCCAATAGCTGCATGGGATCGACCTTTGAACTCAAAAGCTCCCTAGCCCTCCGGACAATGGTAGCAGCATCTGATGACATAGACAGATTAAGAAGATCAAGCAACTCTTCATCTGAGACATCACCTATCTGCCAAAATATAATTGGAGGTTATTTATAGGTTGAAAGAAGAAAAAAGGATAACATATTTTCTGATGATATATTATAAAGTTAGAAAGCTCGAGTAAATCAACTTACTAGGTCGTATGTTACTGATTTGCTGATCCTTTTTCCGAGCAGAGTTAGTTGGTCAAGCATTTGAACTGCATCCCGAATGGAACCACTTGCCTTGCGAGCAAGAAGCTCCAGCGCTTCAGCTTCGAACTCCATACCTTCTTTTGTGCAAATCTTGCTCAACCGGCGGACAATCTCTGCATCGTCTATCTTGCAAAACCTATAGCTCTGGCACCATCCAGCGGAGTTGCTTGGTAGTTTATCGATGTCGGATGTTATCATGACAAATATTGAGCTTGCAGGGATCCCTTCAAGGCTACTGTAGATGGAGTACCATCCCTCCTTGTCCATATGTTGGCAATCATCTACAATAAGTACCTTGAAGTGCGAAGAAGCAGGAATTTCACAGGCATTCCTGAGCAAGACAGCAACTCTAGATTTGCAATCCAGTTTGGAAGCATCAACCTCTACCACACTGCTGCTGTTTCCTGAGAATATGGCCACGCATTCCTCGCAGTGCCCACAAGGTTGGTTCCCACCTGGAGAGAGGCAATTCAGCGCCGCTGCAAATACCCTAGCCGCGGATGTCTTGCCAATGCCGTGCGGACCATGGAGGAGATAGATCGGAGCAAGCTTTCCTTGAGAAACAGCATTTGAAAGAGACTGTGCAACAACATTCTGTCCAGCTAGCTCAGAGAAAGACTTTGGCCGGTACTTCTGGAGCAAGCTTCTTGCGCCTTCCTGGGGCTCACTCCGACCGAGCTCTTCCCCTTCAATCACCAGAGAGAAAGCCCTGTCCTTGGCAGCTCTCGACATCCCGGGGATCGCAGAGCAGCAGTTCTGGTTATGAAGCGCCGCCTTCACCCGGGCGTTGGCCTTGATAATGTTGATCGGCGAGTTGGCGAGGCGGCTGCCAAACTCCTCCCTCCTCCTCTGGACATGATCATACATGTTGTAGCTGAAGCTGTGCCTGCCGTAATTGCTTGCCTCCACGTCATCTTCCTCGAGGGAACACCCCTCCCAGATGGTCTTCTTGGTTGAGAACTTGGCCAGCGAGTTGGTGTCTGGGTCCCTCAGAGATCTGGACCTCATGACAGCGACCAGAGCCCTCGAAATCGGGATATCAACGGAATGCCTCCTCCCCTCAATCATCTTGCAAAGCTTCCAATCAACTCCGCAGGCTGCTTCTACAACTGAAGACTGCAGACGGCTGAATCCTGCAATGCGGACGAGTGTTGAGGAGCAATTTTGACTTGTGTCAACAAAAGCACATGCATCGCACGCTAGTAACACGAAATTTTGAAACACGAAGCAGATTCCCCATCTAAAATTTCCATCTATTTTTAGATTCTTGGTAACAGAAAATGCAGGCCGTGGACTGCGATTTTTCAGCAAACAAACTCCCTCCCGCTGCGATTTACCCTAAACAGCATTTACCGCGCAGACAATCAATATTGGGAGCAGAAAAAGATAGAATTTGGGTGTACGGTTTTGAACAAATCAATCTTGCACTGGTAAAAAAAAAGAAAAAAGAAGAACTCGCAAAGAGGAAGAAACAAAATCGTAAATGCAGAATGCATCTGAGAAGAGAAAACAAGAGGAGAGAAAAAACAACCTGGGAATTGAGGTTCTTGTTAGAAAAACCTGGCAGCGGGGGGATTAAAAAAGGGAGACGGGAGCGCAATTCCCCATAGAGGAATGCACCTCAAAGAAGGAAAAGAAAACGAAAAATCAGAGTATCAGGGCGACACGCTAATCGAATAACCAGAAGAAAATCCAGAAGAAGCGAAGAGGAAAGGTGGGGATTCGAACCGAAAGAAAGCTTACCCTACGTCCCTGCCACCCCGAAGCCGTCCACCGCCGCCGCCGACGACGACGAGGAGAGGAAAACCGGCACAGCCTTTAGGCACCGGCACCGCCACCGCCACTCTCCAGTCCGCTCCCGGTATTTACCACCACCGCCGCCGCCACCGCATTAATAACGCGAGCGAAGCGGAGGGAGGCGGGGTGGAGGGCCGCAGGAGCAAGAAGAAGACGAGGGGCAGCGCAGTGGCAGAGCGCGTAAATACGCCCGAAGTCGACGGATGGTTAGCTCCCGCGAGGCCTGGGTGGAGACTGGCGTAGAGGAAATCGGAGGCCGGCCTCGCCTCGGGCCGCGTGCCATCGCCCCTCGGTGGCTTTACAGCCGTAGATACCTGTGAACAGCAGGGGTATGCTCGTCTTTTGGCGAGAGGATGTCACGGCCGAATCGTAACGGACGGGGCAGTGTTGGCCGTGAGCCGAGTCCATGACAGGTTGGACCCCGGCCCACGCGTCGGTGACCGAGTGGCGCGTGAGGGACGGTGTGGCCGAGGGGGTGGCGTCAGATTTACTGTTGCTGATGCCGGGGGCTCGTGACCCCACCGCTTCTTGTGCTGTGCTGTTCTCTGCTCGTCCTTTGCTCATCCTTTACTGCCAGAATAACTCTGTTTCGCCCAAAAGCAAAATTTGGCTTTCCTGGCATGGCCTCGTTTTTATTTCCTGCGTAAATTTCACATCAAACGGCAATCACAGTACCGTTTGAAACGCCGGGTTTCCTTATTTGTTTGATTGATAGCACAAAAATTGTCCTTGGCAGAGGGCATTTCGTCACCCCCCATCTTTTGTCCAACTGCACGCACGCGCACGGATGGTTTCAGTATAATTCTGAAGATTTGTGGAGATCAATCAAGGGGAAGTTATGTGTTTCAAACGGATATACTATGATGGCACAAGATCGTCTTTTGCCATCCGAGGACATTTCACCATCGTCTGATTTTATTTTTCTTTTGCAGGACGAAATTATCTTTGGCGGAGTACTACTTGATTTGTTTATCATCTGATTTGGAGCCTACCCATGTTACGGAACTGTGATGGTTGCACTGTTCTCTGTTTTGTATGCAATGCAGCACCCACCTTGAGCATTTGTTTCTTGTGCCAGGAGAGGGATGGTGGAATGGATGTCTGGGACCTTCTTTTCTCCGGAGCACATGTTCGTGGCATTATTTATCTCTCTTCTTTTAACGGGGATACGACACAGGGGGGACCAAGGTTAGTTGGGTGCGGCGACGTGTTTACTCATTTTCTAATCACCGTTTCATTTCATTACTACTAGTATATCTAGTGATTAGGCAACGATGGCAGGGCGCTGGTGATGAGCTAGTTAGTCTCGACTCTGCTCGCTGCGCTGCTGAAACAAATGTGGTTTTAATCATGAGATTAGGCCCCCCCAAGATATGATCGCATCATCATGCCCGAATCTGAGGGTGCTTGGATCGTTCCAAGCACCCCTGACTAAAGAGGGGATAAAACTAGTCTTTAGACTAAATTCTTTTAGTCAGGGGCACCCCTATTAAAATGTGGATTAGTTCTCTCTGTCCTCATTTAACTCATTTCCTTTAACACATGCGAGTTCTGAATTGGAGGGTTTGGAGGATAATAAATGCTCATTAACTTGATTTTAGTCTTTTTAGTATTTGGATCCAAACATGGATGAGGCTAGTAAGTTTTAATCCCACTACTTTTAGTCATGAGAATAAAACGTATCCAAGCACTCTCTGTCTACGGGATGAGCATTCCCAAATCGGACAGTTCCTCATGCTTATCTTTTTCTTTGAAAAATAATACTATGAAGTTTAGCCGGCCTGTGTTCTTAATCATGCTAGATCAGTACAGTACGCTCCTGTGATTAAAAACAGGAGCCTAACAGCGGCAGTGTAGCTTGCCGTGAAAAGGTCCCACTTTTTGGTTTGACCCTTGGTTTGGCTTCCATACAACCTATGGTCTAGGAGCGAACAGTGCTGAGCACGACACTAATATCCCGTCATACTGCATGTTCCTTCACCTCGATATAGGCACTTTCTTATGGGTACTAGTAATTGATTTGAGTATTAAGCTAGGTAAAATGAATCGACAAGTGCGGAGCTTCTACAGTGAGAATTGCTGGAATGGGCTGGGATGGAATCCCATGCATGCAATTCCGCTACGGACATATGGCAGCAAAAGCTGGACAAGAATCCTATATCTTTCTTCCATCTCCACGCCCCATGCCATCTCTCTCTCTCTCATTTTTCTCTCTATCTTGTTTTGTTAAAAGGATGCACATGCACGAGCTGTGAAAGTCTGCAGTACAGAGAGAAGGGGGCCGTGTGTTGCGCTGTGTGTGACTGTTGCAGCAGACAGGACAACAGGTGTTCCATCCATATCCATCTGTCCACGACACGGCAAATGGCAAGGGTAAAATCCAGCTTTCTTCAAGACACAAGAGAACCCCTCTTTTACTGAACTGGATTGACTGGACACTGGTGACTGGTCGCTGCCCCGTAGCTTTGTATAGCAATGCTGCGGCTACAGTGGAAGATCTCCACGGAGGCAGCAGACGCAAGATTTTGTCAGGACGTAAACGCCCCCATAAATGGAGTACTTTCCTGTCATTTGTAGGAGGACACCGGTCCTTGTTCTGAATATCCGGGGAGAAATTAATGGAGGGGGTAGACTTGAGGTTCAGAATCACATGGACCACTCGACCTCTCGTTTAAACACTTAAACCGGGCAGCCACGTTTCAGTGAAAGAGGAAGCGTATTTGCGCCCTAAAAATCGTTTTTTTTTTGCGGAGGCCCTAAAAATCGTTTTTGATGGATCCATATCCCCCTCGACTCAAATATCGCATAATTTTAACTCTGAAAACTGTCAAAACAAAAGAGGGGAGGGGGGCGCTCCGTCGGGGCCATGAGCGCAAGTAAGTCGATGACGTTGACCTTACATGTTTCCCCCCTTCTCCTCTTCCGGTGCCCTGGTCTGACTGGGGATGGGGCGGTGGAGTTTTGAGGGTTTCATTGCCCAGAAACACCGCTGTGTCCTTGCCACTGGGCTACAGCCCAGTTCTCTGTGGTTGGGGATGATCAAGTGGGATTTGTCTGGCATGATCATGATCATGATCATAAACATGGGACCGTTCATGAAAAAAAGGATTGTTTCTATAAAGGGGAAACAAGGAGAAAAGAGGGGTCTATTTTCGCAACAATTGTTGATGTGACTTATGAAGTGATTGCGTTGAATTATGTGTTGATCAAAGCTTTATAATTTTTGAAACACGTGTTGAAGATCCACCCGATGGTATGGATTATCTTTTTGCTCGGTTTCACTATTTGGAAAAATTGTTGAAAGTTAATCAGTTGGAGGTTGAGATTCTTGTGGACAGAACCAGACTAGGTTATGCAGAAGTTTTGGCACATGCTACTGATATGTATCGTGTGGAAAGAGGGCGCTGGAGTTACCAACTGCACCGGCTAGTTCCTGACAAAATACTCACCAATTGTGTGTTGTTTGTTCATGATGATGCATCAGCTGAGAAGGTGGACACTAGTGAAAGCTGAATAAAACTGTTGCTTATTGATGATTTGGTGCGGCATACAAGAGTATATAAGAGGGTACAAACCGACTTGGGGTAGGGGTACAAAACTGACTTGGACTAGAAGTCGTATACCATAATGACTACTCTAACATCCCCCCGCAGTATCAACGGCAGGCTCGACGACGTTGAGACTGAAACAGATATCTTGAAACGGCTTAGTAGGCAGTGCCTTGGTGAAAATGTCAGCAAACTGAGCCGTAGAGGGAACATGAAGCACCCGAACCTGACCAAGAGCAACCTTTTCACGAACAAAATGAATATCAATCTCAATATGCTTTGTGCGTCGGTGTTGAACTGGATTGCTGGTCATGTAGACTGCTGATATGTTGTCACAGTACACAATAGTGGCCTGCTCAATAGGCATGTGTAGCTCGAAGAGTAACTGCCGAATCCAGATTGTATCTGCAACGACATGTGCCACAGCGCGATACTCAGCCTCGGCCGACGAACGTGAGACTGTAACCTGTCTTTTCGAAGACCAAGAAAAACACAAAAACCGGAAGTGGACCTTCGAGTGTCAGGACAACTAGCCCAGTCTGCATCAGAGTATGCGGTAAGCGAGTTTGGAGAAGAATTATTGAGGTGGAGACCATGATTGAGAGTTTCTTTTAAATACCGAAGAATGCGTTTAACATGATTATAGCGAGGAACCCGGGGATCATGCATATAGAGACATGCTTGTTGAACAGCAAAAGAGATTTCAGGACGAGTAATGGTGAGATATTGGAGAGCACCTGTTAGGCTACGATAGAGAGTAGGATCGGAAAAGGGTTCACCGGTAGCCGAAAGTTTAAAACTAGTATCGACAGGAGTGCGAGATGATTGACAGTCAAGCATACCAGCACGATTAAGAAGATCAAGAATATACTGGCGTTGGGAAAGAAAAAGGCTAGAGGAATCGCGAACAACAGCAATGCCTAAGAAATGATGAAGGAGTCCTAGGTCAGTCATAGAAAATTCAGATCTAAGAAGAGAGACAATATGATCTAAGAACTTTTGAGAGGAGGCGGTAAGAATGATATCATCTACATAGAGAAGTAAATAGGCAGTGTCAGAAGTTTGATGATACACAAAAAGAGAGGTGTCGGAGAGAGATGGAGTGAAGCCTATTGTTTGAATGAAGGAGGAGAAGCGTTGAAACCAAGCTCGTGGGGCCTGTTTAAGACCGTAGAGAGATTTCTGAAGAAGACATACATGAGTTGGAAAGGATGGATTTTCAAAACCCAGAGGTTGCTGGCAGTAGACAGTTTCTTGAAGGGAACCATGGAGGAAAGCATTTTTAACATCAAGTTGGTGAATGGGCCATGAAGAGGAGACAGCAACACTAAGAACGGTGCGAATGGTGCTAGGTTTAACAACAGGAGAGAAGGTTTCTTCGTAATCAATTCCTTGCTGCTGAGAAAAGCCACGACAAACCCACCTGGCTTTATATCGTGAGAGGCTCCCATCGGAGTGGAACTTTTGGCGAAAAATCCATTTGCCAGAAACAATATTTGTATTGGGAGGACGAGGAACAAGTTGCCAGGTGTTGTTTTGAAGTAAAGCATTATATTCTTCTTGCATGGCAGCGGCCCAATTGGGATCAAGTAGAGCATTTTTGTAATTCTTTGGAAGAGAAGTGAGATATACGGAGGTATGAAGGTTTAGGCGGTCTTGGGGTTGATGAAATCCTGATTTGGCCCTAGTACGCATGCGATGATCATTAATCGGGGCTGCTGTAGGAATAGCACGAGGGGGTAAGGTGGGTACTGGTGAGTCCGGCGCAGCGGAAGAGTCGAACGAAGGAGTAGGGCTGGGTGGTGGAGTGGGAGTAGGGGCCGGGGCTGGTGGGGAGGGAGCAGGGGCCGGGGGTGTTGGGGACGTCTCGGGTGGGGTGAGTGTATGGTTGGGATTGGCTATGGTGGGTGTTAATGGTGGTGGTGATAAGTTGTGTTCGGCAGGTAGGGGAGTATATAGTTGGAAAGGACGGGGAGAGGAGGTGTTTGCGGAGCTAGGGGTGTTGGATGGTGTAGTAGTGCGTTGTGAGAAAGGAAAAATGTGCTCAGCAAACGTGACATGACGAGAGACATGAACGTGTCCGGTGTGAAGGTCGAGACAGCGATAGCCTTTGTGCTCGTCAGAGAAGCCGAGAAAAGCACATGGGATAGAGCGTGGTGACAATTTATTTGCAGAAGTGGCGTAGGCATTGGGAAAACAGAGACAGCCGAAAACACGAACCGCTGAGTAGTCGGGGTGGGAAAGAAAGAGGGAATAATAGGGAGTAGTGTTGGGTTTAGTTTTAGAAGGTCGAATATTTAGAAGGAAGGTGGCCATGTGTAGGGCTTCAGCCCAAAACTTGGGAGGCATAGATGATTGAATGAGGAGAGTGCGAACTATATCATTGAGGGTGCGAAGAGAGCGTTCTACTTTACCATTTTGAGGGGATGTGTAGGGACATGAGAACCTAAGCAGGATGCCATGTTGTAAGAAGAAAGTACGATTTTTAATGTTATCAAACTCGCGACCATTGTCACATTGGATAAAGCGAATTGGGAGGAAGAAGTGAACAGACACATAGCGTTGAAAATTAAGGAAAAGAGAATGGACCTCGGATTTGTTGCGTAGAGGAAAAGTCCAGACAAAGTGGGTGAAATCATCTAGGATAACAAGGTAGTATTTAAAACCCGAAACACTTGCAATGGGAGAGGTCCATAAATCACAATGTATTAATTCAAAGGGATAAGTGCTACAAGAACTAGAGGTACTAAAGGGAAGACGCACATGTTTGCCTAATTGACAAGACTCGCAAAACACAGAATTATGAGAGTCCCTATTACATGGTATGGTAAATTCACTAAGCATAGAAGCTAAGACGGCGGGGTTGGGATGGCCCAAGCGACGATGCCAGAGATCGACGGAGGCCAGCATGGATGTTGGAGGGGTGGTGGCAGGAACTCCATTAAGAGAATAAAGATCACCGGAGCTATTGAAGCGAGCGATCTCGGCCTTGGTCAGGTAATCCTTCACAGATAAACCAAAAGGGTCGAATTCAACCGAAACTAGATTGTCGCAAGTAAATTGGCGAACAGAGATAAGATTTTTAATGAGGGCGGGTGCAACTAGAACATCGCGAAGTAAAAGAGGTTTGGTGGAAGAGGGAAGTTGAGCCTGACCAACACAATATATAGGAATAGATGATCCATCTCCAAGGATAATGGAAGGGAAAGGAGATTTAGTGCAAGAAGATAACCAATTACTAGATGCAGACATATGACTAGAGGCCCCTGAATCAAAGATCCAATCCGTGCCTGAGTTTCCTTGTGCAGCAAAGTTATTCATGGCCTGGAGAAAGGCAGCTTGATCCCAGCTCGGCGTCGCAGGTGAGGGTGGCGTCGGAAGCAGTGCCGGCGGATACGATGGTGAAGGCAGTAGGGCCGGCTGGGGAGTGTAGTAGGCATTGGCCGGCTGTGGTGGGGGTGGCGTCGGGAGCAGGGCCGGCTAAGGTGTGTAGTAGGCGCCGCCGTCGCTGGTGTAATGACCATAAGGAGCATACGTCGGGGCGGCGTGATAGGCATTGGCCAGCTGTCGGGGGTTGAGAACCCCGGGAGCACCAGTAGGCAGCCGAAGGCCGGGTTGCCAGGCACCTGAGTATGCCGGCGGAGCACCGAGGGTGGACGGAGCGGACCAGGGCATGGGCCTTGCTTGAACAAGCTCCGTCCAAGGATCATGAGGAGGCCGCCATGCAACCGTAGATGGAGCACTGGTGGGTGGTGCAGGACTCGGTGCTGGTGATGTCGTAGGCGGAACCGAATGAGTCGACGGCGGCCTGTAGATAGGGTTTTTGCCGCGGTAGTTCGGACTAGGACGCCAGTCTAGGGGCGGTTGAACAGATGACGATGCGGACGGCCCGGCGGCAGGAGCCGGCCTGGAAGGCGGCGCTGGTGTAGACGACAGAGGAGGACGAGCCGCAACATGAAAGTCCTTGGGGCGAGAGTCCTTGCGAGCTTGTGTTTCCGCCGCGAGTTGTAGCAAGGAACGAATTTCAGCGAAGGTAGGAGGGGGCCGTATCATCGGTATGAACGAGGCTTGCTTGTCAAAGTCTTCGCTGAGGCTGACGACGACGATATTGATTAGCTGTGAGTCGCTAACTGTATCGCCGAGTTCGCGGAGCTCATCACCAATGGTCTTAACGCGCTGGCAGAACAGGTTCACCGGGGCGTCTCCTTGCACCATATTGCGAAGCTCGGTGTGGAGAGTGTTTTTCCAAGCGTCGGTGTTGCTTTGGAAGAGCTGACGGAGGGAGTGCTAGATGTTGGCAGCGGTGGCGCCGTCGTGATCGAGCATGTTGAAGATCTCGGTGGTGATGCGGGTGTAGAACCACTGGACGATCGCGAGATCGTCTTTCAACCATTGCGGATCGTTGGGGCGGGGAAGACAGTTGGCGGCGACATGCGAGCGCAGGTTGCAGCGGCCGAGGTGGAGATCGAAGAGATGTCTCCAATGGTAGTAGTTGTGGGCGGCGAGATCAAGAACTATGGGGATGTAGGGGCTGACGTCGGAGATTGTGTCAGCAAGAGATATTGGTGCGGCGAGGATGGGTGCGGGGTAGTTTTGTGGAGCTATGGTGAGGGCTGAGAGAGAAGCGGCCGCGGCGTTGGCAGCCTTGGCGATGAGTGCGGCCCGGCGCTCGAAGTAGCCGGGCGGCGGCGGTGGCGTTGGCGGAGCCATACCCTAAACCCTGGGACCGGTATCTGATACCATGAAAGCTGAATAAAACTGTTGCTTATTGATGATTTGGTGCGGCATACAAGAGTATATAAGAGGGTACAAACCGACTTGGGGTAGGGGTACAAAACTGACTTGGACTAGAAGTCGTATACCATAATGACTACTCTAACAACTAGACTAACTTATGGGGAATTTGCTGACATGTATGTGGAGGAAAGTGAGAAAGTGTTAGTGCAAAATGCAAAGTAGGGAAATGAAGAAACTACAGTGGAGGGAATTCAAAAGATGTAGAGAGAACAAATTTAGAACTAGTGGAGCAGAGGAATTCAAATAATGTAGACTAGACAAATTAGGATGATGCGGTCCTCGTTCCAGTTAAAGTTGCTGAAAATTATTCCATGCACAAATGAAGCAAATTTTCTTTTATCAGTGTTATGGTTGTGGAAACAAATTTGGTGGATGAAAACTGCTTTTAGCAAAGTATGCTAGTGATGTAGAATAAGACATAAACATTAGCATTGATGATATGCAAGAGGTCTCAACCTTTGTGGACGAGAACCATTGCATTCCACGAAAAGAAAAGAAACTAGTCACATCAAGTGTAGTTGCCAGCAAATATGCCAGGCTTATCAGAGCAAATCCCAATTGGAAGCAACGGGACATAAGGAAAACAATGCTTGATGAGTGATGTCTACTATGCAACTTTATTCTTGTAGACTCGTGTTGGGCCTCCAAGAGCAGAATTTTGTAGGACAGTAGCAATTTTCCCTCAAGTGGATGACCTAAGGTTTATCAATCTGTGGGAGGCATAGGATGAAGATGGTCTCTCTCAAACAACCCTGCAACCAAATAATAAAAAGTCTCTTGTGTCCCCAACACACCAACTACAATGGTAAATTATATAGATTCACTAGTTCGGGGAAGAGATGGTGATACAAGTATAGTAATGATACTAGATATTGATGTTTGTAATAGGAACAATAAAAAACAGCGAGGTAGCAAGTAACAAAAGTGAGCACAAACAGTATCGCAATGCTTAAAAATGAGGCCTAGGGACCGTACTTTCTCTAGTGCAATCTCTCAACAATGCTAATATAATTGGATATATAACCATCTGATACGTCCATTTTGCATCATGCTTTTATATTGATATTTATTGCATTATGGGCTATTATTACACATCATATCACAATACTTATGCCTTTTCTCTCTTATTTTATAAGGTTTACATGAAAAGGGAGAATGCCGGCAGCTGGAATTCTGAGCTGGAAAAGGAGCAAATATTAGAGACCTATTCTGCACAACTCCAAAAGTCCTGAAACTTCACGGAGAATATTTTTGGAATATATAAAAAATATTTGGCAAAGAAAGTACCAGAGGGGGGCCACCTGCCATCCACAAGGGTGGAGGGCGCGCCCTACCCCCTGGGCGTGCCCTCCGGTCTTGTGGGCCCCCTGACAGGCCCCGACGCCCATCTTCTGCTATATGGTGTGTTTTGACCTGGAAAAAATAAGAAGGAAGCTTTCGGGACGAACCGCCGCCGTCTCGAGGCGGAACCTGGGCAGAACCAATGTAGGGCTCCGGCCGAGCTGTTCTGCCGAGGAAACTTCCCTCCGGGAGGGGGAAATCGAAGCCGTCGTCATCACCAACGATCCTCTCATCGAGAGGGGGTCAATCTCCATCAACATCTTCACTAGCACCATCTCCTCTCAAACCCTAGTTCAACTCTTGTATCCGATCTCTGTCTCAAAACCTCATATTGGTACCTGTGGTTGCTAGTAGTGTTGATTACTCCTTGTAGTTGATGCTAGTTGGTTTATTCGGTGGAGATCATATGTTCAGATCCTTAATGATAATTAATACTCCTCTTATTATGGATATGAATATGCTTTGTGAGTAGTTATGTTTGTTCCTGAGGACATGGGAGAAGTCTTGCTATAAGTAATCATGTGAATTTGGTATTCGTTCGATATTTTGATGAGATGTATGTTGTCTTTCCTCTAGTGGTGTTATGTGAACGTCGACTACATGACACTTCACCATGATTTGGGATTAGGGGAAGGCATTGAGAAGTAATAAGTAGATGATGGGTTGCTAGAGTTACAGAAGCTTAAACCCTAGTTTATGCGTTGCTTCGTAAGGGGCTGATTTGGATCCATATGTTTCATGCTACGTTCAGATTTATCTTAATTCTTCTTTCGTAGTTGCGGATGCTTGCGAGAGGGGTTAATCATAAGTGGGAGGCTTGTCCAAGGAAGGGTAGCACCCAAGCACCGGTCCACCCACATATCAAATTATCAAAGTAACGAACGCGAATCATATGAGCGTGATGAAAACTAACTTGACAACAATTCCCACGTGTCCTCGGGAGCGCTTTGCATTATATAAGAGTTCGTCCAGGCTTGTCCTTTGCTACAAAAAGGATTGGGACACCTTTTTTCACCTTAGTTACTTTTGTTACTTGTTACTCATTACGAATTATCTTATCACACAACTATCTGTTATCGATAATTTCAGTGCTTGCAGAGAATACCTTGCTGAAAATCGCTTGTCATTTCCTTCTGCTCCTCGTTGGGTTCCACACTCTTACTTATTGAAAGGACTACGATAGATCCCCTATACTTGTGGGTCATCAATACTCTTTTCTGGCGCCGTTGCCGGGGAGTGAAGCGCCTTTGGTAAGTGGAATTTGGTAAGGAAACATTTATATAGTATGCTGAAATTTACTGTCACTTGTTACTATGGAAAATAATCCTTTGAAGGGCTTGTTCGGGGTATCTTCACCTCGTCCGGAAGAGCAAAGAGTTGCTCCTCAACCGATTGCACCTCTGAAAATATTTATTATGAAATTCCTTCGGGTATGATAGAGAAACTGCTAGCTAATCCTTATGCAGGAGATGGAACATTACATCCTGATATGCACCTAATCTGTGTGGACAGGTATGCCCGAGGATGTTGTCAAGAAGAAGGTATTCCCTTTATCTTTGAAGGGAAAGGCATTGACATGGTATAGGCTATGTGATGATATTGGATCATGGAACTACAACCGATTGAAATTGGAATTTCATCAAAAGTTTTATCCTATGCATCTGGTTCATCGTGATCGGAATTATATATATAATTTTTGGCCTCGTGAAGAAGAAAGTATCGCTAAAGCTTGGGGGAGGCTTAAATCAATGTTATATTCATGCCCCAATCATGAGCTCTTGAGAGAAATTGTTATTCAAAATTTTTATGATCGGCTTTCTCATAATGATCGATCCATGCTAGATAATTCTTGTACTGGTTCTTTTATGAAGAAGGATACTGAATTCAAATGGGATTTATTGGAAAGAATTAAACGCAACTCTGAAGATTGGGAACTCGACGAAGGTAAGGAGTCTGGTATAAACCTCAAGTTTGATTGTGTTAAATCTTTTATGGATACCGACGCTTTTCGTGATTTTAGCACTAAATATGGACTTCACTCTGAGATAGTAGCTTCTTTCTGTGAATCTTTTTTCTACTCATGTTGATCTCCCTATGGAGAAGTGGTTTAAATATCATCCTCCTATTGAAGTAAAAGTAGTAGAACCTATTAAAGTTGAAGAAGAAACTATTACTTACAATGTTGATCCTATTGTTCCTACTGCTTATATTGAGAAACCACCTTTTCCTGTTAGAATAAAGGATCATGCTAAAGCTTCAACTGTGGTTCGTAAGAGTTATACTAGAACACCTACACACCCCCTGAACAAATTAAAGTTGAACCTAGTATTGCTATGGTTAGAGATCTCTTGGTCGATAATATTGATGGGCATGTTATTTATTTCTGTGATGAAGCTGCTAGAATTGCTAAACCCGATAGTAAAGATAAACATAGACCCGTTGTTGGCATGCATGTTGTTTCAGTTAAAAAAGGAGATCATTGTTATAATGGCTTATGTGATGTGGGTGCTAGTGTGAGTGCAATTCCTTTTACTTTATATAAAGAAATTATGAATGATATTGCACCTGCTGAGATAGAAGATATTGATGTTACTATTAATCTTGCCAATAGAGATACTATATCGCCAATTGGGATTGTTAGAGATGTTAAAGTCTTGTGTGGTAAAATAAAGTACCCTACTGATTCTCTTGTTCTTGCTTCCCCACAAGATGACTTTTGTCCCATTATACTTGGTAGACCTTTCCTGAATACCGTTAATGCTAAGATAGACTGCGAGAAAGATATTATTACTATTGGTTTAGGGGATATGTCTCATGATTTTAATTTCTCTAAATTTCGTAGACAACCCCATGATTAAGAATTGCCTAGTAAGGATGAAATTATTGGTCTTGCTTCTATTGTCGTGCCTCCTACCGATCCTTTAGAACAATATTTGCTAGACCATGAAAATGATATGTTTATGAATGAAAGAAGGGAGATAGATGAAATATTCTTTAATCAGGGACCTATTTTGAAACACAATTTGCCTGTTGAAATCCTTGGGGATCCTCCTCCACCTAAGGGTGATCCCGTGTTTGAGCTTAAACAATTACCTGATACTTTGAAATATGCTTATCTTGATGAAAAGAAGATATATCCTGTTATTATTAGTGCTAACCTTTAAGAGCATGCAGAAAAGAAATTATTGAAAACTCTGAAGAAGCACCGTGCCGCTATTGGATACATTCTTGATGATCTTAAGGGCATTAGTCCCACTCTATGTCAGCACAAAATTAATTTGGAGCATGATGCTAAACCAGTTATTGATCATCAACGACGGTTAAATCCTAAGATGAAAGAAGTGGTAAGAAATGAAATACTAAAGCTCCTGGAGGCAGGTATAATCTATCCTATTGCTGATAGTAGATGGGTAAGTCCTGTTCATTGTGCCCCTAAGAAGGGAGGTATTACTGTTGTTCCTAATGATAAGAATGAATTGATTCCACAAAGAATTGTTACATGTTATAGAATGGTAATTGATTTTCGCAAACTAAACAAAGCTACTAGAAAAGATCATTACCCTCTACCTTTTATTGATCAAATGCTAGAAAGACTATCCAAACATACACATTTTTGCTTTCCAGATGGTTATTCTAGTTTCTCTCAAATACCTGTCTCAAAAGATGATCAAGAAAAGACCACTTCTACTTGCCCTTTCGGTACCTTTGCTTATAGACGTATGCCTTTTGGTTTATGCAATGCACCTGATACCTTTCAAAGATGTATGACTGCTATATTCTCTGATTTTTGTGAAAAATATTGTTGAGGTTTTCATGGATGATTTCTCCGTTTACGGAACTTCTTTCGATGATTGCTTAAGCAACCTTGATCGAGTTTTGCAGAGATGTGAAGAAACTAATCTTGTCTTGAATTAGGAGAAGTGCCACTTTATGGTTAATGAAGGTATTGTCTTGGGGCACAAAATTTCTGAAAGAGGTAATGAAGTTGATAAAGCTAAAGTAGATGCTATTGAAAAGATGTCATGTCCTAAAGATATCAAAGGCATAAGAAGTTTCCTTGGGCATGCTGGTTTCTATAGGAGGTTTATTAAAGACTTCTCTCAAATTTCTAGGCTTCTCACTAATCTCTTGCAAAAAGATGTTCCTTTTGTTTTTGATGATGATTGTGTAGAAGCATTTGAAATACTTAAGTAAGCCTTGATTTCTGCACCCATTGTTCAACCGCCCGATTGGAATTTACCCTTTGAAATTATGTGTGATGCTAGTGATTATGCTGTTGGTGTTGTTCTAGGACAAAGAGTTGGTAAGAAATTAAATGTTATTCATTATGCTAGTAAAACTCTAGACAGTGCCCAGAGAAACTACTACTGAAAAAGAATTCTTAGCAGCTGTATTTTCTTGTGATAAGTTCAGATCTTATATTGTTGACTCCGAAGTAACTGTTCACACTCATCATGCTGCTATTAAATATATTATGGAAAAGAAAGATGCTAAACCTAGACTTATTAGATGGGTTCTCTTATTACAAGAATTTGATTTGCATATTATTGATAGAAAGGGAGCCGAGAACCCCGTTGCAAACAACTTGTCTAGGTTAGAAAATGTTCTTGATGACCCACTGCCTATTGATGATAGCTTTCCAGATGAACAATTAGCTGTCATAAATGCTTCTCATAATACTCCATCGTATGCTGATTATGCTAATTACATTGTTGCTAAATTTATACCACCTAGTTTCACATACCAGCAAAAGAAAAAGTTTTTCTATGATTTAAGACATTACTTTTGGGATGACCCACACATTTATAAAGGAGTAGATGGTGTTATTAGACGTTGTGTACCAGAGCATGAATAGGAATAGATCCTACGCAAGTGCCACTCTGAGTCTTATGGAGGACACCACGCTGGAGATAGAACTGCACATAAGGTATTGCAATCTGGTTTTTATTGGTATACTCTCTTCAAGGATGCTCGTAAGTTTGTCTTGTCTTGTGATGAATGCCAAAGAATTGGTAATATTAGCAGACGCCAGGAAATGCCTATGAATTATTCACTTGTTATTGAACCATTTGATGTTTGGGGCTTTGATTATATGGGGCCTTTTCCTTCCTCTAATGGGTATACACATATTTTAGTTGCTGCTGATTACATTACTAAGTGGGTAGAAGCTATTCCAACTAGTAGTGCTGATCATAACACTTCTACAAAGATGCTTAAAGAAGTTATTTTCCGAGGTTTGGAGTCCCTAGACATTTGATGACTGATGGTGGTTCACATTTTATTCATGGTGCTTTCCATAAAATGCTTGCTAAATATGATGTTAACCATAGAATTGCATCTCCATATCACCCTCAGTCTAGTGGTCAAGTAGAATTGGGCAATAGAGAGATTAAATTGATTTTGCAAAAGACTGTTAATAGATCTAGAAGGAATTGGTCTAAGAAACTTGATGATGCATTATGGGCTTAGAGAACTGCTTATAAGAATCCTATGGGTATGCCTCCGTATAAAATGGTTTATGGAAAAGCATGTCACTTACCTCTCGAACTAGAACATAAGGCATATTGGGCTATTAAAGAGCTCAACTATGATTTCAAACTTGCCGGTGAGAAGAGGTTATTTGACATTAGCTCACTTGATGAATGGAGAATCTAAGCCTATGAGAATGCCAAGTTGTTTAAAGAAAAAGTTAAAAGATGGCATGATAATAGAATACAAAAGCGTGAGTTTAATGTAGGTGATCATGTTTTGCTATACAACTCTCATTTAAGATTTTTTGCAGGAAAACTTCTCTCTAAATGGGAAGGTCCTTACATTATCGAGGAGGTCTATCGTTCCGGTGCCATCACGATCAACAACGCCGAAGGTACAAATCCGAAGGTGGTAAATGGTCAAAGAATCAAACATTATATCTCAGGTGATCCCATAAATGTTGAGACCAATACAATTGACACCGTAACACCAGAGGAGTACATAAGGGATACTTTCCAGAATGTTTCATACTCCAAAAAGGAATAGGTATGTGGTACGGTAAGTAAACCGACTCCAAAACTGTTCTAATAGCAATTTTTCTCTGTTTTGGAATATTAAAAAAACTAGGAAAATTAAAAGTAGTTCGAAAGAGACACGACGTGACCACAAGGGTGGAGGGCGCGCCCCCTACCTTGTGGCCACCTCGTGTGCCCCCCGGACTCCGTTTTCTTGCACAATACTTTTTTTGGTCGGTAAAAATTCATTATATAATCTCCCGAAGGTTTTGACCACCGTATCACGGCAAAATCCCCTGTTTTTGTTTTGAGCTATTTTCTACCAGAGTATTCAAGGCCAGGCATCATGTCGTCCCCGTCCTCCAACAACGCGGGCGATGATGCTTGGCTAATGAAGATAGAGATGAAGAGAGAAGAACTTGGGGAGACCAACGAGGGCGATAAGATTAAGGACGCCACGGAAGATCAAGTTCCGGCAGCGGAAGAAGAAGGCATGCTTCAACCATACTACAATTATCTTACCCTGCTGAAGTTGAAGCTTTTAAGGTCATTGAAATAGTTCGTGTGCAAAATAAATATCTCACTCGTGAAAATATTCTGTTGCAAGAGCATATCATCACCCTCCAGAGCATCATTCGTAGATTGGAGTATCTCCTCCGCTCGAAGTGTGGCACTACATCATCAACAACTCCATCATCACCACCACCTCCAAAGAAAGGGACATAAATACATGGGTATGGGCACTCCCCTTGGCAACTGCCAAGCTTGGGGGAGGTGCCCCGGTATCATATCACCATCACACCTCTACCTTTACCGTTTTTCTTAGTTCGATCCTTTTGGTTATATCTCGATCTAGTAGAATAAAGTTTAGTATGATCTAGCTTTGAGTTTTGTTTTGATCTCTATCTATGTAATCGAGTCCGTGAGTTATATATAATAAAGAGTAGTTTTGAGTTGAGAGCTTTGCTTTCTTCCTATGATCTTGAGGGAATTAAATAAAAGCAAGAATAAAAAGATCATATATTGATCTTATAGAGAGTAATGACTTCACATATAAAGTGTATGATGAATAAAATTTGTTGAGAGTTGACAAACATAGTTTTGGTCATTCTTGCAATTAATAGGAAGTAATATAGTTTTGGTCATTGTTGCAATTAATAGGAAGTAATAAAGAAAGAGAGACTTCACATATAAATATACTATCTTGGAAATCTTTTGTAATTGTGAGCACTCATTAAATATGACATGCTAAAAAGTTGATGTTGGACAAGGAAGACAACATAATGGGTTATGTTTTCTTATATCCGAATAGAAGTTATATTGTCATGGATCATCCAACATGTTGAGTTTGCCTTTCCCTCTCATGCTAGCCAAATTCTTTGCACCAAGTAGAGATACTACTTGTGCTTCCAAACATCCCTTAAACCAGTTTTGCCATGAGAGTCCACCATACCTACCTATGGATTGAGTAAGATCCTTCAAGTAAGTTGTCATCGGTGCAAGCAATAAAAATTGCTCTCTAAATATGTATGATCTATTAGTGTGAAGAAAATAAGCTTTATAAGAACTTGTGATATGGAAGAAATAAAAGTGACAGACTGCATAATAAAGGTCTTTATCACAAGCGGCAATATAAAGTGACGTTCTTTTGCATTAAGATTTTGTGCATCCAACCATAAAAGCGCATGACAACCTCTGCTTCCCTCTGTGAAGGGCCTATCCTTTACTTTTATCTCCTACCCTTATACAAGAGTCATGGTGATCTTCACTTTTCCTTTTTACACTTTTTCCTTTGGCAAGCACTATGTGTTGGAGAGATCCGGAGATATATATCCACTCGGATGTAGGTTATCATAAAGTATTACTGTTGACATTACCCTTGAGGTAAAAGGTTGGGAGGCGAAACTATAAGCCCCTATCTTTCCCTGTGTCCGATTGAAGCTTTGAAACCATAAGTATCGTGTGAGTGTTAGCAATTGTGAAAGACTAAATGATAGTTGAGTATGTGGACTTGCTGAAAAGCTCTTATATTGACTCTTTCCGATGTTATGATAAATTGCAATTACTTCAATGACTGAGATCATAGTTTGTTAGTTTTCAATGAAGTTTCTGATTCATACTTTACTTTGTGAATGAATTGTTACTTTAGCATAAGAAATTATATGGCATTATATGTTGTTGTTCTAAAGATGATCATGATGCCCTCATGTCCGTATTTTATTTTATCGACACCTCTATCTCTAAACATGTGGACATATTTTTCAATTTCGGCTTTCGCTTGAGGACAAGCGAGGTCTAAGCTTGGGGGAGTTGATATGTCCATTTTGCATCATGCTTTTATATTGATATTTATTGCATTATGGGCTATTATTACACATTATATCACAATACTTATGCCTTTTCTCTCTTATTTTATAAGGTTTACATGAAAAGGGAGAATGCAGACAGCTGAAATTCTGGGCTAGAATAGGAGCAAATATTAGAGACCTATTCTGCACAACTCCAAAAGTCCTGAAACTTCATGGAGAATATTTTTGGAATATATAAAAAATATTGGGCGAAGAAAGTACCAGAGGGGGGCCACCTGCCATCCACAAGGGTGGAGGGCGCGCCGTACCCCCTGGGTGCGCCCTTCGGTCTTGTGGGCCCCCTGGCAGGCTCCCGACGCCCATCTTCTGCTATATGGTGTGTTTTGACCTGGAAAAAATAAGAAGGAAGCTTTCGGGATGAAGCGCCGCCATCTCGAGGCGGAACCTGGGCAGAACCAATCTAGGGCTCCGGCGGAGCTGTTCTGTCGGGGAAACTTCCCTCCGGGAGGGGGAAATCGAAGCCATCGTCATCACCAACGATGCTCTCATAGAGAGGGGGTCAATCTCCATCAACATCTTCACCAGCAGCATCTCCTCTCAAAACCTAGTTCATCTCTTGTATTCTATCTCTGTCTCAAAACCTCATATTGGTACCTGTGGGTTGCTAGTAGTGTTGATTACTCCTTGTAGTTGATGCGAGTTTGTTTATTCGGTGGAATATCATATGTTCAGATCCTTAATGATAATTAATCACTAGTACAGTGAGGTGCTATACAAATGATTTTAACCCCTTTCCGCGACGGCATTTGGAACCGTCGCCTAGTGAGTGTGGGCGATAGGGGGTCCTTCCCACACGACCCAGAAACCATTGGGGATATGGCCTCCTGGCACACACGGTTGGCAAAATGAGGTCGTGTGTGACCAACGAGCGCTCAAATACGGAAATACGTACAGTAGAGCTAAAAAATACAATTATACGGGCGAAATCATTTCTGGTCGCAAGTACATCCCACACAGTCAGTCACCGCTACACGTTTCCGTTCGTATATACATCCCACACAGTCGCTCCAAGGAAAACGTTTCTGCTCGCAAGTACATCACACACAATTTTCCCCGTTAAATCGTTTGTGATAGCGTTTCCATTGCACACAGTGTTAACAATTTTATCGTTTGCGTTATTGAATGCATCACACACGGTGTGTAGAAGAAACTGTGTGTCAAGGGCTATCCATCACACACAGTTTTTATGTGGTAAACGTTTGCGCCAGGTGGCCTAACGCAAATAGTTTTCAAGAGGATGTCGTGTGTGATTGTTCATTAATCTAACATGGTTTATTCCTAGAAACTGTGTGCATTATTGAATGCATCGCACACGGTGTTTTCTCAATAACCGTTTGCAATAGAAAAACCCAACTAGCAAAGCTAATTATCCGATTATTAATAATCCATTTATTAGTCTAATTAACATTTCATATTAAGCACACAATATATTTCATTTTCATAATTGAAATACATCTGAGTACAACATCATATAGCTTCAGCACTCAGCTACCCCATTACACAACTACACCAGCACCAAGTTTCACATGCAACATCTATAACCTTTCGAAATTAGCATCATATATGGTACATAGACAGATGTATCTCATCTGGAAAACTGCTGAAGCAGAAGGCAAATATTGAGCCTTCATTGATGTTGAAGGTCTTTGTAACTTTAGGCCAGTGCCTGTAGATGATTGACCGTCCATCCTTCGTCCTCTCCAGGAACACTTCAATATTGAACTGTGGGTGTTGTATGAATACCTTCCTCGCCTCCTGACCATACAGGTGGTTTGAGAGGTAATCATCAGTGAACAGCTTTGGAAAGGCCTGAAAACAAGGATGTGCATAAATATCTTCTCTATATTGGAAATGGGGCAAAGGAATAAAAAAGGCAAGGTATAATAGTTAGTACCATCTTGTAGTGAACTGATGTCTTCTTCATTGTGCATACAAAGATCTTGTTGTTTTTTGTCGCTAATTTCTTTATCCTAACAATCTTTCTGAGTTTCTTGACTTGACTGATATTCATGGACAACTCATTTCCCCATATGCAAAAAGGGTCGAACAGTGGGTCAAAACCTCTCACAGCAGGACCTACATGTGCAAGACCAAATTGTTAAAAACCTAAATATTAGAATGGTTCCTGCAATTGCACAATAATGTGCTATTAGACAACGGACCATGCACGTGCTAACCTCGATTGTAAACCTCAGTGCTTCCCATTGTTTCCCTGCAACACATATAAGGTAGTTAGTCATCAGGTTATGTAGGGGTTCGCATGCTATCAGTAAAATATGTTGATGAAAAATAAGACATTGCAGATTCATCAGATTAATTCAAGCCACATGAAAAACCCATTTATCCAAACTAAGCATGATTAAGAACTAGGAAATATAGCACTTGTATAGTTTCTCATGTATTAAGTGCAGCCAAATTTGATTTATGCCTCACATGCACAACAATACAAAATTCTACCCACGACAATTGGACATCGCATTGCAGAATTGAACCAAGCAGTTAACCAAACACCACAACAAATGAACCAAACATTAACTGAGCACCACATTGCACAATATAATATACTCCTAATAGAAGATCAGACGGTTAACCAAACCAAGCATGCTTAACAACTTGGAAATATAGTCATTGTATTTGTTTCTCATGTATTTAGTACAGCCAAATTCGATTTATTTCTCACATGGTATACAATAACAGAATGCAGCCACAACAATTGGACATCGCATTGCAGAATTGAACCATGCAGTTAAGTAAACACCACAACAAATGAACAAAATATTAACTGAGCACCACATTGCACAATATAGCATACTCCTAATAGAAGATCAGACAGTTAACCAAACCAAGCATGGTTAACAACTTGGAAATTGTCACAGCCTTAGAATATTTGCCTGCAATAGTTGCATTTGCATCCATGCATCATGTCTAAGTTTAGAAGAATTTGAAATAGGGGTGATCAATCCCTAGCACCAAAAGAACTCAACTAGGTTCAAATTAAAAACATTTTCAATGAACCCAAAGTGCCTCAAGAAAAGTTCATGATTTTTGGTTAAGGTAGAAACCTCTGCCAAAAATGATGAATATATTTCTAGGGCATTTTGAATTTTTGAATTAACTCATATTGTATTTGAGTTGGAGCAAATAAATCCTATAATTATTTGTATTGCTCCAATGATTCTGAAACATTTTGTGGAGTTTTGGAATAATCCATATTGCATCCACAAACAATTTCAGAAGCAACAAAAATGGTTTAGTATTAGTACTAAATTAAAACAGAGCAAAAAAATAGAAAATAGAAAGAAAAATAGGCAAGAAGAAAGCCCACCTGGAGGCCCACTTACCTGGCCGGCCGAACCCATCAGCGCCGTCGTCCTCCTGGCGCCAGCCAGCCAGACGCGTGGCTGACGCGCGCTCGCGCACGACGTGCCATGCCACCAGGGCGCCTGCCTGCCTCCCCAAGCCAGCGCGACGACGTGAGAGACCTCCTCGGTGCCATCCTGATCCGCCCGATCCGCTCCCTCGCCCCCTGCCTCTCCCTCGCCCTCCAACACCATGGCCGAAGCGCCTGCAAGCTCACAGTTGCCGTACGCATGGCCACCGACCCTCCCTCGCCCATCCAAGGTGTACAAGAGAACCACCGTGACGTGCACGTCCTCTGCCCCAACCCACGCGAGCACATACGCCTCACAGCTTCACCATCTCCATCGTCTTCAAGCTTCAGCTCCGTCGCCCTTCTCCGTCGATTCGGCCACTCCGGCGCGTCCCCGATCCCGCTAACCATCCCTGCAGCTCCGCAGTGAGTCGTTGACCCGATCCCCCCTTGCCCCGTCGTCCCTCACGTCCTCTAGCCGTCGTCCCTGAGAGCTCCTCGACGCCGGCCATGTCGCCGCTGCTGCTGCAGCCACTGAAGCTTGCGCCTGAGCGTTGCCCCGTGCTCAGCACGCTCCTAGGAGCCGGGCGCACCCACCCGTTCGACCTGCTGTTCCCCCTAGCACCAAACCGAAAATGTCCGAACTCCGACCGCCGCCGTTTTGGTCGCCGCCGTCGATCCTAACCACCGCAGCTCCGGCCACCACCACTGGTCGATGCAGCTCGCTCCCAGGAGCATGTAGGAGCAAACCCCGCCTCAAACGGTGCATCACAGGGGTTTTCCGAAGCACCATGCCGCCGCGGCACCTCGCCGGCGGCCAAACTCCGGCGAAAACACCATTTAATTAGTGCTAATGACCGCCCTAGGTGATTGACAGGGGGGCCAGCCTCTGTTAACCGCTGGTTTAGTTTAAATCTAAACCTAATTAGCACAGTGACACTGACATGCGGGACCCGCAGTTCAGGTCTGACCCTGTTGACTTGCGATGCAGGGCTGATGTCATGCTGACGCAGTAAAGGATTTTCTAGATTAAGACTAATTCAGGAAATTCCAGAATATGACTTAAACTTCAAAAATTCATAGAGAATAATCTATAACTCCAATGGTAATAATTTATATATGAAGAATGATCAGAAAGATCCAAAGAATCTGTTTATGGCATTTGCATGCATGTTTGAGCAAGTTAACCTCACTGTTTAGGATGAAACATGATTAGGGCAAATTTGATAATAGGTTTGGAGTTGGAATTTGATGTAGTTTTGAATTTCACTTCAATTAAAATGACTTTATGTTGCATTAGCCCAAATCACAACATATTGCCATGCAATGATCATGCATCATATTGTTGCATTGCATTGATTGTGTTCTTTCTTGTTTGCCGGTGTTTGTCCCCTCTTAGTAGACGTTGTTCCGACGATGTGATCGATGACACTGATGAAGACACAATGCTATCTTCAGAAGTGCCAGGCAAGCATTCCGATACAATCCCACTCTCTCGCTCTTGCTCTCTTTTACTGAATTAGGACAACAACAATTCAACTGTTACATGTTGCAGTAGTTGAACCCCTTTCCTCTGCATGACCTGTCTTTGCCAAAGTAAATAGTTGAAACCCACTATCATGAGTAGGAGTTGTTTGAGCCATGATGTGCCTACTCATTGATGCTTGCTTGTCATGCCTGCTATTGCTTAGAGTTGTGTCAGGTCTGATTCATCGGGGATGAATTGGAATGTGGTGAACATGTCCTACTGTTGAGAGCTAAGTGTGTGAACATGATTTGGAAAAGGTAGCAATGAGAGGCCATGTAGGAGTACATGGTGGGTTGTCTCATTGGGACCGTCCTCAGGAACTGAGTTCTGTGTTTGTGATCCAAGACAGTTACTACCACGCATTGGAATGCTTAAGTGCCCCTCTCGACTTATTAACCGCCTTGATCTCTATCCAGGAGTTGCAACTAGTTTCTGGTGTTTGTAGGTAGTGTTAGTAGTCTAACAAGTGGCACCCGGTACAGGAGGGCTTGGGACAGACTAGGCATAGTGGCATAGTGTACCAAGTGGCACCCGGATGGTGGGCTTGGGAACCCTGCTCACATCGTTTGGGGCCGTGATGGAAACCTCAGACGGACTCCCTTGCGGATGGAACCCGAATAGGCGATAAACCTGGACTAGAGTCTTGCGTGGTTAGTCAGGATGTGGCCGACACCCTCGCCAGGCTTCCGCTTGAAGGTTGCCGAGATACATGACGTGTACATGGAGGTAAGTGGCGAGAGTGTGTGTGAAGAAGTACACCCCTGCAGGGTTAACATGATCTATTCGAATAGCCGCGTCCGCGGTAAAGGACTACTGGGTTGCTTATGCAGTTCATAGACAAGTGAAAGTGGATACTCTAAAATGCGCAAGATAAGCGTGAGTGCTATGGATGGCCTTCTCGTAGGGAGACGGGAGCGGATCCATCGTGGTGTATTGATATGGTGAATATGTGGACTCGTGCGCCACCTCAAAGAGTTACCAGCAGTCGTAGTACAGGATAGCCACTGAGTCAAAGCTGGCTTGCTGCAGTTAAACTCCACCACCCCTTTGTTGATACTGATCCATATGTAGCTAGTTCTTATGTAAGTCTTGCTGGGTACATTTGTACTCACGTTTGCTTAATTTATGTTTTTGCAGAGAGACTTCAGTCTCACTAGTAGTTCCGCGTGGACTTCGGTGTTTAGCTTGTTACCTCAGCTACGATCTTGTACCCTTGGGAGGGTCTTGTAGATAGTCAGGCTTCTCAGCCTTTTCATTTGTAGTTGTCTGTACTTAGACATTTTATGCTTCCGTTGCTTGTATGCTCTATATGTTGGGTCATGTGACCCCTGTTTGTAATAAATGCTATGTGGCTCTTCTGGGCCTTTATCTATATGAGTTGTTGAGTTATGTTGTGATGCATGTTGTACAACACATACTTGCATGTTATGCATATGTGTAACATGTATTGCTATGTGTGGGATCCGACAACCTAGTTGTTTATTCTTGGTAGCCTCTCTTATGGGGAAATGTCTCCTAGTGCTTCCACTGAGCCATGGTAGCTTGCTACTGCTCCAGAACACTTATGCTGGCCGGCATGTGTCCTTCTTCATTCCTGTGTCTGTCCCTTCAGGGAAATGACATGCGTTATTCCGTTAAGTCCTTGTAGCTTGCTACAACTTGGGTTCATACGTTGATGATCGACACGTTCGTTGCTGGGTCATGTATGCCTGTCCCTGTAAGTTTGTGCCACTTTGGATTCATGACTAGTCATGTCGGTCCGGCTGCTCTGTCATACGGATGCTAGCGACACTCATATACGTGAGCCAAAAGGCGCAAACAGTCCCGGGCCAGGTAAGGTGGCACCCGTGGGGATACCGTGCGTGAGGCCGCAAAGTGATATGATGTGTTACATGCTAGATCGGTGTGAGTTGGGATCGGGGTCCCGACAGAAATATAGCAATTTTATTTGTTTCTCATGTATTTACTACAACCAAATTCAATTTATTCCTCACATGGTATACAATAACAGAATGCACCCACAACTATTGAACATCGCATTGCAGAATTGAACCAAACAGTTAACTAAACACCACAACACAAATGAACCAAACGTTAACTGAGCACCACATTGCACAATGTATAACCAAACCAAGCATGCTTGACAACTTGGAAATATAGCAATTGTATTCATTTCTAATGTATTTTGTAAAGATAAATTTGATTTATTTCTCACATGGAAGACAATACAAAATTGCAGCCTAAAGAATTGAACATCACATTTGCAGAATTGAACCAAACACTTAACTGCAGACGACAACTAATTAACAAAATAGTTAATAAGTGAGCACCACACTGCATGACATATAGAACATATACACTAGAGCAACAGATTGCATGGTAAAATTAGATAGCACAATTCACTAGAATTTGTGAAGGAAAGGCAGGAGCAGCACACACAACGGGTAAACCGAGCATGCTTAACCGACGTAGCTAGCAAATGGCAAGGTGCTCCTCCAAGATCTGGGGGTCGGCACGAATGGCAGCCATCGCGACCTCATCCGTGCGTGCGGCCGCGATTTGCTTCTCCGCTGCCAAATGCTCCTTGAGATCCTGGCTATACTGCGTGCACCATGGCTTAGGGCGGCGCTTATTTGGTGGAGGGTCGGTGATTTGGGTGGAAGGTGTCGCGCTCCCGCCGGCGGTCGGGGCATGTGGGATGTGGAAGGAGGAGGAGGGGGATCGGGTGTGGATTACCTGCCTGGATAGGCGAGGCCGAGCAGCGTGAAGGAGGGTCGCCGACGAGGAGGCGACGTTGCAAGCAAGGAGTGAAGGTTTCAACTTGAAAAGGAAGGCGGAAATAGGGGAAATGTGGCTTTCGGTAAGGGGGAGGGGCCGGGGAGGTAGATATTTTCGCGGAAGCCAAAAATTTGGAATCGCTTCAGCGAAAAAACTGGCGCGCAAAGTGTCATCAAACACGGTCCCTTATTTAGAACTGTGTACGATATGTGAACATCACAAACGGTTTTGATAGCTTAACCCATCTGTGATGAGTTTGAATGTCAAAAATTATGGTTCGAATTTCCCTGGTTACAGTGGTCATCCACGTCATTGCATAATTAGGGTACACAAAGGAGAGTACATCACACCCACACTTCTTAATCGAGCAAGTTCAGCAATTAAACAGGGCTAGCTGACCTACACATTACTCTAACAAATTAAAGACCGGCGCTCTTAATTAAACAAAACAAAGAGTACTACTACGGCTGGTGCTCGTTGATCTCCGCCGCCGCCTCCATGTCCAGCTGGCGCCCCACAGTTTCCTAGGGAAGGGGCTCCATGGCATCCATCGCACCATACTCGGCAAGCATCTCGCCATCCGCGTCCGCCATATCTTTGGAATATTTCGCCATGAGGTGGGCATGGGCGGCTGTGATCTGGGCTTTGAAGGGCTCCGTCGTGGCAAGGTATGCCGCACAGGAATGGATGGCTGCTCAAACTCTCTCGGCGATTGCCAACTCTTCGGCCGTGGGTTGCCGACCATTAATGGAGAAGCTTCCTTCAATTTGTGCGATGACCGCCATGAGCTAGGCGTGGACGGCCTCGACATGGTGGTGGGCGGCCTCCATCAGGGCTAAGGCCGCCGCTGCAGAACGGGCAACTGTTGTGCTGCTCTCGCCAGTTGCTATCCCCGAGGCAGATGCTGCTGCCGCCGCCTAAGAAGCAACAGCGGCCGTTTGGGCTGCCTTGGCCGCCCGGACGTAGATTGCGGTCACCCTCACGAAGCTTGTTAGCACGCGCCTGGCGGCTGCGGCCGCGCTCTCGCCGGAGTGGGCCGCCGAAGTTGCCCTCATGACGCGGGTCCACGTCCCCATATTTCACCGGCGACGATTGAATAGTGAAATGATATTTGGGGAGTGAGCAAGTGTGCTTGACACACCGACTGTGGACTGTAGCCGACGCACCTTCTCGCGTAAGCCATAGGCGTACTATACACCGACGGTGCTCCAAGATATTTTGTGATGCATCTCACACGGTTGGTGATAATAAACTATGTGCGATCTACTTGATTTTTATTCTTGATTTGAATTACGTAATGGGGTCACAGCTGTAAAGGATGGTGTTTGAATTGCTAGTACTTTTATCTGCAGTGAACATGCAACTATAGGTGTGTCGTCAAAAAAATTGGAATTATGCAAGGTTCGTTTGGACGTTTTTATACATTAACTTGGTTTTGTAGGCATTTCAGGTGCATAATTCAAATTTGAACTACATGTACATGCTCCAGTGCATATAAATTGGTCAAAAAATCAAATCCGTGTCCTTGGTTGCATGCTTAGGTCCCATGCAAGAAATGAGAATGAATGTCAAACACCCTGCCACCGTCACTCAGCCGCAAACATTGAGAAACTTGGTTTTTAAATTCTAGTAAATCCAAAACTCGTCTGAAATTCATGAAACTTGGCATGCTATCATGGAGCGGCATCAACATGCCGTGGTAAAAATTTTGTCCCATTTGGGGCAGGTTTGGGTATACGCTTCTCCCAAACCAGAGCTTCTCACAACAAGCGTGATGGTTTCGGTAGGGAACGTGCCACCTTTGGGGACGAAAAGAAATGTGTTGCCTCTTATTGCTTCCAAAAAAATTCTAGTGTCAGCATAGAACAACAGGAGTGTTGTGTTTCATTTTGGATTTTTTCGGGGTTCGTTTGGATATTTTTATACATTAACTGGGTTTTCTAGGCATTTTATGTGCACAATTCAAATTTGAACTACATGCACATGCCCCAGTGCATAAAAATTGGTTGAAAAATCAAATATGTGTCCTTGGTTGCATGCTTAGGTCCCATGCAAGAAATGAGAATGAATTTCAAACACCCTGCCACCATCACTCGGCCGCAAACATTGAGATACCTGGTTTTTAAATTCTAGTAAATCCAAAACTCGTCTAAAATTCATGAAACTTGGCATGCTATCATGGAGCGGCATCAGCATGCCGTGGTAATTTTTTTCCAATTGGGGCAGGTTTGGGTATAAGCTTCTCACAAACCAAAGTTTCTCACAACAAGCGTGATGGTTTCGGTAGGGAACGTGCCACCTTTGGGGACGAAACGATATCCGTTGCCTCTTAATGCTTTCAAAAAATTTCTAGTGTCAACATAGAACAACAGGAGTGTTGTGTTTAATTTTGGAATTTTTTGGGTTTGTTTGGACATTTTTATACATTAACTGGGTTTTCCAGGCATTTTATGTGCATAATTCAAATTTGAACTACATGCACATGCTCCAGTGCACATAAACTGGTTGAAAAATCAAATATGTGTCCTTGGTTGCATGCTTAGGTCCGATGCAAGAAATGGGAATGAATTTCAAACACCCTGCCACCGTCACTCGGCCTCAAACATTGAGATACCTGGTTTTTAAATTCTAGTAAATCCAAAACTCATCTGAAATTCATGAAACTTGTCATGCTATCATGGAGCAGCATCAACATGCCGTGGTAAAATTTCTTCTTCTTCTTCTTCTTCTTCTTTTGCTTCTGCTTCTTCCCCTTCTTGTTCTTCTTCCCCTTCTTCTCCTTCTTCTGCTTCTTCTTCCCCTTCTCCTCCTCCCCCTCCTCCTCCTCCTCCTTCTTCTTCTTCTTCTTCTTCTTCTTCTTCTTCTTCTCCTTCTTCTTCTTCCCCTTCTTGTTCCCAGGGGCTGCTGCCTCTACATCTACACCCGCAGAGCCATCGACCCCGGCAATCCTCGCGCTCCCCCTCGAATCCTCAGTGGTCCCCGGGAACAGGACTCATCCCCCTTGGGCCACTGGCATTGTCAAGCACATGTGTGACCACATCCTGCCCGAGGACCCGCATGAGGCCGAGAAGGTCGCACGCCAGGCCAGGATGTACGCCATGGTCGACAACGAGCTCTATCGTCGAGGCCACAACGGCGTCATGCTGCTCTGCATCCCTCGGGAGGAGGGATAGTAGCTACTGGAGGAGATTCATCGAGGCACGTGCTCCAGCCACGTCGCCTCACGAGCCTTGGTGGGAAAAGCTTTCCGTCAAGGGTTCTACCGGCCGTCCGCCGTCTTCGACGCCGAACGGTTGGTCAGAACCTGCGACGCTTGCCAATTCCACGCCAAGAATGTCAACCAGCCAGCACAAGCGCTTCAGACGCTTCCAGTCTCTTGGCCCTTCGCGGTTTGGGGGCTGGACATCGTCGGTAAGCTCCCACGCGCGGTTTGAGGGTACGAGTTTCTCTTCGTCGCCGTCGACAAGTTCTCCAAGTGGGTCGAAGTGGAGCCCGTCAAGAATATCACTGCCCAGGCAGCGGTCAAGTTCATCACAGGGATTGTGTGCCGATTTGGAGTCCCCAACCGGATAATCATGGATAATGGATCTCAGTTGAAAAGCGCAGCGTTTCTATCCTACTATGAAGATCTCGGAACAAGAGTCTGCTTTGCATCAGTCGCCCATCCAAGGAGCAATGGCCAAGTCGAGCGGGGGAATGCAGAAGTTATAAAAGGACTGAAAACCAAGACATTTGAGAGGCTGAAGAAGAGAGGGAAAAATTGGATCGAAGAACTAACTAGCGTGCTCTGGTCCATGAGAACCACGCCTAGCAGAGCCACGGGTGAGACGCCTTTTGCACTCGTCTACGGTGCCGAGGCAGTACTCCCCTCCGAGCTGAAACACGGATCACCATGAGTGAGAGCTTATGATGAGTCCACCCAGTCGGAACAGAGAATCGATGACCTCAACACCCTCGAAGAAATTCGACGCGGGGTCACACTACGCTCTGCCAGATACCAGCAAGGATTGTGTCGCTATCACAGCCGCAACATTCGCCCCCTGCCAAATTGCTGAAGGAGATCTCGTCCTGCAAGATCCAATCCACCTCTGGAAAGAACAAGATGTCGCCCCCATGGGAGGGCCCGTTCCGAGTGGCGCACGTCTCCCGCCCAGGCGCATACCGGTTGGAGACCGAGGAAGGAGACCCAGTGGCCAATTGCTGGAACATCGAGCACCTGAGGAGATTCTACCCCGGATTCACAAACACAACCATCTTAACAGAAGACCTGATTTGGCCGCAAGAAGTGCAGAGTGTGTTTGTAATCCAATGGGCGAGCGGAATAAAGATAAGTATTTCCAATTCAGTACGAGCCTAACACCGTATCTCGGAGCCTTTCTGGTTCGGCAAAACCCACAAGCAAGGGGGCTATCATAGGGCCCGGATGCATCAGTATAGTTCGACTCCGCTGCCCAGGCAGGCGGTCGAGCCCGCACTCGCAAGAGGCGTGTTATTAGACGGGGCTGATGGCATTGCCTCGGTGAAGATCTGCCCTACCGGGGACTGGGATGCAGCTCTGCGCTAGGGGTCATAGATTGTATCTCGCCCAATCTAGACATAGTCTGGACAATCCTGCTTGCCTAAATGGTGCGAGGCTTGCCCCACCAGAAAATTTAGGCAAGACTCATGGGCCGCCCAACCATGCTATCTCTCGTCAAGGGGACGAATAGTGCTGCGACGATGGCGTGGAAGGATCATCGCAGATCGCCCTGGTAGTCTCGTTGCTTGAGGGGTTTCGCTGAATGAAAAGATGACCGTGATACGGATAGAGGGCTCAGTTGTTACTACTAATGAGTTGTTTTGCAAGGTCGCGCTCCCGGGCACTTGCAAGGAGGGACTACGAAGGCATGCCATGACCCGGGAGCGTTCTACGACCCGCTTCAGAATATCACAGTAAGTCAACCTCATGCATATTGCATTAAGCATGTAATCCGCTCGGAGTGCAGATACCTCCTCTTGAGCATGGCTCTGACGTCTCGCGGGTGCCCCTTGTCCTCTGTCATCCTCCCCCCGCTGGACTACAGACTAGTTCTGGGAGTTCCACCGGCGTCAGGGGCGGACGGCCTTGGGGTGCAGGTCCTTAGGGGGCAGAGGTGTGATCACTGGGGCGGAATGGAACTCGACTCTAGCCTCTAGGGGCTAGAGATCGTATGAGGCCAAAGCGCGCAGGGTCCTCCACTACTTAGTACTCATAGGGACCTACCCAGCTACGAAGGACTTCCAACGTGCTCCTGAGGGAATTGGCCTGGACCCCGAGATGGATCATATAGACATGAGCACCTGCACTATTATCTTCTGCATTGCGTTTCTAAGTTTACAGAATTACAGCTTTATTTCCCTAACGCTAAGGCTGAGATGGGGAGGACCCCCACTCTGCAGTTTGTTATTGCTTGTAGGGCCATCCTTGCCTCCCGGGGATGCCTGGGGGAAAAGGAGAAGCTTCGCGCAAAGCCTCTTCAGGTACTATCCGGGGTCGGGAACCTCCGGGCAAAGGGGGGAAGCAGCCGGGAGCACTGCATATGGATGGCTCTCACCATCTGGGTCGCCGCTTCATCTTCCCCCTGCAGAAAGGATTCGTAAGCGTCAAGTTCTTCTGGACCCCTCGCTCCTGGGGACGTGCGTCACCTCGTCACCCCCGACAAAGGCTCGGGGCTGGCGGGAGCATGGTTGAAGAAAACCGACGGAACACGCCTTACCCTCATGGCTGCACCAAGTTCGTCCAGAAGCTCCATGATTCGCGAATGACCTGAGGCCTCTTCCCTCAGATCCTTCAAAATTTCCTCCTTCCGCAAGGCCTGGAAGGACGGAGCGAACTCCAGCCCTCTGGATCTGGAAGACTGGCCAATTGCAGCAGAGACTGTTGGATATGCGTCCAGCCCCAAAGGATCAGACGCAACTTCGTCCTCTCCAATCGCCGTGCCTCGGGATTTGGCCCGCGCCTTTTCGGCGTGCAGTTCAAAGGACTCTTCCTTCGACAGATCTGAGCGCGGCTGGTCAGATTCTCCTGACATCTTGAGGAAGATTCGCGAAGCTGCAGCAGAAGAAAGACAGAAAAGTTGGAGGAGTTAGGCTGAGAGTGCCAAGCGCCCTGACCGGTCTATTTATAGGCCTAGGGGCGGGGAGATCCTCTGCTCCCGCTCTCAGCCCACTCGTCCGACCGTTGGGATGCAACCGTACCGCATCCCCGTCACCCAGAAACCTGACGTCATCATGAGCAAGCCTTCCGGGGAACCTTTGCGGCAGGAGCCCCGGGAATCACCCAGTCTGGTCAAGATACACAGATTGAAACGGAAGAACAAGCTATAGTCTGAAACTAAAAGGCGGAGATCTTCATTCATTCAAGACAAAAGGAAGTTTTTACAAGATCAGAAGACGAACATCTCCAGCCCTACGTTTATTACTGAAGACCCTGGCGCAAGGATCCGCCAGGCCATCGCCAAGAACTCCATCTCCATTTTTTTAGGAGGAAAGATCTTGGAGATGGAAAGATGAGAGGATTTCACTCCCGCCCATCTTTTGAGGAGTCATCGCTCTCGCTTTCCAGGCAGCAGGCCGCAGCCAGCCCGGCTTGGTTGAACACCTTGAGGGTGAGCGTCCACCACCCGTCGTAAGCAACGTGGAGGTCCGAGACGTATCCGAAGCCATGGCATCTGATGAACGTCCCCCAGCCACGTTTGATGTACATCTCGCCGTCGACCGTATACGCCACTTCGGCGAAGATGGGGTCGTTGTCGCACCCATCAACCCAGAGCTTGAAGTAGGTGATCTTGTGCGCCGAGAAGAGGGAGGTGAACGATGGCGGGAGAGGGCACCTGCCGCGGAGGTCGTCATTCGCATGAATAAGGAACTCTCGTGGCGGCCACCGTGGATCCTCCCTCGGCGCCAGCGAGGGAAGGGGAAACCTGTTCGAAGGAGGGATTGATGGCTCCCTCTGCCCCATGGGGGGATTCGACCCCCCGCTACTTGACGCACCCGCATCTCCAGGGCCACCCCCCAGCATCAACCTTGGGGTGCCCCTAGATGCAGAACCGCGCGGCGGCTGCGACCTCTTCGCCAGGCGGTCAGTGTCCCTCTTGGCCTTCCGCCGGGCATCTTGCTCTTTGAGCCTCCTCAGCCTCTCTTCCACCGGGAGGGGAGGGCGGCCCCGTTTCTTCGCCACCGTGGCTGCCACTCCTGCTGAAGGGGCGGGCGCTTCCGCTCCATCCAGCACCATAGCCAAGGCCGCCACAGCCTCCGCCACCTCCAGCGCCAGCGGCGCCGCCACTGGTGGGGGCGAGTTGGGTTCTCTCTTCACCATGACGGCCGGAAGGAATTCTCCAAGAAGCGCGGGAAGAAGAAGAAGAAGAAGATTGGGGAGCTGAGAGGCAATGGGCAGTGGTGAGAACCGCTCCCCCCGCGCCTCCTTATAACGGGGGAGGGGGGCTCGCCCCTCTCGCTCCCCCCACTATCTCCTCGGCTTCCGCGGCGCGCGGGAACCAAGGAGCCACGAAGACTGCGGGCAGTTTCCCACTAGCACTGCCCCCATCAATGCCTCTGACGCATGGCGCGGTCGCCCCGACGGGTCGCCTGCCCACTGCGCACCGCGTCAGATCGACAAGACCCATCGAAGCGAAGACGTGACGGTCCCGCTTTGACCATTTTTTGGCCATAGCCCCGTCAGCCGATGGAAGTCTGCCGGGACCATGCCCGAGGGCTTCTGTCGTAGCAATGAAGACCAGGGCTCCCATTGCTCCTGGCAAAGCGGGCCCACCACCAAGAGAAGGCCGAGACCCGGGTGCACTCTCGCCGTGCACCCCCAGAAGACGAAGCTTGCTGGCACATTGTGGGACAGTGTGCCCCGACGAGCCAGGATCGGGCTAACCCCGGCTAGCCCCAGAAGACGTGGAAGACGGCGTATACGGGCCCAGTATCACGGTGAGCGGACGAGTGGATGAGCAGGAGGCCATCCATGATCGACTCCGTACCGTTCCCTCCATAGTGAAGCTTGTCTGGTCCAGCTAGAGAGTTCCCCTTCAGGCGCTCCCCGGGGACGACCCGGGAGGTTCTCCACAGGGTACGGTACAGCATCCCGGGATTGAGAGCAGATGACCCGGGTAGGAGGCCTGTCACTGCTAGTCCCCGGGATGGCTGTCCGCCGGAGTAAGACCTGGGAGAATGGGATGCCTCTCCGAACGCTTGGGCCGGAAGGCTATGATACTTGGGCGCCAAGGTGGTGTAGGAGACACCACCTACCACGCAAGAACGATGCCAGAGGATCAGGAGCGATCCTCTGCCAGGAGCCAACCACTCCTGACATATTTGTTGGCCCCAAAGCTGGCACGCTTTGGGGCGGCACCGCTACGTCCACCGCGAGCCAACGACGGAGCGCCACCTCTCTTCCCGCCAAAACCTGGAGGAGCGCCCGGCTAGGAAATGGAGGGAAGCACGTGACCTCCCTCATGCCCATTGTGGCAACCCCCTCGAGCTATAAAGGGAGGACCATGGGCACGAGGAGGAGGAGGGGCGAATCCAAGCCAACTCAAGACAAGACCAGAGCCAAGCCACCGCAAGCTAGAAGGATAGGCTAGACTAGGAAGGGAGGGGATCTCTCCAGGAGGATCTGCCCTTCGTGTAGCTCGGGCCACTCACCATGAGTCCCCCGGGAACCATCCTTGTAGCTCCACCACCATGATCTTGAGAACATCCATGCAGGAGTAGGGTTTCCGCACCACGCGGCCGAACCTGGGTAAACTGCCCTGTGTTTGCCGTCTCGTTCTCTCTACTCCTCCCTCGATCTCTCTCTCCGTCGGGATCGACGACGTAGCCGGGACCTGTCTCTAGGAAGGCCGGTGAAGTAGATCTCCGACCTCTTTGTGCCCCGTGCCGAACCTCAAAGGGGGTGTCTTGACACTCCCGGTGTCTGTGTTCCGACACGCGACACTTCTGTTCTGGGAGTCGTCTTCTGTTTTGGTGGGAGCCGGACATGCTCTGTTTGGAGTCGGCATGTGAGTTTTGTAGGTTGACTGATGCAGAGTGTCTCGGACGTGTTTTGATGTTTTCTCTGTCCGTTCGTGTGTCCTAGGCGCAGTTTAATCCGTTCCTTTCATACACTGTGTGTGTCGTTATTTGGGTACGGTTGGTTTGTCCTGCTGTGTCTGTCATGTTTGTTATTTGCTCCATGGAGGTCTGTACGAATTTTATGTCAAAGATGAGTTAGTGGTTAGTCGTCCTTGATGTGCTGCCTCAGTCGTACTTACCCGGGAGTTGTTCCCTTCTCTATGTGGTGTCTTAGTCGGGTTAGACTGGGAGTTAGTCGTACGTGTGTGTTGTGTGTGTTTATAGTCCACTGTTTTTTGTCTGCGTGGAATTAGGTTAACCCTTTATGGTTAGCGGTTATTTCTGATGGGTTAGTGCTATGTCTGTTGCTTATATCATGCAATGGATTGATGGAGCTGGTAGTTCACGTCGTACAGACATGAGCATAATCCAGGCAGGCACGGTGATGCCTTTCATTCTTAGTCGATCTTCTTGAGGTCGTTGTGATGTTGAGGACATTTCTTTACTGCCTCGCATTGACTATCGTCGAATAGAATTACTCTGAAATCTTTTGGGCCTTCTTTTTTGAAGATGAGCAGATATCCAGTCCTGATCTGATGAGAGGCGATGAATGCTGGCCAGCCTTCGTTCAGGATGACCCTGCCGCTGAACTCTTCCAGTTCGATATCCCAGGTGCATCCTGTGTTGGTCCTAATGGTGATTATACCTGGAACGCTGTCCAGATGCGTTCTGAATGTTTCAGGAATGGGTAGCATAACCAGGTGAGGAGGTAGATGCGTTACACAGAACGTTCTAGGAGCCAGGTTTTCGTTGTGATGGCCAATACCGGTACCGTTGCTTCTTTTCATTTTTTTGGCTTTCTCTACGGCCATGCTTATGGGTCCGCCGGGTGCCGTAGTCTACAAAAAAAATTGTGTGCGATTATCAGTGAAGATTAGGCGTATGAAAAGGAAATCGTAACAACGGGTATGTAGGTACTATCTTGGTATGGCTTACAGGCGGATCGGCCCGTTGTCCGAGCATACACTCGATCAGAAAAAGGAGTGCGTATAAGATGTGTCGGTGTAGGCCGAGAGTATCTGGTGATTTACAGCGTGGAATACTCCATACAGTTTGGTTATTAGTTAGCCCACAGGAGTGCGTTCTTGGCGAAGAATAAGTAAAATCTTTAGCGGTTTCAGAGCATACATGACTGTGATCAGCTGCTGGGTTTGTAGCCAGAAAAACGCTGCTGTAGGACTAGCCACCGTGGCGTTTGCAGGCGAACGCCGCTTCTGTGGAGTTGTGGCGTGGGAACAACTTAGCCTTAAAACCTTTGTCTTGGTATTTAAATACCAAGACGTCGTCCACCTTTAGTTGCACTTTTCTGGCGAATTTTTTCCATCCTTTCAGGAATACCAGTTGATCGTTGAACCACTGGAGCTGGACCCTGTGCTCACAGAATTTAGTCACTCGGATTGGTACACTAACCTTGTGTTCAGGCTTGGATCTGCTGATACTCATTCTGTTTTCCAGCACTGGCTCAAATGCTGTTGGTATAACCAGTGCCTTCAAGTTTTTGGCTGTGATTTGCACGTAGAACCGGTATGGTAGTAGATCGGCCGCACCGTGGCCTAGCCGTGGAGGGCGTCCTGCTGGGTTTTTCTTAGTTGCTTTTCTATCGGATTCTTCTTTCTCTAGCATGTCTGCAACTGCCTCCAGGTCATCAACACGCCCTCTGTCGTCGATGGTGTTTTGGTGGCTGTAAGCTTTAGGATCCAGAGGTTGAGGGATGCTGTTGCAGCGGTGAGTATCCCACTCTTGTGATTGACGTATACAGAAATGTCAGATAATGGTACATAGAGAACATTGTCAGTGGTGAAGTATCCGAGTAGACGTATTGGTCAACATGTCAATCTGTGGCTACTTATATACATATCAATAGAGTAGTTCAGGTGATGTCTAGGTGGCCTTACGCGTAGCTGTATGTGAAGGTTGGGTAAATGAACTTACCGTGGGTTGTTGGGCAGATGGAGCGACTGGTTGCAAGAGCAGCCTGGTTGTGCTTTGTCTGGATATAGCCTCCATTGATGTGCCTGAGGAAGAAGGTCCAGGCGGCGGTGAGGATTTCAGCATTCCTGTGGGTTGAGTCCAGCCAGATTGAGCTGCTGGTGCGCGGGTGAATGGTTGGAAGTAGTGGGGCGCTGGGTCGAAGCGTGGCACAGGCGGAAGCCCCGGTGGGGGACCGATCCCCGATCTCCTCAGCTCGATGGCCGCCGCGGTTTGAGCTGCTGCCAGCGAGTTTCTCCTGCGCGGAGGGCATGGCGGGCTCAGTGCTGTGCACTGGGGCGGCTCTGGCGGCGCTGGCGCTTTCTTGGGCGGCGTTGTCGCAGGGTACACCACAGATCGCATGGGTGCAGCGGAACGCACAAACGGTGAAGGTTTGTTGAAGGTTGATGTGAATCCTCCATGCTTGCGAGGATAGTTCGCCGGTGGCGGAGGTGGATCGTCCATTGTGGACAGGATGTGGCGTTGTGAGTGAGAGTCGGGGCTGTAAGTACAGTGGTGGTCTACAGTCAGTGGCGGACCCAGGAATTAAAGTTAGCTGGGGCGAACGTTTACGGTCTAATTTTTTTTTATACAAATGCAACTCTATTCAACCAAAACTCATAACATTCGACAACAAAAGTATAAAACATGTCTTAAACATTGGTAAACTACTAACATGTACTCTTGTCACTTAAAATGCACACTTGATGCCACAATATGATCCCATAATACAAATGAGACCTACAAAATTATAATGTATTAACACAAGCATGATAACAACTGTATATTTTTATATGATCATATGATGGTAGTATACCTTTATGATGTACTTGCGCAAAGAACACAGGGTTGTGGAGGTAGATGGCCTGAGACGGCTCTTCAGGCATGAAATGAACCATAATCTCCTTGTCACTAATTTTAGCAAATATCTCGCTCTCAACAAAGCAAACCATCAAATAATTAAACCAATCATCACTTTTGCTGCAAATGCACCTTTCCTTTTACATGAGGCCCTTACATAGAAGAAAAAAGTATGTGCAGTTAGAATTTTACAATGGCTAGCTAAACATGTTTACAATCTTATTTGTATGGCCAAAGAAATCACTAACAGCTAGAACTCCGTTGACAACGGCAACAACCACCAATTGAAGTCAGTCTACTGTTCCTATCCAACTAACATATCTAGTACTGAACATGTCCAAGGAGACTAGAAAAACTGAAGAGGATACATGTTCGTGATCGTTGGTCTTGGAATCATGTGTCGCTTCCGGTTGGTCGATCTGCATGTACCATCCGTTGCCACTGCTGGCACCAAATCTAGAGCCTCAGCCTCAGATCAGCTTCTTCAGCAGCTATCCAAGCGGTCTCTTCATCGAAAATTTCAGAATCCATCACTGCAGGCGGCAGACAATGAGTCAGGAAACAACAGCATGGAGCCGGCAGCGGGGGTGGCGCCGCGGCGGTACTGCACGGAGTGGCGACGGAGCGGCGGGGGACATCCGGCACTGGCGGGGGTCGCGAGGCAGCGGGGCGTCGGCGTCGACCGAGGCGCGGAGCAGCGTGAGGCGGCGTCAGGCGACCGCACAGCACCACTGCAGTGGCTAGGTTCGGAACGACTGGGATCGATTGGGGACTTTTTTTTGTTTGACGAGGAGACCTGTCGATTGGGCATTTGGACTTGTAGTAACGTAGCCCAGTTATGCAGCCCAGCCCAAACCTCTATCTTCTTCAAACTGCTCCCGCACCGCTTTGACAGAGTAAACAGAGAATAACGCCAACGCCGCCGCCACCATGAATCGCTCGCCGGAGGAAACGGGGAGGAAGGATACGTAACGGGGGTTCGATTTTTCGCCACCGGCGACCCGGGACGGCCGCCCCAGCTCGCCCCAATGGTGGGTCCACCACTGTCTACAGTGGCGGACTGAGTAATGGGAGTTATGGAGGCGTTTTCTGCTTTTTCCTAGGCGAAGGGGTTGTGGATGGTTTTTGTTTATGCATTCCCAAGACGACTTTCATTGAGACGGGTTGGTCGCCGGTCTTTATTGAAGCTGGGTGGGTGTTGCTTTGGGCGTCGTGTCTAGCTGACTCGGGGCTTCCTATCGGGGCCACGCTACACGTTGGCCGGTGGATTTTTTGAAAACATCCGCCGCTTCGCGAGCCGTGAGATCTGCAGATGGAGTAGCCAAGCGTCACCCTCTGTCATTGCAACACAAGTCCTGTTGCGGAAAATTCCTGCAGCATGAGTCGTGTTGCGGAAATTTTTACAACATATGTCAGGTTGCATATATTTTTTGTAACAGAGGTCTTGTTGCATTTTTTTGCAACAAAGGTCTTGTTATAATTTTTTTTCTTGCAAGGGAGGCTCTGTTGCAATTTTATTTTCCTTACAATAGACGTCTTATCATAGTTTTTCTTTTTGCAACAGTGGCCTTGTTGCCGAAATTCTCAGTAGCGGATAGCAAGCAGTGCGGTGGAAAAAGAAGGGCCAACGGCGGTCATGCCCTTGAGCAGGAAAAGCGGTCGATAAAAATGATAGGATATGCCGGTGGATTTATAGAGTTTCCCTTCCTATCGCTGCTAAGGGCATCTCCAACAGGTTGTATGTTAGTTTTATTGGTAAAATGTCCATGTCATCAACCAACAAGCTATCATACAACTACTCCAATGTATTTAAGCTATCCAATAGCTGGTGAGAAAATAAATGTGATTGCTCTCTATTCCACCTTGGAGCTTGTGCAAAGGTTGTTGGTTAATCTACATACAACTTTACTCTCTCTCTACATTTATTACATGCCACATCATCACTATGTCCTAGGTGGCAAATTTACCAACAACTATCTTACAACTGTTGGAGATGTCCTAAGGCGATAAGGTTTTTTGGCTGCGGTTATATTCATTTAGTATATTGATGCTACGCAGGGCGACTTAGGTAGGGTTTGCTTTGATTGAGAGGTGCTTTACTCAGTTGGTTTGGGTGGGGTACTCGGGTTGGCTTGAAGTCAGGCGCAGATCGGTTGTTTGAACTCTCTCCGATCCATGATTCATTTAGCACAAAGCTTTAAGTATTGGTTTGGCTAATTCTGCCTGCGGAATGGGATTTGTTAGTATTGATACAATGTCTTATGTGTAGCTTCATGTCGTCAGCCTAGCGCGGCGTGCCGCCGCGCCTGCCCCCTTTCTAGTATCCATAATCAAAGTAAGGCTCATTACCTTTATCAAGTTCCCAGTGTCCAGTATTTTCAGAAATAGTTTCCAATAAGTTTCATGCTTCTTCCTCACTATTGTTTGTAAAACTCCCACTAGATGAATTATCCAAAATTTTCTTATGCTTCATAGGCAGCCTCACATAAAAGTTTATCAATATAAGTTTTCTTGTAAGATCATGACAAGGATTTTCACGAAGGAGGGCCTTCAGTCTCCCCAAGCTTGAGTAATACTCTCTTCCAGATGTGGCCAGAAATTAAATATATAGCAGCGGTTCTCATAAGCTTCTCTTGAAGTAAAATATTTGAGAAAGAAAATCTTCCTCATTACGCTCCATTCAGTAGTGGCTTCTTCATCTAAAGACCTGAACCAATCACGAGCATTACCAGATAAAGATGCAAATAATAGCTTCCTTTTCACATAGTCCTCAGAAACACTAGTAATCCTAAATAAGCCACATATTTCTTCAATCAATTCAATGTGTTCACGTGCAGACTTAGTTCCATCTCCTGAAAACATATGCTTCATAACAGTTTTAACATGGCCAGCACGAATTTTAAATTCCACTTCAGGTATCTTAGACACAGCAGTTTCAACCACTTTAGCAGTAGTGGTATAAGCACTTTCATATAAAGCAAGATGCAGCGATTTATGCTTTCTAAACGCCATAATATCAATGGGATAAAACAGCAAATGAAATTCAGCTTCCAAGTTTCCTTACCAAACTTCTTACCAATAGCGCTACGCTCCCCGGCAATGGCGCCAGAAAAGTATCTTGATGGCTCCCAAGTGCAGAAGATCAGTTGTAGCACCTTTCGATTAGAAAAGGTTGTCGAACCCACGAGGAGCTAAAGGTATTGGTTAGCAAGAATGATAAATAAAACAATGAAAGATGCAGGTATTTTTGGGGTTTTTGGTTGTATAATTGCACGGAAATATAAAATGTTGAAAGTAAATAGTAGCAGTTGAAAGCTCTCAATGAGAGGAAAGCCCAATCCTCTATGTGCAAGAGGACAAGCTCAAGTGACGTGTAACTTATATGTGGAAAACGTTCCCGAGGGCGGCACGAATATCACTAGGCATATAGATTTATTAAATAACACGTTTCATATCTTGTCAAGTTTTAATCTTCTTGGGGCGGAGCCATAACTAGGTAAAACTAAATTAATAGTCTACAACCCCTTATGATGAATGTGGCCAACTCAATGACTGCACAAGAATTATTAAGACATAAAGTCCCACCATAGCATTACACTCTAAGGTCCCCGACACTAATACCCACATAATTATAACTATATGACTCTGTCTTAGGCTTTCTTGTCCTCCTAAGTCTTCCTCAATTCATTACACTACGTTGTTCTCCTATGAGCCCATAAAGGTGAAGTGTTGTGCAGTCGACGTTCGCACAACACCATCATAGAATCACATAAAAGATAAATTCTTGACAAAATACCAACACATGTTATATATAAATCATTGCCAATTCATCCTATGCCCTCAGGAACATGCGGGAACTACTCACAACGTGCAAACATGATCATAATCAGTGGCATAAAGGGTACAACACAATCTGAAATTATAACTTCACCACCAAATAATGACAAGTACCCAATCACTAACATGAATACGAGCACAAGACAATGATCTAGGGTATAGCAACTCTCAAACTATGAGGGGAACGAGATGGATCACGGGGATGGTGATGGAGATGGTGCTGGTCTTGGTGATGGTGATGATGTAGAGGCCTCCTCCCACGCCAAGGAGGAGAGGTGATGACGATGGCGATGATTTCCACCTCTCCGGGGGCTCCGGAGCAACAGGATCTGACCCCCTCAGAGTGATCCAGGAGTTTCACCACCGCCGCGGCCTCAGATAATTCGGGGAAAAATAGGGCGTGACTTTTCGGGCAAGACAACGACCTACGTAAAAAGCCCCAGCCGAGGAGGCGCCCGAGGCTCCTGTTGGTGGGTCCCACGCGGCCCCTGTACCTGGCCGCGTGGGCCTACCCAACTTGGGCCCCGTGGCTCTCCTCCCTTCGGTCTTCTTTCGACGTTATTCCTTCCGAACAAAAATCACTGTGGTTTCTTTCCTTTTGTTCATTGGGTTCCCGAAACTCCTGAAACAATAAAAACAAGAAAATGAGGGGAATCTGCCTCCCTGATATTAAATACCAAAAATAGGGACTTTGTAGGAAAGTCCCATAAATCATCTAAAACATTGATGTAACAGTGCTAATAACATTCCAATATGATAATATGAGATATAAAAATGATGATATAAAATGCATGTATCAGGGATGCCCAAGGCACCCCCAAGACATATTCCAAGGAGCCACAAACATCTAAGCTTGGGGATGCCCAAGGCATCCCTTTCTTTGTCAACAATCACCAGGTTTCCCTCGTATCACTATATTTTTATTCCTTTGCCCATTATGAGTTATTCTTGGAGCGTCTTTTTGCTTTTGCTTTCAGTTTTGTTTTGCTTTCTTTGCTGGACACATTGATACCTTTGGTCCCTTATTTTGTTTTGGAGAGAGACACGCTCCACTTTTTCATGAAACACTCATATTCTTCACTTATATCTTTTTGAGTATTATAGCTAGCTATGTTGTGCTTTTAGCTCTGCTTTTTATTTATCATCATGTTCAGAGCTATTAGTCTTTTGTAGAAAGTACTCTCTTGCTTCACTTATATCTATTTGGAGAGTGGATTAAAATTGCTTGGTTAATGTGTTGGATCTAGAAATGACAAAGTGTAGTAGTGTGCAACGAATAAAACATGCATAGTCTTGTAGATCATTAAGCTATGTTAAATTGATTCTTTGCAATTGTTTTGAGTTATTAGATGAATTGGTGTTTAAACTTGCTGGTCATGAAGTTAAGGCTAATTAGTGAATGGTATAATAAAGCATGAACCGTACTACAAATACTTAAAAATGTCAAAGGTGCAGAAGAACATGATAGATGTCAACTGTGAGAAGTAGTTGCTAGTATCAGGGTTGTGTGCTAAGGTCAGGGAAGCTAACATGGCACTTCGGTGACTCCGCCACGGTCCCACTTGGGGTGTATTTAACCATGCGTTGAAATGTTGAAAGCTGCTAATTGTGAAACAACAAACTTGTGAGTTCTTTTTGACTAATGTTGAGCTTTGGTTTTTGTCACTTCCACCTCCCAAATATTTTCTAGCCTCTTCGGTGTTGTGCATTGCCCTTTCTCACATTGAGAATTGTGCATACTTCACCAGTACATCCAAACCCCGTGAGATGATTTGCTCTCTCACACATAGACCCCATTATATCTTCCCCAAAACAGCCACCATACCTACCTACTACAACATTTCCATAGCTGTTCCGAGATATATTGCCATGCAACATCCATCATCCATTATGTCATATCATGTTATTAGAGAAAGTTGTTTTATGCTTCATTGTTATCTTGCTACACTGGCAGGCAACATACAGCTGTATCAACATGTTGAAAGTTGAGAGAGTTATAAGTATCAAAAAGTGTGATGGTTTTATGTTCATAGAGTGTTGCCATAAAAAAAGAGCCATGGAGGCCACCAAAAAAAGAAAGAAAAAAAGAGCCACGGAGGCCACCAAAAAGAAAAATAAAAAAAGGGACAACACTACTATCTTTTATTCCACACTTGTGCTCCAAAAAGTGAGCACCCGTATTTCAGTTTTGAGAGCTTTCATGTTTTGATTAGTATAACTATGTGGGGAACCTTTCATTATAGAACTTCGCTTGCATATTCCAAGGATGAGCCTCCTCAAAAGTGCTCTAGGTCTTCATGAGCAAGCAAGTTGGATGCACCCCAAGTAGTTCTATTGGAGAGTTTTATACACTTGTAGCTCCATGTGCATCCATGTTGTGTGGCAATCCCTACTCCTTGCATAGCTTCACTAGTAGAAAAAGAGGCTTCCATACGCCCCCATTAGTCCCTAAAATAATCGAACCGCGACCAAAGGGGTCTTTAGTCGCGGTTCGGGAGGAGACCCGCGACCAACTATCTGGGCCCAGCGCGCTCGGTCGACAGCTGGCGGACAGGAGGGGCTTTAGTCCCGGTTGGCCTGGCCAACCGGGACTAAAGGTCCTCAGGCTGGCCCGAAGGCCTTTAGTTGCGGTTGGCCAGGCCAACCGGGACTAAAGGCCCATCCCTATATATAGGACTCAGCTCACTTCACTTAGCCACAATTCAGAAGGGGGGTGATGGGTTTGCTTTTGGTTCCTCCTATGCACACAAGGTGTTCGATGAAATGCCCGAGAGCATGAAACAAACATGATATGAAGTGTCCGAGCCACACTTGAGCTTTCTCATTTATTTTTCCTCCGCGATCGCGGTTAGCAACTTGAACCTTTCATGTGTCATTGATAAAATATGCATGTGTGTAGTTCATTGTTTAATTTGTATTATTTCTAGCTAGTTAGTTTAACAAATGCATGATGGTTAATTATATACTTTATATAATAATAATGCAGATGAATCAGCAATGGATGTACGGTCCCCGACTCTCCGGCGAGTTCACTACGGGTTTGAAAGATTTCCTCGTAGTGGCAAATGCGAACAAGCAGCGAGGTTTTATTATCTGTCCATGTGCTGTCTGTAAGAATCAGAAGGGTTACTCCTCCTCAAGAGACGTTCACATGCACCTGCTTCGGCACGGTTTCATGCGAAGCTATAATTGTTGGACCAAGCATGGAGAAAGAGGGGTTAGAATGGAAGAAGATGAAGAAGGGGATGATATCGATGACAACTATCATGATCATTTCGGTGATACTTTCATGGAGGATGATGCTGAAGGTGGGGAAGGGTTAGGTGAAGGTGAAGAAGAGGCACATGATGAGCCCGTTGATGATCTTGGTCGGACCATTGATGATGCACGGAGACGCTGCGAAACTGACAAGGAGAGGGAGAATTTGGATCGCATGTTAGAGGATCACAAAATGTCGTTGTACCCAGGATGCGATAATAGTCTGAAAAAGCTGGGCTGCACACTGGATTTGCTAAAATGGAAGGCACAGGAAGGTGTAGCTGACTCATCATTTGAAAATTTGCTGAAAATGTTGAAGAATATGTTTCCGAAGAATAACGAGTTGCCCGCCAGTACGTACGAAGCAAAGAAGGTCGTCTGCCCTCTAGGTTTAGAGGTTCTGAAGATACATGCATGCATTAACGACTGCATCCTCTACCGTGGTGAATACGAGAATTTGAATGAATGCCCTGTATGCACTGCATTGCGTTATAAGATCAGAGGCGATGACCCTGGTGACGATGTTGAGGGCGAGAAACCCAGGAAGAGGGTTCCCGCCAAGGTGATGTGGTATGCTCCTATAATACCACGGTTGAAACGTCTGTTCAGGAACAAAAAGCATGCCAAGTCGTTGCGATGGCACAGTGAGGACCGTAAGAAAGACGGGGAGTTGAGACACCCCGCTGATGGAACGCAATGGAGAAAGATCGACAGAGTGTTCAAAGATTTTGCAGCTGACGCAAGGAACATAAGATTTGGTCTAAGTACTGATGGCATGAATCCTTTTGGCGAGCAGAGCTCCAGCCATAGCACCTGGCCCGTGACTCTATGCATCTACAACCTTCCCCCTTGGTTGTGCATGAAGCGGAAGTTCATTATGATGCCAGTGCTCATCCAAGGTCCAAAGCAACCCGGGAACGACATCGATGTGTACCTAAGGCCATTAGTTGATGAACTTTTACAGTTGTGGGGCAGACCTGGTGTACGTGTCTGGGATGAGCACAAAGAAGAGGAATTTGACCTACGAGTGTTGCTTTTTGTAACCATCAACGATTGGCCTGCTCTCAGTAACCTTTCGGGACAGACAAATAAGGGATACAATGCATGCACGCACTGCTTACATGAGACTGAAAGTGTACGTTTGGGTAATTGTAAGAAGAACGTGTACCTGGGTCATCGTCGATTTCTTCCCCGAAATCATAACGTAAGAAAGAAAGGCAAGCATTTCAACGGCAAGGCAGATCACCGGCCGAAGCCTGCGGAACGTACTGGTGCTGAGATATTTGATATGGTCAAGGATTTGAAAGTCATCTTTGGAAAGGGTCCTGGCGGACAATCAGTTCCGCGGGGAGTTGACGGGCACGCACCCATGTGGAAGAAGAAATCTATATTTTGGGAGCTAGAATATTGGAAAGTCCTAGATGTCCGCTCTGCAATCGACGTGATGCATGTTACGAAGAATATTTGCGTGAACCTGCTAAGCTTCTTGGGCGTGTATGGGAAGACAAATGATACAAAGGAAGCACGACAGGACCAGCAACTTTTGAAAGACCCAGATGACCGGCATCCGGAATGGTTTCAAGGTCGTGCCAGCTACGCTCTTACCAATGAAGAGAAGGTCATTTTTTTTGAATGCGTGAGCAGTATGAAGGTCCCGTCTGGCTTCTCGTCGAATATAAAGGGAATAATAAACATGGCGGACAAAAAGTTCCTAAACCTGAAGTCTCACGACTGCCACGTGATTATGACGCAATTGCTTCCGATTGTTTTGAGGGGGCTCCTACCGGAAAATGTTCGAGTAGCCATTGTGAAGCTATGTGCATTCCTCAATGCAATCTCTTAGAAGGTAATCAATCCAGAAGATCTACCACGGTTACAGAACGATGTGGTCCAATGCCTTGTCAGTTTCGAGTTGGTGTTCCCACCATCCTTCTTCGATATTATGACGCACCTCCTGCTCCACCTAGTCGAAGAGATTTCCATTCTCGGTCCTGTATTTCTACACAATATGTTCCCCTTTGAGAGGTTCATGGGAGTATTAAAGAAATATGTTCGTAACCGTGCTAGGCCAGAAGGAAGCATCGTCAAGGGCTATGGAAATGAGGAGGTAATTGAGTTCTGTATTGACTATGTTCCTGACCTTAAGCCGATTGGTATTCCTCAATCGCGGCACGAGTGGAGACTAAGTGGAAAAGGCACGATCGGAAGGAAATCAACGATATGTATGGACGGTCATTCTATGACTGAAGCACACCACACAGTTCTGCAAAATTCCAGCTTGGTGGCTCCGTACTTTGAGCAACACAACAATATTTTACGCTCGGACAACCCGGGGAAGCCTGAATCCTGGATTAGAAAGGCCCACATGGAGACTTTCGGCAGTTGGTTGCGAAAACATTTAATGAATGACAATGATGTTGCAGATCAGCTGTACATGTTGGCCAAGACACCATCTTCGACTATAACGACTTTCCAAGGGTACAAGATAAATGGGAATACATTTTACACCATCGCCCAAGATAAAAAGAGCACCAACCAAAACAGTGGTGTCCGCTTTGATGCAGCAACCGAGAATGGGCAAAAGGTCACATATTATGGTTACATAGAGGAGATATGGGAACTTGACTATGGACCCTCCTTTAAGGTCCCTTTGTTCCGGTGCAAATGGTTCAAGCTAACAGGAGGTGGGGTAAAGGTGGACGAGCAATACGGAATGACAATGGTGGATTTCAACAATCTTGGTTACCTTGACGAACCATTCATCCTTGCCAAAGATGTCGCTCAGGTTTTTTATTTGAAGGACATGAGTAGCAAACCGAGGAAACGGAAAGATAAGAAAACGATCAATACATCATGCGATGATCCAAAGCGCCACATTGTTCTTTCAGGGAAAAGAAACATCGTGGGAGTGGAGGACAAGACAGACATGTCAGAAGATTATAATATGTTTGGTGAAATTCCGCCCTTCAAAGTGAACACTGACCCAAGCATTAAGTTAAATGATGAGGATGCTCCATGGATACGGCACAATCGTAAGCAAGCAGGGACACAAGGGAAGAATTGATGTGTAATAATTTATTGTACCAAACTTTGTTGAATGGATCATGTGAATTAAAACGTACGATGGCGAATCCGGATGATATGTATTTGGTCGATGAACTGAATGATGAATTAGTTTTATTTTTCTAAATTTTTTGATATATTATTTGTATTTTTAAGATTTTCAAATGAATTAGTTTTATTTTTTTGAATTTTTTGATATATTATTTCTATTTTTAAGATTTTAAAATGAATTAGTTTTATTTTTCTGAATTTTTTGATATATTATTTGCAATTTTAAGATTTTAAAATGAATTAGTTTTATTTTTTTGATATATTATTTCTATTTTTCAGATTTTAAAATGAAATAGTTTTATTTTTCTGAATTTTTTGATATATTATTTGTATTTTTAAGATTTTAAAATGAATTAGTTTTATTTTTTTGATATATTATTTGTATTTTTAAGATTTTAAAATGAATTAGTTTTATTTTTTTGATATATTATTTGTATTTTTAAGATTTTAAAATGAATTAGTTTTATTTTTCTGAATTTTTTTAAATATTATTTCTATTTTTAAGATTTTAAAATGAATTAGTTTTATTTTTCTGAATTTTTTGATATATTATTTGTATTTTTAAAATTTTAAAATGAATTAGTTTTATTTTTTTGAATTTTTCGATATATTATTTCTATTTTTAAGATTTTAAAATGAAAAGTATATGAAAAAGGACCTTTAGTCGCGGTTCGTGACACAAACCGCGACTAAAGGCTCTTTCCGCGCGGGAACGAAAGTGGCGCGAAAGAACCTTTAGTCCCGGTTGGGGACACCAACCGCGACTAAAGATGTGTCCCCAACCGGGACTAAAGGGTACCTTTAGTCGCGGTTGGTGTCCCCAACCGGGACTAATGCTCTGTCTATATATACAACACTTAGTAAATTTTCCCCCACCTCCCATTCTCCTCTCGACGCCGACGCCCTGCCCCGACGCCGATCGACGCCGACGCCCTGCCCCGACGCCGATCGACGCCGACGCCGCCAGGCTATTGCCCCGACGCCGATCGACGCCGACGCCCTGCCCCGACGCCGATCGACGCCGACGCCCCCAGTGAGCTCTGGCCCCACTTCCCCTGCCCTACGCCGCCGCCCTTGCCCTGCACTGCCGCCGCCGCCCCTGCCCTGCCCTGCGCGCCGCCGCCACCGCTGCCCCTGCCCCTGCACGCCGTCCTCCGCCGCCTGCCTACCGTCCTCCGCCTCCCGCCGCCGCCTGCCTGCCGTCCTCCGCCTCCCGCCGCCGCCTGCCGTCCTCCGCCGCCCGCCGCCGCCTGCCTGCCGTCCTCCGCCTCCCGCCGCCGCCTGCCTGCCGTCCTCCGCCTCCCGCCGCCGCCTGCCGTCCTCCGCCGCCCGCCGCCGCCTGCCTGCCGTCCTCCGCCTCCCGCCGCCGCCTGCCGTCCTCCTCAAACAAAAACTTGAGCAAAGAGGAAAAAGAAAAGGAAAAAGAAAAGGAAAGAAAGAGCAAAGAGTAAAAAGAAAAGGAAAAAGAAAAGGAAAGAAAGAGCAGAGAGGAAAAAGAAAAGGAAAAAAGAAAAGGAAAGACAGAGCAGAGAGGAAAAAGAAAAGGAAAAAGAAAAGGAAAGAGAGAGCAGAGAGGAAAAAGAAAAGGAAAAAGAAAAGGAAATTTATTTGGGAATAATTGTATAAATCATTAAATTTGAGCGGCGGCGAAGGAAAAAGAAAAGGAAAAAGAAAAGGAAAAAGAAAAGGAAAAACAAAATACTTGGCAGTGCTCAAACAAAAACTTCTATGCAAATTAGTGCTCAATAAAAAACTGTATAAATTTGACCAAAAAAACATCAATTTTATTTTTTAATAGCTCTTAATCATTCAACCATCGCTGCTCCTCCTCTATGTCCCCTTAATCTTATTTTTTAATTCCTTTATACTTAATTAATTTTTACTACATGCAGGAGTGACATATGGCGGACGATAGAGCCGAGCCGCTTAGGGATCCGGAGGCTGAACGTTATTTAATGGGCATCATAAACAACGAGATTCCTTATGTGCCGGGCTCAGAATATGAGCAAGAAGAGGATGTAGTCTCTTCTTTTCTGAACCTTGACGGTGGAACAGACATTGTCGATGATCAAGAAGGTGAAGGAACGGACATTGTCGACGAAGGTCAACCGTCAACAAACGACGATCTCGAATTGCAAGTAGCAACCACCTCCGGCGAGGTATATATATACATTGAGCCTCTCGTGATACAAACTTACTGAAATGTGAATACATGTGTATTAACGCGCGTGACTCTCTTTCTTTTTTTAGCCCTCGGCCGGATCGAGTACGACAAAGCGTGGCAAATCCAAGGCGATGAAAACAGGAGAAACATATGCCATTGATTTTGTCAGTGAAACCGGCAAGCCTCTACAGCACACCTCAAAGTTTATCAACCAATGCGGAGTCGTTGTTAGAGACAACGTCCCGATCACCGTCCAGGAATGGAAGGAGCCAAAGAAGGCACGTCTTGGTTTCAGTTTTGTCGACAAGAGAACGAAAAAGGATTGCTGGAGAAAGCTTATGGAACATTTCATTCTACCTCCGGAATACAACAAAGTCGATGAATTCGGTAACGAGGTTCCGGGTGGACGTGAGAGGAGGAGGCTAGTTAAAGAGTTCGCTCTTCAGAAGATGGGCGAAGCATTCCGGAACTTCAAGAAAAATTTAACCCGTGACTATGTCAACAAGGGCAAGACTCCGGATTTCAATGGACAACATGAGAAACTGAAAGATGATTGGCCAGAATTTGTGAGGCAAAAGAAATCGGAGCATTTCAAGAAAATATCGAAAAAAATAAGGATAATGCAAGTAAGAAAAAGTTCCATCATATTATGGGGCCAGGAGGATACCGCCTTTCGGAGCCTAAGTGGCAGAAGATGGAGGAGGACCTGAGGGTGCGAGGAATCCCTCTAGGTACAGAGGGATGGGACCCAAGGGCCAAAAGCTGGTGGTACGGGCATGGGGGATCGCTAGACCCGGAGACAGGGGTGTGTGTTCACCGGAAGAAAAAGTTTGCTCCCACCCAAGCCCTTATTGACGCAATGAACCAAGCTCAAGAGGGCTTGATCAAGTTCAACAGAGAGAAAGACGCATTGACAACAGCCCTCGGGAATGATGAACACGGAGGACGTGTACGAGGCAAAAGCAGAATTCCGTGGAAAGTAGGGTTTTCCCAGGACAATGACCCGTACTGTTACAGAAGCCGTAAGAGAAAGACAGGCCGGGATGCAGATCTTTTGGCGAAGTTTGCATCGGAACTCCATGAGTTGAAGCAGACCGTGCATGAACTAGTAAAAGAAAAATCGGCTGCAGGGCCGCATGAAGATCATGAAGCGGATCGCGGAAGCCAGCAGCGGAGAAGCAGCGTGGCTTCCACGGATGCCCCGCCTGGTGCTAATGCACCGATGATCGAGATTCGTGCACCGGAGCCTCACTACCCCGTGGATGATGTAAAGGAGATGAAAGAATGTGATCTGCATTATCCCGTGGGGAACGTTTCCACGAAGGTAGCTACCGGCAGTGCTTTACCCTGTACACCTGGAGCACTCCACCACAACAACCCCATTGCATATGGCTATGCTCGTGTCACGGTGGAAGACATAGTCCAAGAGTTTGAGGACCTGGAGATTGACAAAGCTACACCCGAAGGGGAGAGAAGACTTGGAGATGTCAAGCGCCAGATCATTCTATGGAAAAAGAAGTACATAGTGTTTCCAGGCGAGGCGCCAAGGCTAACAAGTCCACCCCCCTCCGATGGTGGTGGTGGTGGTGGTGGCGGTGGTGGTGGTCGTGGTGGTTCACCTACACCTCCTTCACGCCATTCGACGCCGTCCCCCGATCCACAACCTCCGGCGGGTAAGCAGCCGCCGCCCCCCAATCCTCCTCCGGCGGGTACGACGCCCCCCAATCCTCCTCCGGCGGGTACGACGCCCCCCAATCCACCTCCGGCGAAGAAGCAGAAGCAGGCGGACAGCAAGGAAACTCGCTCCTGGACTATTAACCCGGACCCTTATGTACCTAAGACCACAAGGGTACCGGAGCCATCACTGAAGTCTCTCCTCCCAAGGCCTTGGGAACTTAGTGAAGCTGAAACCAAATTGGCCGCGTCTGCTCATTATGAGAAATGGAAGGCGGATACGAAGGCGATAAAAGAGCCTGAGCCCAAGCAAGTATTCACTGAGAAGCAAAAGAAGTGGGCTAAGGATTTTTTGACGACACCGTCCCAAGCCGAGCTGAATATGCCTGACGACTATGGACATGAACTTCGTAGGCAAGCAAAAATATTGAAGGAGGAGAAAGAAGAAAGTAAAAAAAGCGGGAAACAAGTTGACCAGCTCGGGATGCAGAATAAACAATCGATCCCCCCGCTCATAGTGAAAGCCGGTCCGGAAGAGGACCCCGAGATCATAGCAGCTGCGGCAGCACTTGAATTGACTGTAGCGAGTGCCATGAAACAAGCGTCCGAGATAGGTTTGACTCTTCGTGCCTTCTTAGGCCTTAAGGATGCGCCAGTATGTGAGATAGCATTACAATATGTGCGGAATGGGCCTCTCGTCGAGCCTGCGCGGGAAAAGAGTCTACCACCACAAATGCAAAATCTGCTACGTTGGTACAAGCAATTCATAACATGGGCCGACAAAGAATATGTTTATGCGGATGTTACAGAGGAGCATCACACCAAACGGTACTCTGTACAAGTTCATATGAGTGAATTGTTCCAGCTGTTCAATCTGCTACGTTCTGTAAGTGATCTATTTTTACCTCATCTCATTCTTCATTGCCTGCACTATATATATATATTGTCCTAACTATATTGTTGCGTACGCTATTATGCAGATTGAAGATTTGGGAATGCAAAATAAGAAACATCCATGATGTTGGGTTCATTGACCCACATATCGTTAATGGACATGTGTTACAAAATCACCCCGAAGACGTGGAGAAAGACTTGTACAAGTTTCTTAGAAAGCATCAACTCAAAAGTCATATTCTATTTCCTTACCATTTTGGGTGAGTGTTTCTCTCTTGTGCCCATTCTTTTTTGTTTACTCCATGCATGGTATGTCTAATCGATGAGTTATGCATGACTGTGCATGTAACGTGTCCGCAGGTTTCACTGGATTCTGCTAAATATTGAACTTCACACCTCCAGAGTTCTAATAATGGACTCTATGGATTCGGATCCAAAGCGTTGGGCCGGCATGAGAAAAATGCTGCAAAAGTAATTATTTTCAATCATTTGAGCTCTATATCGATCGGTCTCTTTCGTTCATTTCCTAATATCAAGTAACTAATAACTCCCTTGTTCATTTAATTTTCTTTGCCCTGTAGGGTTTGGAGACGGTTCTCAGAAGAAATTGTCGGTGAATTCAGACATGAGCTAGATTTTAGAAGGTTAGTTAATGTGGATAAGCAGCCACCGGGGACCAATCTATGTGGATACTATGTTTGTGAGAACATCCGGAGACACATCTCTGAGCGGAAGGCATCGGATAGCGTGCGGAAGGCGACGGATAACTTGCGGAGGAGGCTTAGTCCAGAAGCTCGCTTCCGACCAATTCAAGATGAATTAACAGGATTTTTCATGAGGGAAGTCATCAATCCTAAAAGAGAACACTATACCGAGGACAAAGAAATTTATATGCATACCCGAGATTGAAACTTGTTCGAAGTTGTATATGGTCATCCATCCTAGTTGTGTATGAAAACTTGTTCGAAGTTGTATATGGTCACCCGAGATTGAATATATATTATATATTCCTCTTGAATTCTTTTTGTTTGAAATTTCATATGCATGTATATAGTAGCGTAGAATATGTGTACTGAAACTTTATCAAAATTAAAATAAAACACAAAATAAAATATAAAAGAAATAAAACACTACAAATTAAAAAAAACCAGGTTTAGGGGGGCCAAAACCCTAAACCTGCGGAGGAGGCCTTTAGTCCCGGTTAGCCACGAGAACCGGGACTAAAGGTCCTCCACCCCGACGGACTCCTGGCGCCCACGTGGACAGGCCTTTAGTCACGGTTCGTAAGAGGCGCGACTAAAGGAGGGGAGTCTTTAGTCGCGCATATTTAGTCCCGGTTGCACAGCCGGGATTAATGGTCTTTGCGAACCGGGACTAAAGGCATATTTTCTACTAGTGCTTCGATCGTAAGACTTTCTCATGTCTAACAGTCACTTTTTCAGCTTTGCAAACCTTTCTTCCATTTGATCACCCAACCCCCCCCCCCCCCCCCCCCCCATTATGCTCTTTTTGCCATAACCTCATGGTTGAGTTAGATTTGAAACAGTTGAGACACTAAGTTCGTGTTTAGGTCACTTGGACTACTCGTCACAAAATTCCATGACCGCGTACCGCCTGAGCTTTGTGCAGACCTTCATAACATCGAGGGCATGCCGATTGCCAATGGTGGTGGTTTTGCACCAAGATCCCCTAAAAAATCACTCAAATCCACGCCGCGCGATGCCACCGCTTGCCTCGTGCTCCACATTGCGCGCATCCGCCGTCGACTTCATTGCTCAATTTAACTGACTTCAGCTATCCAAAAAAATGATACACAATATCGGATATGGAACTACCAAAGAATACTCGCCAACATGGAATAATAATCTTTGTGATGAAACTATTTCATATGCAGGATATAGAAAAAAGAGGAAGATTTTCTTCATTTGCAGAGATGACGGGGCAATTATATTTTTATACTAGATCATCGATGGCGCGCGTTGCCGCGCCCGTCGATTTTGAATTTTATATTGTAGTGTTAGAATGTTTTCTAAAACATGGAGTTCAAGTTTCTTTTCAAGGTGAGAATGCGGTATGAATGTTCCATCATATTCACTGGGCTTGTTATGGGACTTAGTTTTTTGCATTGTCCCATGGACCCCAGCTCAAACCTTATCTCTTCTCTGATTTCTTATCTTTATTTTTAGATGTTATTTATTTACCCCTAGAAAAAAACGATGTTATCTGATTTATTGTGGTGAGGAACCTAATGATGCACAATGGCAGCCATCCAGTTTTTCCAATGGGATGGTAGTGATTTCAACAAATATATGGGTCGGAGGTTAGAAAGGCATTTTTCAAATGCCTTTTCATATTAAAGAACATAACGATATTTAGTTTGAAGAACAATGCAATTTTTTTAAACAGTGCCATTATTTGGGAACATATGTCTGGTAATTTTTGGAATAAAATACAATCAGTTCAAACCGGATATATATGGCGTAGATTTCTCATCCAACAGTTGATGTATCAAAATAGTCGGTGTGCTATCTAGTACCGTGTGTAACATACTGAATCTACAAAACCACTATATCTGAAGGAAATCATTCACCTAGTCTACTATCGTTGTTTGATTCAAGCTATAATTAAACAAAATGAAAAACACAAATCTAACTAAGAGCAAATTAGCATAGGCACTTACCCAAGATGGTGTGTTGTTGCACGTGTCTGTTTTCATAATGGTAGCAAGAGTCCAGAAGTATATCAAGTGCTCGATGACTGAATTGGAAAGAAGTGTTATGTTTACCAGTGCCTATAGTATTTGCCATGAACAAGCAAAAATACAGGTTACATGAGATAGGTTATAAAGAAAGCGGTAATCTGATCAAGTCTATAAATATACTTCAAATATGGATGGTCGAAAGGAACGGTTTTAATAAAACATGTCGGCTTATTCATAGAAACTGGAGATGAACAATTCCAAAGTTTCCTGATGGACTCTAAAAAGTCAATATCATTTATCATTGACCATTTCTTGCTTTCTTCTGATTTGTTTGCCAGCCAGATTGAATGTATGCTAACTCAGATTTGAGGAGTTATTCTATGGTTGAATAACTATGTATGATCTACAAAAGAAGCAAAAGTTTCTTAAGCTAAAAATCATCATAAAATGCACAATCAAATCAGTTGGATTGAATTTGTGCTATCTCAGATTTGAGGTGCTCTTCTCTGGTTCATTACATATGCTTACAATAAGAAGGGCATTTTCTTAAGCGAAAAATCATGTTCAAACGCACTATAAAATTGTGGCAGGTTGTGAAATAATCGCTCAAGTAGAACATGCAAGGCAACTTGCTCACAGTGAAGCAACCTAATGTCTTAAATTGGTGAAGCAGTCAACCAAGGTAATCAATACAGAAATATGGTCCCAGCTAAAACAATTTATAGTTGCTCTGTAAGATAACATCACCTTCCTTGGTAGTTTATTTGAAAAAAAAAATATAAGGAGTTCAGAGAAACAAACTTTGACCACAATATGCATAATAAATTAGCAGTGCAAGCATCTTAGATCTTCTTGTATTACACCTTGAGTAGATGGATGCTTTTGCTGCACTTCTGTAGTATAGGACTATAGGGTGACAAAAAAATAGTATCACTGCAAGTGCATCAGAAAGACAAACTTGAATTTTGCGAAGCACCATCTTCTTACAGGGATTTTGTGAAGCACTTGATTTAACTAATGCAACTACCTGGTGGCCGAGCTAACAATATCATCATTGTTGATTCCTGTTTGCGCTAAGGACGCCAGCCGGAAGGAACAGATGAGCAAGAGTTGTGAACCTAGGGTTGTAGAAAAAACAAAGAATAAAGGATTGAAACCAGTCATATTGGGCGACAAAACATGATGTGTAATCGATAATCACACATGGCCGCCACATCAGGAGAAGCTCTTCGCATGGTGGATCCATATCAACCAGCTAACGCTTCAATTTCCTTCATGAGAAAGTCAAAGATTATGTTCCCAACCTTATTCTCGTGAACCCAAGAATAAACATAATCAACAATACATCGGATTCGTGGTACGCATCCCGATTCTTTCTAAGAAATTCCAGGGAAAACTGGGAGACCAGACCTTAAAATCATCGAAACCATGAAAGATTTGTGGTACATAATAACGTACCTGTACCGAGGCAGCGAAGGATGGAAACAGAGAGGAAACTATCCAATAATCCCCACCGGCGAGGGGCGCACATCATCCGCCGTGAAGAGTGATTACTTCCCATCGATCCCCTAATACAGCGACGAACTCCGCCACCTAGGGCTCACGAAAGGAGAGGGATCGGGAGAGGTCGGGAGAGGTGCACGATGACCGGGGGTCGGCCCCTCTTCAGCCCCTCAACCCGGTCTGCGATGGCTCCTGCGACTTCAGGTACTTGATGCAGGCAATGCAATTGCCGAGATTGGGCTCCTCGCCGGACATGGCTATGCGGGGGCGCGGACGCGCATTGCAAGGGCGGCGCCGCCGCAAAAGTATGTCTAGGGTCTCACCCCAAAGATCGCGAGAAAAAAGATGAAACGGAGGGGATGCGAATGGCGATGGAGATTGGAGAGGCGATGCGTCGATTTCCTTTTGATTCCAGGTCGCGATGGAGAGGAGAGGTCGGGAGGGGAGCGAGCAATTTCTCCTTCTTTTTTTCTGCGGCGAGTGGCTGAGGTATCTTTTTCCGAGGGCACGAGGCTAAATGGGCTGCGTAGATGGCCCAGTTAACCAGAAACCTTCGATTTTTCTACCGGAGTAGCGGTTTAACGGACAGCCGGCCCAAGACGTTATAGCTTCGACTCAAACGAGGACTCGACGGTAGATGACGATCAGAAAACACGATCGAACGGCCCAGGAGAATGGAGGCGTGAGAGGCCAGGAAAGTGGCTCAGTTTTACTGTCCTAAATACCAGGTTTTTTTACAATTAAATCAAGTCTCCACATAGAAATACTTACATGAAAATACATTGAATGAAAACCTATAAACTACTTTGCAGGTCCATTGCACCCTTAAATTTTCTTATACAATACATTATCATGCAGAATAATTAAAGTTATATATAAAACAGGTTATCCTATTATAAGCTCCTAAATAATGAAAAAAGTAACTTAAACTTTTGTCACATACCAATTGTCGATATCCTCTGTGAACAATTTATACTTGTATTCAAAGACTGGTTTTTCTTCTTTCACAAAGAAAGGAAATGTGCCTGAAAGCAGTAAGCAGATATACCAAGATAGTTTGGGAAATCACTGCATGCACGTGTTCATCTAGACACCTCTGCTGCATATCTACCTGATGGCCACTCAAACTGTTTGCATGGCTGTTCTCAATTATTCTTCAATTAACAGTAATTGAGCTGTTTGGTACTTGGTACTGGAACACCTTGTTCTGTTTATGAATCTGACCGGCTGCATTGCTGCATTATTTTTCTGCATGAATGAATTCAGAACTGTTATACCTCTGAAATTGTTCATCTATTCTTTAGGTGGAGGCATGTTACAAATCTTGATTAGTACTTGTTGATTTCAGTAATCGGATGTCCCTGTTGGTTTCAGCAGTAGGTTGGCCAAATCAATCGTCTCTGAACTTGAGCACTCGTCTGGCTCCACTCCCTTCTCATCCTCGTCTTGGCCATGGCGAGCCGATGGCGGCGTGGCCTCCATGAGCAGCCTGACATCGTCCTTGTCTGGCTACAATCCTTACTCGCCCTTATCTTTGTCGCAGTTGTCGTTGTCGCGAGACGCTGCCGGCGGCGTGGCCTCCTCGAGCAGCCCGGCATTGTCCTTATACGGCTCCAATCCCTACTCGCTTTCGTAGTCGTTGTCGCTGGCCATGGCGAGACGCCGGCAGTGTGGCCTCCTCGAGCAGCCCAACGTCATCCTTGTCCACCTGCAATCCCTCGTCTTCATCATAGTAGTCCTAGCCCATGTTTCCGCTGGCCATGGCGAGCCGCCGGCCGGGGGCGATCGATCGTGCGTGGCCGCCAGTAAACCACGTGATATGATGGTTAGCTATTTGTGAAAAATACATATCGCGTTCGAACCTGACTCGGCTGCCGTGTCTGGCCATCACCTACGACGGTTAGCTGCGCACGTACCGTACACTCAAGCGGTGCCAGATCGGGATGTTTTTTTTAACAGACCCGGTGGCAAGGTGCGTACCGGTTCGGCGTGTTGAGTTGCTCAACATCGGAGAGATCTGGGCAGTAGATTGGATATTGAAGGGCTGTGATTTAATGTATCCAGACAAGTTCGCTCTTTTATAAGTAGTATAGATTTGCATGATACCGAGATTCTACGAGATTTGTGTTGGTATACGGGGGCTAATGCGTCGGTGTTGGTATACGGTGATGGATCCTTAGGAGCCACCGATACGAGCTGGGCTTAGCACGTATATCCGACATGAAAATAACATGAATGTTTTTAAATAAAACTTGGTGCTACGAAGGTGATCGTATTGTACCGGTCACAATTCAGGTATAGGTATGGGACTGTCTGAGTTCTCCGCGAGGGGCGGCCCTTGAATGGAAAGTGTCGGTGATGGATCCGTAGGAGCGATCGACATGAGTAGGCCAGGGTGTCCAGTGTCTTAGCGGGTCAAATGACTCTGCTCGTTCTAGAGCTTGTGTGGTTCTGGTCGAGGTTGTCACATCGGAGTACCCCTCTTAAGAGCGTATAAGTGTGAAATTTCACCCCTGTGATCTCCGGATAGGGAAACTCACTTTCATGTGTGACACAATGCTTTTAATCTATCTAATCACTTAACCACAATGTTCCCTTTTTAGTTCTAAAACCTAGTGTATTTTACAAAGTATATGAAAGTGTTTGATTAGTTTGCTGAGTATGATATATCGTATTCATCCTTTGCTTTCTTTGTTTTTATCAGAGTATGCAGCGGAAGACGATGTTATCCGAAGAGTAGGCTGGACTAGTTGGGTGGGAAGCAATTAGATAATCTTTCCATTCTTGTAAAGAAACATGTAATAATCTTGTAAAACATGTAAATGAGCTATTTGAGATCCATTGTGCTGGTTTATCCTGCTTTTCCACGCCTTGCGCGTGTATAGGCTCCACGGTCTATATGCGCGCGGCGGCTGTCATTTTCAGGCCCGGTCTCAGAGCATGACAATTAAAGTGGTATCAGAGCTCAAGGTTATAGGTCACACGCGAGAAACATGGGTAAAATGTTAGTTAGTGTGACGCCCGGATAATCAAGCTACAGTAAACCTTTGCTAATGATGCCACGTCACCTCGATTAGAGTTGCTAACCTCGCGTTAGATCAAAACGTTTCGAAATCAAATTTGAATTTTAGGCAAACAACAAAAGTTTTGAAACATTCAAACTAAAATGTTCATCATGTGTCCAATAATCCCTAACTAGTTTTGATGATGGAACCAACCTTTTACAAAGTGTTTAAATGCCCTGAACTAATTAAAAACAGTGGCTAAAATAATAATTTAATTGCTTTTGAAAATATAAAAAAATTAAACTAAATAATTTTGGGCCCAAACTAGGTTTGGTAGTGGCCTATTTTAATAATATTAATTTAGGTGCTAACTTGGTATTTTAAAGAAACTAACTAACAAAAGTAAATTAAAAAGAAAACCGAAAGGAAATAAAAGAGAGGGAGAGAACCCCCGGCCATCTAGGCCTCGGCCCAGCAGGCCGACGGGCCGCCAGGCCGGCCCACCCCGGTCCCCCTTATCCCCCCACTAGACCAAACCCTAAACCGCTACCACCCCCACTCCCCTCGTTCCCCCACTCTCTCTCGCACCCCGCCCCGAGTGGATCTGGATCGGGGGCAACCGACGCCCCGATCCCGTCGCCCCCCGACCTCGGCGCGCCCGAACCCGCCGCCTCGTCGCTGCGCCCCGTCTCCGCCGTCACCTCGCCGTCCTCTCCCGACGCTGTCACCGGAACCCGCCGCCGCCCGGAGCTACCACGACGGCCTACCTCCCCGCCGGAATGACGTCCCCATCCTCCTCCTCGCCCTCCACTGCCTAGACCCCACGACCCCGTGGTGAGGCCCCGACATCTCCTCCTCTTGCCCTGCCCGCGCCTGCTACCGCTCAGAGGCCGCCGCCTTCCCCCTCCGTAGTCGCGCGCTACCCACGCTCTGGGCCGTACTCGCACCGCGCGCGCGTCCCGCGTCTCGCTCATCCCTGCCGCGCGCCCGCGCGCGCCTCCTCCCCTGCTCGCAACGGCACCCCGCGCCCCGCAGCCACCGCCCGCGCGTCCCGCCCGCGCTCGGCCTTCGTCGTACGCGACCGCGCCCCGCTAACCGCGCACGCACCCTCGCCTCGCGCCGTTGCGCCTCGCCCCCGGCCTGCTGCACGCCCCGCGTCGCCATCCCGCCTCGCGCCCTAGCTACACGCCCGCGAGCGCGGCCTCGCCGCGCTCGTCGCTGCTGCTCTTGCGCGGCCGCCGCCGCAACGCCCCCTCCCCCCACGGCCACCGCGCCTCCCGCTCGCCGGTCCGGTCGCCGCCTCCGGCCGGGCACTTGGCCGCCGGCGCCCCGCGGCTGGCTGGGCGAGCGCCTTATCAGGCTGGCGCCCGTCGCCCGCTCGCTAGCCACTTCCAAACGGGGCCCACTGCCCAGAATGTTAAAAATAATAATAATGAAAATGAAATTAGTAAAAGTAATAATAAATTAATTAATTAGTGAAATAATTAGGTTAATTAATTTTGTTTAACTAAACTAATTAGAATTAGTTAACCTAATCAAGTAATTAAACTAATTAACCTGTTTAGTTAATCCCAGTCAATGACAAATGGGACCCACCCGTCAGTTGACTGGTCAACGGTCAACTTTGACCGCTGACGTCACGCTGATGTCACGATGACGCAATAATTCTTTTTTGAATTAATTTAATAATAATAATATAGAAAATGAGTTAAAACTTTGAAAATTAATATAAAATAAACCGTACTTCGGATGAAAATACTTTGTACATGGAAGTTGCTCAGAACGACGAGACGAATCTGAATACGCAGCCCGTTCGTCCGCCACACACCCCTAGCATATCGAACACGTAACTTTCCCCCTCCGGTTCATCTGCCCGAAAACGCGAAACACCGGCGATACTTTCCCGGATGTTTCCCCCCTTCGTCGGTATCACCTCCTACCGCGTTAGGTAACCTCTAGCACCGCGCATTGCCATGTTACGCTTTGGGATGCTTTTATTGCTCTGTTATTTATTGTGTTCCCCCTCTGTTACTTCTTTCCGGTAGACCCCAAGGCTGCCGGTGACCCCCAATTCGACTACGGTGTTGACGACTCCTTCTTGCCAGAGCAACCAGGCAAGCCCCCCCCTTGATCACCAGATATTGCCTATTCTACTCTATACTGCTTGCATTAGAGTAGTGTAGCAATGTTACTGCTTTCCGTTAATCCTATTCTGATGCATAGCATGTCCTTGCTCCTACTGTTGTTACCTTTACCTGTAATCCTACATGCCTAGTATAGGATGCTAGTATTTCATCAGTGGCCCTACATACTTGTCTGTCTGCCATGCTATACTATCGGGCCGTGATCACTAGGGAGGTGATCACGGGTATTTACTATATACTTTATACATGATATATGTGGTGACTAAAGTCGGGTCGGCTCGAGGAGTACCCGCGAGTGGATCTTTATGGCGGAGCGACAGGGCAGGTTGAGACCACCTAGGAAAGAGGTGGGCCTGGCCCTGGTCGGCGTCCGCGGTTACTTCATAATAACACGCTTAACGAGTTCTTGGTATTTGATCTGAGTCTGGCCATTTGGTCTATACACACTAACCAACTACGTGGGAAAGTTATGGGCACTCGACGTCGTGGTATCAGCCGAAGCCTTTGTGACGTCAGCGACTGAGCGGCGCGCGCCGGATTGGACTGGAACGCCTGCTAGGCTAGGTCTGCTTCCGGCCGCCCTCGCAACATGCAGGTGTGCTATGGGCGATGGGCCCAGACCCCTGTGCGCTTAGGTCTAGACCGGCGTGCTGACCTCTCTGTTGGCCTAGGTGGGGCTGCGACGTGTTGATCTTCCGAGGCCGGGCATGACCCAGGAAAGTGTGTCTGGCCAAATGGGATCAAGCGTGTTGGGTTATGTGGTACACCCCTGCAGGGAAGTTAATCTATTCGAATAGCCGTGATCTTCGGTAACAGGACGACCTGGAGTTGTACCTTGACCTTGTGACAACTAGAACCAGATACTTAATAAAACACACCCTTCCAAGTGCCAGATACAACCCGGTGGTCGCTCTCTAACTGGGCGACGAGGAGGGGATCGCCGGGTAGGATTATGCTATGCGATGCTACTTGGAGGACTTCAATCTACTCTGTTCTACATGCTGCAAGACGGAGGCTGCCAGAAGCGTAGTCTTCGACAGGATTAGCTATCCCCCTCTTATTCTGGCTTTCTGCAGTTCAGTCCACTGATATGGCCCTTTACACATATACCCATGCATATGTAGTGTATCTCCTTGCTTGCGAGTACTTTGGATGAGTACTCATGGTTGCTTTGCTCCCCCTTTTCCCCCTTTCCGTTCTTTCTGGTTGTCGCAACCAGATGCTGGAGTCCAGGAGCCCGACGCCACCGTCGACGACGACGCCTACTACACTTGAGGTGCCTACTACTACGTGCAGGCCGCCGATGACGACCAGGAGTAGTTTAGGAGGATCCCAGGCAGGAGGCATGCGCCTCTTTCGTTTGTATCCCAGTTTGTGCTAGCCATCTTATGGCAACTTGTTTAACTTATGTCTGTACTCAGATATTGTTGCTTCCGCTGACTCGCCTATGATCGAGCACTTGTATTCGAGCCCTCGAGGCCCCTGGCTTGTATTATGATGCTTGTATGACTTATTTTATTTTTTAGAGTTGTGTTGTGATATCTTTCCGTGAGTCCCTGATCTTGATCGTACACGTTTGCGTGTATGATTAGTGTACGATTGAATCGGGGGCGTCACAAGTTGGAATCAGAGCCGACTGCCTGTAGGGATCCCCCTTCCACACTCCTTGGGCGAAGTTGAGTCTAGTCACTAAAAACTGTTTTACTTACATGGTTGTGTGGCTTACGGGCCCACGTCGCCATTGGATGGTATTAGGATCTTTTATTCCTCGTCTATACTCTGGGACTCTGATCTCTCTTCTATTCGGGTTAAATGAATTTTGCTAAATCTAACATTAGGATCTCGTGATCACTTTCACCCGGAGAGCACCTTATTACCGATGATCGCCTGCTGCACCACAAGATTCCGAAGATACCCTCTGATGTTCTCTTGAGACTTTATGCCGTCGCTTTTATAATTCCCTTCCATCGATAAACCCCTATGGATAACCAGATATAGTCGCCATTCATACAATGTTTCCCAGTTGATCTTGTTATTACAAGATACCCTGAAATTCTCTCTGTTGTTCCGAGAACCCTTTGTGCTACTGCCTTGTAGTTCCTTGCCGCAAAAATACCCCTACGGATAATTCCTCACACTTATCGAGCATCTTCTTATTCCCAGTTGTTTATGTGTTTCGCAAAAGTCTTCGAAATACCATTCGGTCTTTCGAAAATCCTGAGTAGCCTATTGCTCTTGAAATTCTTACTTGCTGGCATTATGGTTAACCCCATAAGTCTCGTAATCTTATTGGCATCCCTTGCCATTATCATTTTGATTTCATTGATTCGATATGTTGCTAATGCTCGCGATCTTCAATCAGATCCTAGAATTCATCTTTCCAGCTCAGATGTCATTTTAAAACATGAGCTGGATCTCGACCAATCAACTTGCCATCGATTGTACCCCTAAGCCTACTCAACTTGTCCATCCTTAATCAGAGCATTTGCTTCTGATCCCTTGACATGAAAATCATAATTCCTGTGCAATTGAGCTTTGGATTAGTCAGTTGTTTCTATAATCTGATCTCTTTGCATTCCTTCTTCCTCTGATTTAGTGCCGATACTCACATCAGCCCCGTTGTGGGCCGCCATACCCATTGTTGGGTTGTTATCCGATGGTATTATTCACATTCAAATCTTATGAGTTCTTACCCTGATACATAATGCCTTTGGTAAATTGTATCCTCTGCCTTGACAACCATGCTCTACTTTCGAGCTTGTGTTAATTACTTCGAAAAGTTTGTGGTATATGTTCCTAAGATGCCCCGATGGGTTGAACCAATGCCTTCCCTAATCTGTATGAACCCGGTAACTTCTATGGGTCATACCTACTGGTGTTAAGCCAGATAAAATTTCTACAGTACAACTTCGTCGAAGGCGAGGAGTGATTGAAAGGTTGTACATTGGAGAAGTGGGAGTTGACCTTGAACTTTGTGTTCATGCCCATGGAAACGATGTTGAGCTTATCATGATAGCTTCTCGTAACATTAACTATTCACTTGGCATAATTTGATCTTGTATCTATGATTTTGTCCTTTGTAATCGTGGTTCCGACCGTGATTGTTCTTCTTTGATCCCATTCTCGGACAAGTTAAAAGTACTTGTCGTCTGTAGATCATTACGTCTGCCAACCTCTTTTATGATCTACCTTTGAGTATTACCCCTGGTATCTCGAGGATATCATGCCATTGCACTACATCTTATGAACTTTTGATGAAGTACTATCTTTCCGTGTTGTTGTCACTTCATGGGTTCTGGGTTGTTTGTCAACCGAGAACACCGATAAGTGAATCGATTCCGCACTCCGATTCAATAACTCTTAAGAAATTTTTGTCGCTTATGAGTTTAATAATCCTTCAAGTCATTCCTAACATGATCGGCTATATCATTATTGTGGTAAATTTTAACTGTGCTACCTGGTCCTTCCCGGAGCACAATGTTCGACGATGAGCTAAGCTTATGTCAATCTTCCTTGTCATATCGTATTGCCTTGAACAACAATGCTTGGTTCCGAGTTTGTGTCGTATCCGTGGTTCCAGTAGTCTTTTGCTTCACCATTCCTTTTTCTTGATGTCGTCGTTGTCCGATGGCAGCCACATGGAATTTCTCGACAAATGTCATGATCATCAACATTCTGAGCTCTTACAGGATATCAATCGAATTCATCATGAGAAATACCATCCTTGCCCCTCGATGATTTGTATTATCATCGACCACTTTATTGCCTTTCGTTCAACACAAACTTGTTCGTGTTTCGTGTTATACCTTGAGATCCTTGCTATCCAGCATTTGTTCTTTAGCTTGGAGTATTACCATCTTTTATGTCAAGAATGTCGTGAGAATTTCGCCACCTCTTAAGAATTCTTGATACTGGTGATACTTCTTGCCATATCTGTTCATTCGTTGGTCCCTGTGTTGTTTCTAACCGGAAAACCGACAATTGAACTATGACGTGCGACTTCAAAACTTCTAGCAACCCTATTGCTTTCAAGTTAATGGTCGATAATTCATTCTTAGACCATTGGTGATCAAATCACCAGTCTAACATTGATTAGGCTACCTAAGCCCATATTTCGGGTGCACCTTTCAACCAATGTTTAAATTGTGTATGTTTTCCTCGAGCATACATCATTATATCATTTGATCTGACAAATGTTATCTCCTTGTTCACATAATTGTGGACATCCATCTTTTGGAAATCACAATGAATTGTCGCTGAGTCCATCAGCCACCCCCTCATCCTTTTCTTGGTTTAATGTTGAACTCTTGTTTCGGAACTCGCTTCCATAGTTCATTTGCCGAGAATCTTCGATGTCATCTCGTCAATTTGTGTCGCACCTTTTCTTCTCGAGCATCCTGAGTTTGAGGTATCCTACACCAATCAGATCTGAATCTCGGTCAGATATGATGGTTGGAACATATATCCAAGAGTTATAACATTGGTCTTTATATGACCCGGTAAGATGATGTCATGCCTAGCACACCTGGCCGGGGGACCTATTGTTATAGTTTCCTTTTTAGCAAGCTTAGCGATACTTCCATGAGGAAATCGTAAGATTTATATTATGAGTTGTTCCTGATGGATCCTTTGTGTATCCAAATTCTGACCTTTGCTTGAAGACCATGTCAATGCTATCTCGAAGCATGTATGTGGTACTCCTATCTGAAGGAAATATGCCCTAGAGGCAATAATAAAGTTATTATTTATTTCCTTATATCATGATAAATGTTTATTATTCATGCTAGAATTGTATTAACCGGAAACATAATACATGTGTGAATACATAGACAAACAGAGTGTCACTAGTATGCCTCTACTTGACTAGCTCGTTAATCAAAGATGGTTATGTTTCCTAGCCATAGACATAAGTTGTCATTTGATTAACGAGATCACCTCATTAGGAGAATGACGTGATTGACTTGACCCATTCCGTTAGCTTAGCACTCGATCGTTTAGTATGTTGCTATTGCTTTCTTCATGACTTATACATGTTCCTATGACTATGAGATTATGCAACTCCCGTTTACCGGAGGAACACTTTGTGTGCTACCAAACGTCACAACGTAAATGGGTGATTATAAAGGTGCTCTACAGGTGTCTCCAAAGGTACTTGTTGGGTTGGCGTATTTCGAGATTAGGATTTGTCACTCCAATTGTCGGAGAGGTAGCTCTGGGCCCACTCGGTAATGCACATCACTATAAGCCTTGCAAGCATTGTGACTAATGAGTTAGTTGCGGGATGATGTGTTACGGAACGAGTAAAGAGACTTGCCGGTAACGAGATTGAACTAGGTATCGAGATACCGACGATCAAATCTCGGGCAAGTAACATACCGGTGACAAAGGGAACAACGTATGTTGTTATGCGGTCTGACCGATAAAGATCTTCGTAGAATATGTGGGAGCCAATATGGGCATCCAGGTCCCGCTATTGGTTATTGACCGGAGACGTGTCTCGGTCATGTCTACATAGTTCTCGAACCCGTAGGGTCCGCACGCTTAATGTTATGATGACAGTTTTATTGATTTTTGATGTACCGAAGGAGTTCGGAGTCCCCGATGAGATCGGGGATATGACGAGGAGTCTCGAAATGGTCGAGACGTAAAAATCGATATATTGGACGACTATATTCGGACTTCAGAAAGGTTCCGAGTGATTCAGGTATTTTTGGAGTACCGGAGAGTTACGGGAATTCATATTGGGCCTTAATGGGCCATACGGGAAAGGAGAGAAAGGCCTCAAAAGGTGGCCGCACCCCTCCCCATGATCTGGTCCGAATTGGACTAGGGAAGGGGGGCGCACCCTTCCTTCTTTCTCCTTCCCCCTTCCCTTCTCCTACTCCAACAAGGAAAGGAGGAGTCCTACTCCCGGTGGGAGTAGGACTCCCCCCTTGGCGCGCCCTCCTCCTAGGCCAGCCGCCTCCCCCCTTGCTCCTTTATATACGGGGGCAAGGGGGCACCCCATAGAGACACAATTGATCATTGATCTCTTAGCCGTGTGCGGTGCCCCCCTCCACCATATTACACGTCGATAATATCGTAGCGGTGCTTAGGCGAAGCCCTGCGTCGGTAGAACATCATCATCGTCACCACGCCGTCGTGCTGACAAAACTCTCCCTCAACACTCGGCTGGATCGGAGTTCGAGGGACGTCATCGAGCTGAACGTGTGTAGAACTCGGAGGTGCCGTACGTTCGGTACTTGATCGGTCGGATCGTGAAGATGTACGACTACATCAACCGCGTTGTGATAACGCTTCCGCTATCGGTCTACGAGGGTACGTGGACAACACTCTCCGCTCTCGTTGCTATGCATCACCATGATCTTGCGTGTGCGTAGGAATTTTTTTGAAATTACTACGTTCCCCAACAGTGGCATTCGAGCCTGGTTTTATGCGTAGATGTCATATGCACGAGTAGAACACAAGTGAGTTGTGGGCGATATAAGTCATACTGCTTAACAGCATGTCATACTTTGGTTCGGCGGTATTGTGAGATGAAGCGGCCCGGACCGACATTACGCGTACGCTTACGCGAGACTGGTTTCACCGTTGCGAGCACTCGATGCTTAAAGGTGACTGGCGGGTGTCTGTCTCTCTCACTTTAGTTGAACCGAGTGTGTCTACGCCCGGTCCTTGCGAAGGTTAAAACAGCACCAACTTGACAAACTATCGTTGTGGTTTTGATGCGTAGGTAAGAACGGTTCTTGCTAAGCCCGTAGCAGCCACGTAAAACTTGCAACAACAAAGTAGAGGATGTCTAACTTGTTTTTGCAGGGCATGTTGTGATGTGATATGGTCAGGACATGATGCTATATTTTATTGTATGAGATGATCATGTTTTGTAACCGAGTTATCGGCAACTGGCAGGAGCCATATGGTTGTCGCTTTATTGTATGAAATGCAATCGCCATGTAATTGTTTTACTTTATCACTAAGCGGTAGCGATAGTCGTAAAAGCAATAGTTGGCGAGACGACAACGATGCTACGTTGGAGATCAAGGTGTCGCGCCGGTGACGATGGTGATCATGAAGGTGCTTCGGAGATGGAGATCACAAGCACAAGATGATGATGGCCATATCATATCACTTATATTGATTGCATGTGATGTTTATCTTTTATGCATCTTATCTTGCTTTGATTGACGGTAGCATTATAAGATGATCTCTCACTAAAATTTCAAGATAAAAGTGTTCTCCCTGAGTATGCACCGTTGCGAAAGTTCTTCGTGCTGAGACACCACGTGATGATCGGGTGTGATAGGCTCTACGTTCAAATACAATGGGTGCAAAACAGTTGCACACGCGGAATACTCAGGTTAAACTTGACGAGCCTAGCATATGCAGATATGGCCTCGGAACACGGAGACCGAAAGGTCGAGCGTGAATCATATAGTAGATATGATCAACATAGTGATGTTCACCATTGAAACTACTCCATCTCACGTGATGATCGGACATGGTTTAGTTGATATGGATCACGTGATCACTTAGAGGATTAGAGGGATGTCTATCTAAGTGGGAGTTCTTAAGTAATATGATTAATTGAACTTAAATTTATCATGAACTTAGTCATGATAGTATTTTGCAAATTATGTTGTAGATCAATAGCTCGCGTTGTTGCTTCCCTATGTTTATTTTGATATGTTCCTAGAGAAAAAATTACGTTGAAAGATGTTAGTAGCAATGATGCGGATTGGATCCGTGATCTGAGGATTATCCTCATTGCTGCACAGAAAAATTATGTCCTTGATGCACCGCTAGGTGACAGACCTATTGCAGGAGCAGATGCAGACGTTATGAATGTTTGGCTAGCTCAATATGATGACTACTTGATAGTTTAGTGCACCATGCTTAACGGCTTAGAATCGGGACTTCAAAGACGTTTTGAACGTCATGGACCATATGAGATGTTCCAAGGTTGAAGTTAATATTTCAAGCAAATACCCGAGTTGAGAGATATGAAGTCTCCAACAAGTTCTATAGCTAAAAGATGGAGGAGAATAGCTCAAGCAGTGAGCATGTGCTCAGATTGTCTGGGTACTACAATCGCTTGAATCAAGTGGGAGTTAATCTTCCAGATAAAATAGTGATTGACAGAATTCTCTAGTCACCATCACCAAGTTAGTAGAACTTCGTGATGAACTATAGTATGCAAGGGATGACGAAAGTAATTCCCGAGCTCTTTGTGATGCTGAAATCGACGAAGGTAGAAATCAAGAAAAACATCAAGTGTTGATGGTTGACGAGACCACTAGTTTCAAGAAAAGGGCAAAGGGAAGAAGGGAAACTTCAAGAAGAACGGCAAGCAAGTTGCTGCTCAAGTAAAGAAGCCTAAGTCTGGTCCTAAGCCTGAGACTAAGTGCTTCTACTGCAAAGGGACTGGTCACTGGAAGCGGAACTACCCCAACTATTTGGTGGATAAGAAGGATGACAAAGTGAACAAAGGTATATTGGATATACATGTTATTGATGTGTACTTTACTAGTGTTTATAGCAACCCCTCGGTATTTGATACTGGTTCAATTGCTAAGAGTAGTAACTCGAAACGGGAGTTGCAGAATAAGCAGAGACTAGTAAAAGGCGAGGTGACGATGTGTGTTGGAAGTAGTTCCAAGATTGATATGATCATCATCGCACACTCCCTATACTTTCGGGATTAGTGTTGAAACTAAATAAGTGTTATTTGGTGTTTGCTTTGAGCATGAATATGATTTGATCATGTTTGTTGCAATACGGTTATTCATTTAAATTAGAGAATAATTGTTGTTCTGTTTACATGAATAAAACCTTCTATGGTCATACACCCAATAAAATGGTTTGTTGGATCTCGATCGTAGTGATACACATATTCATAATAATGAAGCCAAAAGATGCAAAGTTAATAATGATAGTGCAACTTATTTGTGGCACTGCCGTTTAGGTCATATTGGTGTAAAGCGCATGAAGAAACTCCATACTGATGGGATTTTGGAATCACTTGATTATGAATCACTTGATGCTTGCGAACCGTGCCTCATGGGCAAGATGACTAAAACGCCATTCTCCGGAACTATGGAGAGAGCAACAGATTTGTTGGAAATCATACATACAGATGTATGTGGTCCGAGGAATATTGAGGCTCGTAGCAGGTATCATTATTTTCTGACCTTCACAGATGATTTGAGCAGATATGGGTATATCTACTTAATGAAATAGAAGTCTGAAACATTTGAAAAGTTCATATAATTTCAGAGTGAAGCGGAAAATCATCGTAACAAGAAAATAAAGTTTCTACGATCTGATCGTGGAGAAGAGTATTTGAGTTACGGGTTTGGCCTTCAGTTAAAACAATGTGAAATAGTTTCACTACTCACGCCACCTGGAACACCACGGTGTAATGGTGTGTCCGAACATCGTAACCGTACTTTATTAGATATGGTGCGATATATGATGTCTCTTACTGATCTACCACTATCGTTTTGGGGTTATGCATTAGAGACAGCTGCATTCACGTTAAATAGGGTACCATCTAAATCCGTTGAGACGACATCTTATGAACTGTGGTTTGGCAAGAAACCAAAGTTGTCGTTTCTTAAAGTTTGGGGTTGCGATGCTTATGTGAAAAGGTTTCATCCTGATAAGCTCAAACCCAAATCGGAGAAATGTGTCTTCATAGGATACCCAAAGGAGACAGTTGGGTACACCTTCTATCACAGATCCGAAGGCAAGACATTCGTTGCTAAGAATGGATCCTTTCTAGAGAAGAAGTTTCTCTCGAAAGAAGTGAGTGGGAGGAAAGTAGAACTTGATGAGGTAACTGTACCTGCTCCCTTATTGGAAAGTATGTCATCACAGAAATCTGTTCGTGTGACTCCTACACCAATTAGTGAGGAAGTTAATGATGATGATCATGTAACTTCAGATCAAGTTACTACCAAACCTCGTAGGTAAACCAGAGTGAGATCCACACCAGAGTGGTACGGTAATCCTGTTCTTGAGGTCATGTTATTTGACCATGACGAACCTACGAACTATGAGGAAGCGATGATGAGCCCAGATTCCGCGAAATGGCTTGAGGCCATGAAATCTGAGATAAGATCCATATATGAGAACAAAGTATGGACTTTGATTGACTTGCCCAATGATCGGCGAGCCATTGAGATTAAATGGATCTTCAAGAGGAAGACAGACAGTGATAGTAGTGTTACTGTCTACAAAGCTAGAATTGTCGCAAAAAGGTTTTCGACAAGTTCAAGGTGTTGACTACGATGAGAGTTTCTCACTCATATCTATGCTTAAGTCTGTCTGAATCATGTTAGCAATTGCCGCATTTTATGAAATATGGCAAATGGATAAACAAAACTGCATTCCTTAATGGATTTATTAAAGAAGAGTTGTATATGATGCAACTAGGAGGTTTTGTCAATCCTAAAAGTGCTAACAAAATATGCAAGCTCCAGCGATCCATCTATGGACTGGTGCAAGCATCTCGGAGTTGGAATATACGCTTTGATATGTTGATCAAAGGATATAGTTTTATACAGACTTGCGGTGAAGCCTGTATTTACAAGAAAGTGAGTGGGAGCACTACAACATTTCTGATAAGTATATGTGAATGACATATTGTAGATCGGAAATAATGTAGAATTATTCTGCAAAGCATAAAGGAGTGTTTGAAAGGAGTTTTTTAAAGAAAGACCTCGGTGAAGCTGCTTACATATTGAGCATCAAGATCTATAGAGATAGATCAAGACGCTTGATAAGTTTTTTCAATGAGTACATACCTTGACAAGATTTTGAAGTAGTTCAAAATAGAACAGTCAAAGAAAGAGTTCTTGTCTGTGTTACAAGGTGTGAAATTGAGTAAGACTCAAAGCCCGACCACGGCAGAAGATAGAAAGAGAATGAAAGTCATTCCCTATGCCTTGGCCATAGGTTCTATAAAGTATGCCATGCTGTGTACTAGATCTATTGTATACCTTACACTGATTTTGGCAAGGGAGTACAATAGTGATCTAGGAGTAGATCACTGGACAGCGGTCAAAATTATCCTTAGTGGAATAAGGATATGTTTCTCGATTATGGAAGTGACAAAAGGTTCGTCGTAAAGGGTTACGTCGATGCAAGTTTTGACACTAATCTAGATGACTAAGTCTCGGTCTAGATACATATTGAAAGTGGGAGCAATTAGCTAGAGTAGCTCCATGCAGAGCATTGTAGACATAGAAATTTGCAAAATACTTACGGATCTGAATGTGACAGACCCGTTGACTAAAATTATCTCACAAGCAAAACATGATCACACCTTAGTACTCTTTGGGTGTTAATCACATAGCGATGTGAACTAGATTACTGACTCTAGTAAACCCTTTGGGTGATGGTCACATAAAGATGTGAACTATGGGTGTTAATCACATGGTGATGTGAACTATTCATGTTAAATCACATGGCGATGTGAACTAGATTATTGACTCTAGTGCAAGTGGGAGACTGAAGGAAATATGCCCTAGAGGCAATAATAAAGTTATTATTTATTTCCTTATATCATGATAAATGTTTATTATTCATGCTAGAATTGTATTAACCGGAAACATAATACATGTGTGAATACATAGACAAACAGAGTGTCACTAGTATGCCTCTACTTGACTAGCTCGTTAATCAAAGATGGTTATGTTTCCTAGCCATAGACATAAGTTGTCATTTGATTAACGAGATCACCTCATTAGGAGAACGACGTGATTGACTTGACCCATTCCGTTAGCTTAGCACTCGATCGTTTAGTATGTTGCTATTGCTTTCTTCATGACTTATACATGTTCCTAGGACTATGAGATTATGCAACTCCCGTTTACCGGAGGAACACTTTGTGTGCTACCAAACGTCACAACGTAAATGGGTGATTATAAAGGTGCTCTACAGGTGTCTCCAAAGGTACTTGTTGGGTTGGCGTATTTTGAGATTAGGATTTGTCACTCCAATTGTCGGAGAGGTATCTCTGGGCCCACTCGGTAATGCACATCACTATAAGCCTTGCAAGCATTGTGACTAATGAGTTAGTTGCGGGATGATGTGTTACGGAACGAGTAAAGAGACTTGCCGGTAACGAGATTGAACTAGGTATCGAGATACCGACGATCAAATCTCGGGCAAGTAACATACCGGTGACAAAGGGAACAACGTATGTTGTTATGCGGTCTGACCGATAAAGATCTTCGTAGAATATGTGGGAGCCAATATGGGCATCCAGGTCCCGCTATTGGTTATTGACCGGAGACGTGTCTCGGTCATGTCTCCATAGTTCTCGAACCCGTAGGGTCCGCACGCTTAACGTTACGATGACAGTTTTATTGAGTTTTGATGTACCGAAGGAGTTCGGAGTCCCGGATGAGATCGGGGATATGACGAGGAGTCTCGAAATGGTCGAGACGTAAAAATAGATATATTGGACGACTATATTCGGACTTCGGAAAGGTTCCGAGTGATTCGGGTATTTTTCGGAGTACCGGAGAGTTACGGGAATTCGTATTGGGCCTTAATGGGCCATACGGGAAAGGAGAGAAAGGCCTCAAAAGGTGGCCGCACCCCTCCCCATGATCTGGTCCGAATTGGACTAGGGAAGGGGGGCGCACCCTTCCTTCTTTCTCCTTCCCCCTTCCCTTCTCCTACTCCAACAAGGAAAGGAGGAGTCCTACTCCCGGTGGGAGTAGGACTCCCCCCTTGGCGCGCCCTCCTCCTAGGCCGGCCGCCTCCCCCCTTGCTCCTTTATATACGGGGGCAAGGGGGCACCCCATAGAGACACAATTGATCATTGATCTCTTAGCCGTGTGCGGTGCCCCCCTCCACCATATTACACCTCGATAATATCGTAGCGGTGCTTAGGCGAAGCCCTGCGTCGGTAGAACATCATCATCGTCACCACGCCGTCGTGCTGACAAAACTCTCCCTCAACACTCGGCTGGATCGGAGTTCGAGGGACGTCATCGAGCTGAACGTGTGTAGAACTCGGAGGTGCCGTACGTTCGGTACTTGATCGGTCGGATCGTGAAGACGTACGACTACATCAACCGCGTTGTGATAACGCTTCCGCTGTCGGTCTACGAGGGTACGTGGACAACACTCTCCCCTCTCGTTGCTATGCATCACCATGATCTTGCGTGTGCGTAGGAATTTTTTTGAAATTACTACGTTCCCCAACACTATCATCAATAAGAACATTTGAAGCACAATGCTAAAATTTTCTTTATCATTTATCCAAACACCGTTGCCTGGGTAATGTCATGAAATTTCTCTCCCGTAACCTAAAGGGTTTTCTACATTATATCCTGTCATGGATATCATGTTCCGCTTGTCCTTGGGGAAGGATATACCCCTGAAATATGTGTATGAACACATTTTCCTTTCCATTTGTTCTGTTTAATCTGATAATCACATTTTTCCTTTCCATTGATGGGCTTAACCTTTCTTGTGATCTATATGATCTAAGTAGTGATATTCTCCTGCTTATGTAAACACCTCGGTGTACAATTCTGTCAACAAGACCCTGTTACTATTGTTGATGACATTCCGGTAGCCACCGATGGATGAGAACTTTGCCTATTGGTCCGCCTCGTTCAACGAGCAGGAAAATGGTTCTCTTCGTCCCTCGCCCTTGGTACCAACGATGCTGCCAACATAACTGACCGGTTATTCTCTGACATGCCTTGCTTACAGGATCGTGCAAGACGTCACCCCTCTTCCTACTTTTAACCCGCATGGTGGGCCCATAACCCACAGTTCCACAGGATCGAAACCTGACTCCTGTACACCACCTGTTCGCAAGGTGGTTCCTCGCGCGTGGCCTCTTATGTAATTCACGAGCCACCTTCCTAGTGATCTATTCTGGTTTCAGACGCAATACTTATTCCTATTGCTTTGAACCCCTTTCACACTTTGTTTCAGGCAACGAACGATTGCCTATCCGATTGAAACTTCTCATGGTACCTTCTTACTTTGCTCTCAATATCTTCTTAAGTTTCAGTTCGACAGGTACTCACATGCTCCTTCATGGGTTAATCCCAGATTATCACCCTTATAGCATTCTGTCGTTGCCGATCTGCCCCGTTACCTATTCGTAAGTACGATGGAACCCCCGAAGAAAGGATGACAACTTCATCATGATGCATTGATGTAGTGAAATGAAGACATCAACACTATGGATCAACCTCTTCGAGAAGAGCAACCAAGACTGAGAAGATCCGTTAGAATTTCGTTACCAAATCCCTTCCCCCCTTACCCCCCCTCTTAAATCTCGGGACGAGATTCCTTGTAGTGGAGGAGAATTGTGACGCCCGGATAGTCAAGCTAAAGTAAACCTTTGCTAATGATGCCACATCACCTCGATTAGAGTTGCTAACATCGCGTTAGATCAAAATGTTTCGAAATCAAATTTGAATTTTAGGCAAACAACAAAAGTTTTGAAACATTAAAACTAAAATGTTCATCATGTGTCCAATAATCCCTAACTAGTTTTGATGGTGGAACCAACCTTTTACAAAGTGTTTAAATGCCCTAAACTAATTAAAAACAATGGCTAAAATAATAATTTAATTGCTTTTGAAAATATAAAAATATTAAACTAAATAATTTTGGGCCCAAACTAGGTTTGGCAGTGGCCTATTTTGATAATACTAATTTAGGTGCTAACTTGGTATTTTAAAGAAACTAAACTAACAAAAGTAAATTAAAAAGAAAACCGAAAGGAAATAAAAGAGAGGGAGAGAACCCCCTGGCCATCTAGGCCTCGGCCCAGCAGGTCGACGGGCCGCCAGGCCGGCCCACCCCGGTCCCCCTTATCACCCCACTAGACCAAACCCTAAACCGCTACCACCCCATTCCCCTCGTTCCCCCACTCTCTCTCGCACCCCACCCCGAGTGGATCTGGATCGGGGGCAACCGACGCCTCGATCCCGTCGCCCCTCGACCCCGGCGCGCCCGAACCCGCCGCCTCGTCCCTGCGCCCCGTCTCCGCCGTCGCCTCGCCGTCCTCTCCCGACGCCGTCACCGGACCCCGCCGCCGCCCGGAGCCACCACGACGGCCTACCTCCCCGCCGGAATGACGTCCCCGTCCTCCTCCTCGCCCTCCACTGCCTAGACCCCACGACCCCGTGGTGAGGCCCCGGCATCTCCTCCTCTTCCCCTGCCCGCGCCTGCTGCCGCTCAGAGGCCGCCGCCTTCCCCCTGCGCAGTCGCGCGCTACCCATGCTCTGGGCCATACTCGCACCGCGCGGGCGTCCCGCTCCTCGCTCATCCCTGCCGCGCGCCCGCGCGCGCCTCCTTCCCAGCTCGCAACGGCACCCCGCGCCCCGCAGCCGCCACCCGCGCTCGGCCTTCGTCGTACGCGACCGCGCCCCGCTAACCGCGCACGCACACTCGCCTCGCGCCGTTGTGCCTCGCCCCCGGCCTGCTGCAAGCCCCACGTCGCCATCCCGCCTTGCGCCCTTGCTGCACGCCCGCGCGCGCGTCCTCGCCGCGCTCGTCGCTGCTGCTGCTCTTGCGCGGCCGCCGCCGCAGCGCCGCTCCCCCCACGGCCACCGCGCCTCCCGCTCGCCGGTCCGGTCGCCGCCTCCGGCCGGGCTCTTGGCCGCCGGCGCCCCGCGGCTGGCTGGGCGAGCGCCTTATCGGGCTGGCGCCCAGCGCCCGTCGCCCGCTCGCTAGCCACTTCCAAACGGGGCCCACTGCCCAGAATGTTAAAAAAATAATGAAAATGAAATTAGTAAATGTTAATTAATTAGTGAAATAATTAAGTTAATTAATTTTGTTTAACTAAACTAATTAGAATTAGTTAACCTAATCAAGTAATTAAACTAATTAACCTGTTTAGTTAATCCCAGTCAATGACAAATGGGACCCACCCGTCAGTTGACTGGTCAACGGTCAACTTTGACCGCCGACATCACGCTGATGTCACGATGACGCAATAATTCTTTTTCGAATTAATTTAATAATAATAATATAGAAAAATGAGTTAAAACTTTGAAAATTAATATAAAATAAATCGTACTTCGGATGAAAATACTGTGTACATGGAAGTTGCTCAGAACGACGAGACGAATCTGAATACGCAGCCCGTACGTCCGCCACACACCCCTAGCATATCGAACACGTAACTTTCCCCCTCCGGTTCATCTGCCCGAAAACGCGAAACACGGGGGATACTTTCCCGGATGTTTCCCCCCCTTCGTCGGTATCACCTTCTACCGCGTTAGGTCACCTCTAGCACCGCGTATTGCCATGTTACGCTTTGGGATGCTTTGATTGCTCTGTTATTTATTGTGTTCCCCCTCCGTTACTTCTTTACAGTAGACCCCGAGGCTGCCGGTGACCCCCAATTCGACTACGGTGTTGACGACTCCTTCTTGCCAGAGCAACCAGGCAAGCTCCCCCCCTTGATCACCAGATATCGCCTATTCTACTCTATACTGCTTGCATTAGAGTAGTGTAGCTATGTTACTGCTTTCCGTTAATCCTATTCTGATGCATAGCCTGTCCTTGCTCCTACTGTTGTTACCTTTACCTGTAATCCTACATGCCTAGTATAGGATACTAGTATTTCATCAGTGGCACTACATACTTGTCTGTCTGCCATGCTATACTATCGGGCCGTGATCACTAGGGAGGTGATCACGGGTATTTACTATATACTTTATACATGATACATGTGGTGACTAAAGTCGGGTCGGCTCGAGGAGTACCCGCGAGTGGATCTTTGTGGCGGAGCGACAGGGCAGGTTGAGACCACCTAGGAAAGAGGTGGGCCTGGCCCTGGTCGGCGTCCGCGGTTACTTCATAATAACACGCTTAACGAGTTCTTGGTATTTGATCTGAGTCTGGCCATTTGGTCTATACGCACTAACCAACTACGTGGGAAAGTTATGGGCACTCGACGTCGTGGTATCAGCCGAAGCCTTTGTGACGTCAGCGACTGAGCGGCGCGCGCCGGATTGGACTGGAACGCCTGCTAGGCTAGGTCTGCTTCCGGCCGCCCTCGCAACGTGCAGGTGTGCTATGGGCGATGGGCCCTGACCCCTGTGCGCTTAGGTTTAGACCGGCGTGCTGACCTCTCTGTTGGGCTAGGTGGGGCTGCGACGTGTTGATTGATACGTCTCCAACGTATCTATAATTTTTGATTGTTCCATGCTATTATATTACCCCTTTTGGATGTTTATGGGCTTTATTTTACACATTTATATCATTTTTGGGACTAACCTACTAACTTGAGGCCCAGCCCGTATTGCTGTTTTTTCCTATTTCAGTATTTCGAAGAAAAGGAATATCAAACGGAGTCCAAACGGAATGAAACCTTCGGGAGCGTGATTTTTGGAACGAACGTGATCAAGAGGACTTGGAGTGCAAGTCAAGAAGCAGCCGAGGCGGCCACGAGAGGGTAGGGCGCCCCCCCCCACAGGGCGCGCCCCCCGTCTCGTGGGCCCCTCGGGTGGCCACCGACGTACTTCTTCCTCCTATATAAGCCTACGTACCCCGAAAACATCCGGGGAGCCAACGAAACACAATTTCCACCGCCGTAACCTTCTGTATCCACGAGATCCCATCTTGGAGCCTTCGCCGGCGCTCCGCCGGAGGGGGAATCGACCATGGAGGGCTTCTACATCAACACCATAGCCCCTCCGATGAGTTGTGAGTAGTTTACCACAGACCTTCGGGTCCATAGTTATTAGCTAGATGGCTTCTTCTCTCTTTTTGGATCTCAATATAATGTTCTCCCCTCTCTTGTGGAGATCTATTCGATGTAAACTCTTTTTGCGGTGTGTTTATTGAGATCTGATGAATTGTGGGTTCATGATCAAGTTTATCTATGAATAATATTTGAATTTTCTCTGAATTCTTTTATGTATGATTGAGTTATCTTTGCAAGTCTCTTCGAATTATCAGTTTGGTTTGGCCTACTTGATTGATCTTTCTTGCCATGGGAGAAGTGCTTAGCTTTGGGTTCAATCTTGCGGTGTCCTTACCCAGTGACAGAAAGGGTTGCAAGGCACGTATTGTATTGTTGCCATCGAGGATAAAAAGATGGGGTTTATATCATATTGCATGAGTTTATCCCTCTACATCATGTCATCTTGCTTAATGCGTTACTCTGTTCTTTGTGAACTTAATACTCTAGATGCAGGCAGGAGTCGGTCGATGTGTGGAGTAATAGTAGTAGATGCAGGCAGGAGTCGGTCTACTTGTCACGGACGTGATGCCTATATACATGATCATGCCTAGATAATCTCATAATTATTCGCTTTTCTATCAATTGCTCGACAGTAATTTGTCCACCCACCATAATACTTATGCTATCTTGAGAGAAGCCACTAGTGAAACCTATGGCCCCCGGGTCTATCTCTTATCATATTTGCTTCCAATCTACTTTTATTTGCATCTTTACTTTTTGCATCTATATTATAAAATACCAAAAATATATTTATCTTATCATACTATCTCTATTAGATCTCACTTTCGCAAGTGGCCGTGAAGGGATTGACAACCCCTTTATTGCGTTGGTTGTGAGTTCTTTGTTTGTTTGTGTAGGTGCGTGGGACTTTTGAGGAGCCTCCTACTGGATTGATACCTTGGTTCTCAAAAACTGAGGGAAATACTTACGCTACTATTGCTGCATCACCCTTTCCTCTTCAAGGAAAACCAACGCAAGCTCAAGACGTAGCAAGAAGGATTTCTGGCGCCGTTGCCGGGGAGGTCTTCGCTCAAGTCAAGACATATCAAGTACCCATCACAAACTCATCTCCCTCGCATTTACATTATTTGCCATTTGCCTCTCGTTTTCCTGTCCCCACTTCACCCTTGCCGTTTTATTCGCCCTCTCTTTCCCAATCTCTCTCTCTCTTTCGTTTGCCTTTTTCCGTTTGCTTGTGTGTTGGATTACTTGTTGCCATGGCGCAAGATAATACCAAGTTGTGTGATTTCTCGAATACCAATAATAATGATTTCCTTAGTACTCCGATTGCTCCTCTTAATGATGTTGAGTCTTGTGAAATCAATACTGCTTTGCTGAATCTTGTTATGAAAGATCAATTCGCCGGCCTTCCTAGTGAAGATGCCGTTACTCATCTAAACAATTTTGTTGATTTGTGTGATATGCAAAAGAAGAACGATACGGATAACAATATTGTTAAATTGAAGTTATTTCCGTTTTCACTTAGAGATCGTGCTAAACTTTGGTTTTCGTCTTTGCCTAAAAATAGTATTGATTCTTGGAACAAGTGCAAAGATGCTTTTATCTCTAAGTATTTTCCTCCCGCTAAGATTATCACTCTTAGGAACGATATTATGAATTTTAAACAACTTGATCATGAGCATGTTGCCCAATCTTGGGAAAGAATGAAATTGATGATTCGCAATTGCCCTACTCATGGTTTGAATTTATGGATGATCATACAAAAAAATTATGCTGGTTTGAACTTTGCTTCTAGAAATCTCTTAGATTCAACCGCGGGAGGCACATTTATGGAAATCACGTTAGGAGATGCTACAAAACTTCTTGATAATATTATGGCTAATTATTCTCAATGGCACACCGAAAGATCTTCTAGTAAAAAAGTGCATGCTATAGAAGAAATCAATGTTTTGAGTGGAAAGATGGATGAACTTACGAAATTGTTTGCTACTAAAAATACTCCTCTTGATCCCAATGATATGCCTTTGTATACTTTGATTGAGAATAATAATGAATCTATGGACGTGAATTTTGTTGGTAGGAATAGTTTTGGAAACAACGCTTATAGAGGAAACTTTAATTCTAGTCCGTTTCGTAGTAATTGCTCTAATAATTATGGAAATTCCTACAATAATTCCCATGGTAATTTTAATAAGATGCCCTCTGATTTTGAGAATAGTGTGAAAGAATTTATGATTTCTCAAAAGAATTTTAATGCTTTGCTTGAAGAAAAATTGCTCAAAGTTGATGATTTGGCTAGGAACATTGATAGACTTTCGCTTGATGTTGATTCTCTTAAACTTAGATCTTCTCCTCCTAAGCATGATATCAATGAGTCTCTCAAAGCCATGAGAATTTCCATTAATGAGTGCAAGGAAAGAACCGCTAGATTGCGTGCTAAGAAAGATTGCTTTGTAAAGCCGTGCTCTTCTAGTTTCCATGAAAATAATGATGAAGATCTTAAAGTTATTGATGCGTCTCCTATTATATCTTTGTTTTGCAATATGAATCTTGATAATTTTGGGACTGATGATGAGTCAACTTTACCTAGAAGGCGTCCCAAGAATTCGGAGTTTTTAGATCTTGATGCTAAATTTGATAAAAGTGGGATTGGAGAGGTCACGACTTTAAATAGTATTGAACCCACTATCTCGGATTTCAAGGAATTTGATTATGATAATTGTTCTTTAGAAGGTTGTATTTCCTTGTTGCAATCCGTTGTTAATTCTCCTCATGCTTATAGTCAAAATAAAGCTTTTACCAAACATATCGTTGATGCCTTGATGCAATCTTATGATGAAAAACTTAATTTGGAAGTTTCTATACCTAGAAAACTTAATGATGAGTGGGAACCTACTATAAAGATTAGAATTAAAGATCATGAGTGTTTTGCTTTGTGTGATTTGGGTGCTAGTGTTTCCACAATTCCGAAAACTTTATGTGATATTCTAGGTTTCCATGATCATGATGATTGCTCTTTAAATTTGCACCTTGCGGATTCCGCCATTAAAAAGCCAATGGGAAGGGTCAATGATGTTCTCATTGTTGCAAATAGAAATTTGGTGCCAGTAGATTTTATCGTTCTTGATATAGATTGCAATCTTTCTTGCCCTATTATTCTTGGTAGACCTTTCCTTAGAACGATTGGCGCGATTATTGATATGAAGGAAGGGAATATTAGATTTCAATTTCCATTAAAGAAAGGCATGGAGCACTTTCCAAGAAAGAAAGTCAAATTACCTTATGAATATATCATGCGGGCTACTTATGCATTTAGTGCCAAAGATGGCACTACTTAGATCTATCTTCGCTTTTATGCCTAGCTAGGGGCGTTAAACGATAGCGCTAGTTGGGAGGCAACCCAATTTTCTTTGTGTTTTTTGTTTTTGTTCCTGTTTAGTAATAAATCTTGCATCTACCTTCTGTTTAGATGTGTTTTTATCTTTTAATTAGTGTTTGTGCCAAGTAGAACCTATAGGATAACCTATGATGATAGTTGATTTGATTATGCTGAAAAACAGAAACTTTGCGCGCACGAATTTAGTTTTGTTAAATCACAGAAACGTGATTTTGCGTTGATTCTTTTTGCTGCTGATCAATAGATAAATTTTCCAGGACTTCCTATTTTAGTAGGATTTTTGGAGTTCCAGAAGTTTGCGTTAGCTACAGATTGCTACAGACTGTTCTGTTTTTGACAGATTCTGTTTTTCGTGTGTTGTTTGCTTATTTTGATGCATCTATGACTAGTAAAATAGTTTATAAACCATAGAGAAGTTGGAATACAGTAGGTTTAACACCAAAATAAATAAAGAATGAGTTCATTGCAGTACCTTATGTGGTGGTTTTGTTTTCTATCACTAACGGAGCTTATAAGATTTCCTGTTGAGTTTTGTGTTGTGAAGTTTTGAAGTTTTGGGTAAAGCTTTTATGGACTATGGAATAAGGAGTGGCAAGAGCCTAAGCTTGGGGATGCCCATGGCACCCCAAGATATTCAAGGATAGCCAAAAGCCTAAGCTTGGGGATGCCCCGGGAAGGCATCCCTGGGGATGCCCCGGGAAGGCATCCCTGGGGATGCCCCGGGAAGGCATCCCCTCTTTCGTCTTCGTTCATTGGTAACTTTACTTGGAGCTATATTTTTATTCGCCACATGATATGTGTTTTGCTTGGAGCGTCATGTATTATATTAGTCTTTGCTTTTTATTTTACCACAATCATCCTTTCTTTACACACCTTTTGGGAGAAGCCCACTTGATTAGAATTTGCTAGAATACTCTATGTGCTTCACTTATATCTTTTGAGCTTGATAGTTTTTGCTCTAGTGCTTCACTTATATCTTTTAGAGCACGGCGGTGACTTATTTTTGTAGAAATTGCTAGTCTCTCATGCTTCACTTATATTATTTTTAGAGTCTTTTAGAACAACATGGTATTTGCTATGGTTATAAAATTGGTCCTAGAATGGTAGGCATCCAAGTTGGGTATAATAAAAACTATCATAGGAAGTGAATTGGATGCTATGATCAATTTGATACTTGATAATTGTTTTGAGATAGGGAGGTAGTGATATTAAAGTCATGCTAGTTGGGTGATTATGAATTTAAAGAATGCTTGTGTTGAAGTTAGCAAGTCCCGTAGCATGCACGTATGGTTAAAGTTGTGTAACAAATTTGAAACATGAAGTGTACCTGGCTTGTGCATCCTTATGAGTGGCGGTCGGGGACGAGCGATGGTTTTTTCCTACCAATCTACCCCCCTAGGAGCATGCGCATAGTGCTTGATTTTTGATGACTTGTAAATTTTTGCAATAAGTATATGAGTTCTTTTGACTAATGTTGAGTCCATGGATTATACACACTTTTACCTTTCCACCATTGCTAGCCTCTTCGGTACCGTGCATTGCCCTTTCTCACCTTGAGAGTTGGTGCAAACTTCTGCGGTGCATCCAAACCCCGTGATACGATACGCTCTATCACACATAAACCTCCTTATATCTTCCTCAAAACAGCCACCATACCTACCTATTATGGCATTTCCATAGACATTCCGAGATATATTGCCATGCAACTTTCCACCGTTCCGTTCATCATCATCATGACATGTTTTACTTTTGTCATATTGCCATTGCATGATCATGTAGTTGACATCGTATTTGTGGCAAAGCCACCATGCATAATTTTTCATACATGTCACTCTTGATTCATTGCACCATCCCGGTACACCGCCAGAGGCATTCATATAGAGTCATATCTTATTGTAGTTTCGAGTTGTAATTCATATGTTGTAATCAATAGAAGTGTGATGATCATCATTATTAGAGCATTGCCCAAAGAAAAAGAAAGGCCAAAAGAAAAGAAAAAAGAAAGGCAAAAGAAAAAAAAAGAAAATAAATAAAAGGGGCAATGTTACTATCTCTTTTTCCACACTTGTGCTTCAAAGTAGCACCTTGTTCTTTATGTAGTGAGTCTCATATTGTGCTTCAAAGTAGCACCATGTTTTTCATATAGTGAGTCTCATAAGTTGTCTTTTTCATACTAGTGGGAATTTTTCATTATAGAACTTGGCTTGTATATTCCTACAATGGGCTTCCTCAAATGCCCTAGGTCTTCGTGAGCAAGCAAGTTGGATGCACACCCACTAGTTTTCTTTTGTTGAGCATTCATTTATAGCTCTAGTGCATCCGTTGCATGGCTATCCCTACTCCTCATGTTGACATCAATTGACGGGCATCTCCATAGCCCGTTGATTATCCTCGTCAATGTGAGACTTTCTCCTTTTTTGTCTTCTCCACACAATCCCCATCATCATATTCTATTCCATCCATAGTGCTATATCCATGGCTCACGCTCATGTATTGCGTGAAGGTTGAAAAAGTTTGAGATTATTTAAGTATGAAACAATTGCTTGGCTTGTCATCGGGGGTATAGAAGTTGGGAACATCTTTGTGTGACGAAAATGAAGCATAGCCTAACTATATGATTTTGTAGGGATGAACTTTCTTTTGCCATGTTATTTTGAGAAGACATGATTACTTTGATTAGTATGCTTGAAGTGTTACTATTTCTTTTATCAATATGAACTTTTATTTTGAATCATTTGGATCTGAACATTCATGCCACAATAAAGAAAATTACATTGAGAATTATGCTAGGTAGCATTCCACATCAAAAATTCTGTTTTTATCATTTACCTACTCGAGGACGAGCAGGAATTAAGCTTGGGGATGCTTGATACGTCTCCAACGTATCTATAATTTTTGATTGTTCCATGCTATTATATTACCCCTTTTGGATGTTTATGGGCTTTATTTTACACCTTTATATCATTTTTGGGACTAACCTACTAACCGGAGGCCCAACCCGTATTGCTGTTTTTTTGCCTATTTCAGTATTTAGAAGAAAAGGAATATCAAACGGAGTCCAAACGGAATGAAACCTTCGGGAGCGTGATTTTTGGAACGAACGTGATCAAGAGGACTTCGAGTGCAAGTCAAGAAGCAGCCGAGGCGGCCACGAGAGGGTAGGGCGCCCCCTACAGGGCGCCCCCCTGTCTCGTGGGCCCCTCGGGCGGCCACCGACGTACTTCTTCCTCCTATGTAAGCCTACGTACTCCGAAAACATCCAGTGAGCCAACGAAACACAATTTCCACCGCCGTAACCTTCTGTACTCGCGAGATCCCATCTTGGAGCCTTCGCCAGCGCTCCGCCGGAGGGGGAATCGACCACGGAGGGCTTCTACATCAACACCATAGCCCCTTCGATGAGTTGTGAGTAGTTTACCACAGACCTTCGGGTCCATAGTTATTAGCTAGATGGCTTCTTCTCTCTTTTTGGATCTCAATACAATGTTCTCCCCCTCTCTTGTGGAGATCTATTCGATGTAAACTCTTTTTGCGGTGTGTTTGTCGAGATCCGATGAATTGTGGGTTTATGATCAAGTTTATCTATGAATAATATTTGAATCTTCTCTGAATTCTTTTATGTATGATTGAGTTATCTTTGCAAATCTCTTCGAATTATCAGTTTGGTTTGGCCTACTTGATTGATCTTTCTTGCCATGGGAGAAGTGCTTAGCTTTGGGTTCAATCTTGCGGTGTCCTTACCCAGTGACAGAAAGGGTTGCAAGGCACGTATTGTATTGTTGCCATCGAGGATAAAAAGATGGGGTTTATATCATATTGCATGAGTTTATCCCTCTATATCATGTCATCTTGCTTAATGCGTTACTCTGTTCTTTGTGAACTTAATACTCTAGATGCAGGCAGGAGTCGGTCTACTTGTCACGGACGTGATGCCTATATACATGATCATGCCTAGATAATCTCATAATTATTCGCTTTTCTATCAATTGCTCGACAGTAATTTGTTCACCACCGTAATACTTATGCTATCTTGAGAGAAGCCACTAGTGAAACCTATGGCCCCCGGGTCTATCTCTTATCATATTTGCTTCCAATCTACTTTTATTTACATCTTTACTTTTTGCATCTATATTATAAAATACCAAAAATATATTTATCTTATCATACTATCTCTATTAGATCTCACTTTCGCAAGTGGCCGTGAAGGGATTGACAACCCCTTTATTGCGTTGGTTGTGAGTTCTTTGTTTGTTTGTGTAGGTGCGTGGGACTTTTGAGGAGCCTCCTACTGGATTGATACCTTGGTTCTCAAAAACTGAGGGAAATACTTACGCTACTATTGCTGCATCACCCTTTCCTCTTCAAGGAAAACCAACGCAAGCTCAAGACGTAGCATTGATCTTCCGAGGCCGGGCATGACCCAGGAAAGTGTGTCCGGCCAAATGGGATCAAGCGTGTTGGGTTATGTGGTGCACCCCTGCAGGGAAGTTAATCTATTCGAATAGCCGTGATGTTCGGTAACAGGATGACCTGGAGTTGTACCTTGACCTTATGACAACTAGAACCGGATACTTAATAAAACACACCCTTCCAAGTGCTAGATACAACCCGGTGGTCGCTCTCTAACAGGGCAACGAGGAGGGATCGCCGGGTAGGATTATGCTATGCGATGCTACTTGGAGGACTTCAATTACTCTCTTCTACATGCTGCAAGACGGAGGCTGCCAGAAGCATAGTCTTCGACAGGATTAGCTATCCCCCTTATTCTGGCTTTCTGCAGTTCAGTCACTGATATGGCCCTTTACACATATACCCATGCATATGTAGTGTAGCTCCTTGCTTGCGAGTACTTTGGATGAGTACTCATGGTTGCTTTGCTCCCCCTTTTTCCCCTTTCCGTTCTTTCTGGTTGTCGCAACCAGATGCTGGAGTCCAGGAGCCCGATGCCACCGTCGACGACGACGCCTACTACACTGGGGGTGCCTACTACTACGTGCAGGCCGCCGATGACGAACCAGGAGTAGTTTAGGAGGATCCCAGGCAGGAGGCCTGCGCCTCTTTCGTTTGTATCCCAGTTTGTGCTAGCCATCTTATGACAACTTGTTTAACTTATGTCCGTAGTCAGATATTGTTGCTTCCGCTGACTCGTCTATGATCGAGCACTTGTATTCGAGCCCTCGAGGCCCCTGGCTTGTATTATGATGCTTGTATGACTTATTTTTTTTTAAGAGTTGTGTTATGATATCTTTCCGTGAGTCCCTGATCTTGATCGTACACGTTTGCGTGTATGATTAGTGTACGATTGAATTGGGGGCGTCACAGTTAGTGTTTGCGACTAACATTGTTTGATGTTTGTGGCTAACCTTTGACACTTGTTTCTTGTGCTAACTTTTAGATTTGTTTGTTTCATTTGTGGTTTGACCAAATCTTTTGTTTCGCTTTGACAAAATCATGGTTGACTAGTTTTCTTTTCTAAAAAATAAGTTTGTTTTGCGGTGAATTTTGGGGATAAAATTCTTATAAGGTGGGGAGGATGTGATAACCCGAATTTTTGAGTTATTAATTAGTTTTGGTAAAATAATAGTTAACCTCTAATTATCTGCATGCATGAAAGAGAAATAGAGTTGATTGGCCTGTTTTGTTTGTGCATGCATCGATCAGCCACGCTTGAGTAGTTCTCTCTCCGTCCGAAAATACTTGTCATTAAAATGGAGAAAAATAAATGTATCTAGAACTAACATATATGTAGATACATCTCCTTTTATCCATTTTGATGACAAGTATTTCCGGACGAAAGGAGTACTAGTACGAAGCATCTAGTTAGAGGTTGTATTCTTAATCTTGAAGCAACGTGGCTTCATACAAAGAAGATGGGAGGTGTTGAACAGGGCAAACTAATAGTCGGCGGATATTTCTCCTATGTGGGCCATGCCCATGCGTTGCTGGCAGCACCCTAGTGGCTGACTCAGCCTTGTTCTCTCAACGTGGTTTGGTTGCATGGCGTCCAGGACAGCAAGGGATGTCCGCAGATTTTCCTTAGCAGCCAAGGGTCGCGCGGCAGAGCGGCAAGATATTTAGCTAGTTCTCCCCCGACCGACTCTTATAAATAGCTACTCTGTTTCAAATTATTTGATTTTCATTTATTTAGATATAGATATATCTAGACACTAAACAAGTATAGATACATTCATATCTAGACAAGTGAGAGTCAAGTAATTTGAAACGGAGAGAGTAGCACTTCTACTTGTGAGGCATACCATCACAACGTCTACCAGTCGGTCCATTCGAGAGAATGATAGAGAAGGAGGTGCTGTAAAAATACAGAGAGTGAGAGCAAGGCTGGCGAGATATCAGAGTAGAAGGTGCTGCTGATCCATAGCGTGCGAATCAGTTGCGTAGCCAGGGGGTGTGCCGGGTGTGCCCTGGCACACACAGACCTGTGTGAAAAAATTAGCTACTATTAATTAGTTGTTGTCCCATTATAGTTAAAAATGAAAAATCCATCTACAAGAAAAAAAACGTAGGGAGAAGGACAGAGGACGCGGCCCATTTACAAGCTTACAGCCCATAGAGCCAAAATTGCTCCCGATCGGAGGGCATCAACGTCTGTTTTCGCTTGGCATCCTGCCTGGGTTGCTCGTGCACAGACGACAGCTCAGCTTCTCCAGATTCGTGAAATCCCTAAATCCCCACGCTTCAACACATAGGCTGCCGGCGGGAGACCATGTGTGCAGGCAAATCAGGCGAGCCCGCGCGGCGGCGCTGAGACTTCGGCCGGCTTGCGGCGTCGAGCACGGGCAGGTCAACTGGGCAAGGACAACCTGCATCGGCGACATCACACGGGCAGGCTGCGGGCGAGCAGCGATTCGACAGGTCGACAGCAGCAGGCCAGCAGCAGCACGCCGGGCCGCCGTCGGCCGGCCAACGGCCAAACCTAGCTAGGCATCGGCGCATCGAGGTAGTTCCCCACTTTCCCTGTTTCATATTGCCATGGACCGTATACTGCAGTAGTGTTTCTGTTTTGATTTTAGCCTGTTAGCTATTTTTCTATTTTTCCTGTCAACAAAGAAACATGTTGAAACAAAGAAACATGTTCTTTATGACTTGGTTTACTTACTTCTCAAGTTGGTATTGATCCTACCGGTTTCTACGGCGACGGTTGAAAGAGTATTTTCCTCCATGAGCCTAGTCAAGACTATTTAATATTATCAAACTATTTGTATGGCTACTTTTGTTATATTTAAACATATTTGGTGAGCTATAATATTGTCAGACTTCAACTTATTTATATACCCCCTCCGATCCATAAAAAGTGTCGGCCACTTTTGATGGATCGGAGTGAGTAGTTCTTTCCATACAATTGTGGATTACATGTGTTGTCAAAAAAAATCGCCAGTGGGACACCTGTCAGGACCCGAGAGGGAGTAACAGATTTCTATAGCTAATTTGAGGAGATTATCGGGAGAGAAGCGAGATCTCAGATGTATTACTTTGGAAGTAAATGTAGGGTTCTTGTTCAAGCCGTAGCTCGCAAGGCAAGTTGGGAAATCGATAATGATTCTCTCCAGCCACAACCCGGCTGTTTATAGGCTGGCCAGTTTAGTGACTGCGATTCAACGGTGGTGATCCACCCATGAGAGCCATCGTGGCCGTTCCTTATCTGAAACGTCGGAAACGCTACACCCCTTTCTCTGAATCTCAACAGGGCGGCTTGCATAGCATACACTGCAGTCCTGACATTACCCCCTTCTTGAGAAACGACATGTCCTCATGGCGCTTGTTCTTGTTCTCTCCATCCTTGTGTAGTTGTCCGAAAGAAGTCCGGGAATGTGTACTTTATGAAATCGGCATCCTCCCAAGTTGCATCTTCAGGTGGTAAATTTTCCCATTGAATATACCATTGGACCACCAGCAGATTGTGCCGAGGAATTTGTCTGACCTGAAGGACTGTTGCAGGACCCGTCCTGACAGTGCCATCCTCTGTGACCATTGGTAGATTAGGGCTAGGAATGGCCTTTGGACCAATGTGCTTCTTTAACTGACTAACATGAAACACAGGATGTATTTTCACATGTTCAGGAAACTGTAACTTATAAGCCACTTTGCCCACTTTCTGGGTGATCATGAATGGGCCATAAAACTTGTTTTGGAGGTTCAAAGCCCCACGAAATCCAAATGCAGCAAGTCTGTAAGGAGCCATCTTGAGATACACCATATCTCCCACCTCAAACACCTTTCACTTCTCTTCATATCTGCATACTTTTTCATCCTGTTCTGAGCTTGCTGCAAGTTTGCTTTTAAATGTTCCAACATGTTTTGTTTATCTGCTAGGAAGGACTGTGCATCCTCATCTTCAGGGCCAGGTATAGCAAGTTCAGAGATCAGTGGTGGGGCAAAACCATACAGAGCTTGAAAAGGAGACATCTTCAGAGCAGTATGATAAGTTGTATTGTACCAGAATTCAGCTAGGGAAAGCCAAGAGGACCATTTTTTTGGTTGATCAGTAGTCATGCACCTGAGATAAGTTTCCAGACACTGATTAACTCTCTCTGTTTGGCCATCTGTTTGAGGACGGTATGCAGTACTGTATCTCAGTTCACTATTGAGAGCAGCAAAGATATCTTTCCATAGCTTGTGGTAAAAATTATATCTCTGTCTGAGATTATAAGCTGAGGTGGTCCATGCAATCTGATGATATTATCTACAAATGCTTGAGCCACACTTAGCACAGTGTAGGGGTGTGACAATGGAATGAAATGAGCATATCTAGTGAACCTGTCCACCACCACTAATATAACTTCCTTGCCTTGAGAATTAGGTAAACCTTCTATGAAATCCATAGAGATATGCTGCCAAGCCATGTCAGCCATAGGTAGGGGTTCCAACAAGCCAGGTTGCAGACAATTTTCATGCTTGGCTCTCTGACAGATAGGACATGCAGCAATGAAGTTTTCCACATGTGCTTTCAAACCAGGCCAATAAAATATGCTTTTAACTCTCTGATATGTAGCTCTTGTCCCTGAGTGTCCCCCCACTGGAGAGCTATGTAAAGCAGTAATAAGTCTGGTTCTCAAATCAGCCACATCTGCTACCATAATTCTTCCTTTATATCTGATAATGCCAGCTGTTAAGCTGTACTCAGACATGGTATTACTGTGCTTTAGCAGTAGTTGTTCCAAGAGAGCTTTTGTGGCTGGATCTTTGGGATAACTGTCCACTAGTTCTTGTGCCCACACAGGAGTAGCAACAGATATAGCCATGCAAGAAGGAAGTAATCTAGAGAGAGCATCAACTACCTTGTTCTGTATACCCTTTGTGTACTGGATCTTGAAATTAAACTCCAATAGCTTCATCATTAATTTGTGTTGGACTCCTTTAGTGATTTTCTGATCAGTGATAAATTTTAGAGATTGTTGATCAGTTTTAATGATCAGTTCATTTCCTATGAGATAATGCCTCCATTTCTTAAGGGCTTCTAGGATAGCCAGAGCTTCTTTCTCATAAGTTGATAGAGCAGCATTTCTAGGGCATAAGGAAGAGCTGTAGTAAGCTATAGGTCTACCTTGTTGCATCAGTACTTCTTCTATCCCTTTGCAAGAAGCATCAGTTTCCAGTATGAATGGTTTAGAGAAATCAGGCAGTGCTAGGACAGGGGCTGTGATGAGGGCTTGTTGGAGTTGAGCAAATGCTCTGTCATGTTCAGTTTTCCAAGCAAACTGACCCTTTTTCAGCAGATCATGTAGAGGTCTGCAGATGGTACCATACCCTTTAATAAATCTCCTATAGTAACCTGCTAATCCCAGAAAACTTCTCAACTTTGTGACATTTTCAGGGATGGGCCACTCAACAATTGCTTTGATTTTCTGTGGGTCAGTTGCCACTCCTGCTGCAGAGTGCAGATATCACATGTCCTAGGTATTCCACTTGTTGGACTGCAAATACACACTTGGATAGTTTAGCACATAGCTGGTTTTCCTTTAGTAGTTTAAGCACTAGCTCAATGTGTTCCATGTGCTCTTTGAGAGTTTTACTGTAAATGAGTATGTCATCAAAGAAAACTAGTACAAACTTTCTCAAATAGGGCCCAAAAATGCTGTTCATTAATGATTGGAAGGTGCCTGGTGCATTAGACAGGCCAAAGGGCGTCACCAGGTATTCAAAATGCCCCAAAAAAGTTCTGAAAGCCGTTTTATGTATATCATCAGGGTGCATCCTAATTTGGTGGCATCCTGCTCTCAAATCCAACTTAGAAAAATACTGAGCTCCATGCAATTCATCCAGTAAATCTTCTATTACTGGTATGGGGAATTTGTTTTTCACAGTGACGGAGTTGAGTTTCCTGAAATCAGTGCATAACCTCATAGAATTATCCTTTTTCTTCACTAATATGACAGGAGCTGCATATGGACTCTGGCTGTGTCTAATGAAATGAGCAGCCAACATTTTCTTGATTTGATCTTCCATTTCCTGTTTTTGATGATGTGGTACCCTATATGGTCTAGAATGAGGGGGCTCCACTCCAGGTTGTAAGGGTATTGTGTGATCACACTCTCTATGAGGTGGAAGGGTATGTGGTTCCTCAAATAGGTCTGCATATTCCATGAGTAACTTCTGTAATTGGGGAGGGGTTTGAAAACCAGCAGGTGCTTCCATTACAATATTATGCATCTGTAGTGAGAAACCTTCTGCTCCTTTATCCAACAGTTTACTCACTTCCTCTGCTGGGATTTCCTTTACTTTCTCAGGAGTGTTGAATATAGCAGCAGTCACTGTTTGCTTTCCCTTCATAGTGAAACTGAAGGTGTTATCAGGTATGTTGAAAGAAACAGGACTCATCATAGTGAACCAATCATAACCTAGTATGACATCATGACTAGGTAGAGGCAAGGTTCTGAAACTGTGTTGTAGTGTTGTTTTTGCTAACTGAAATTTACAGTTTGGGATGACAGCATTTGATATTAATTTCCCTCCTCCTGCTACTGCTATTGCTCTAGGTTTTACTGGCAGCAGATGGCAGTTTGCCTTCACAGCAAATTCCTGATTCATAAAGGATGATGAACTCCCAGAATCCAACAAGGCTACAGCTCGTTTACCATTGATATGGATTATAACAGTTGGTGTAGGAACGGCTAGCTGTTGTCCCATAGCATGAGCAGTGATAAACATGGCTTGATCTCCTGCCTCTTGAATTTCCTCTTGCTCTTGAGGAGGATTATCTTCTATATCTTCCTGTTGTTCTCCCATTTCTTGTTGCAACAGATGAATATTAGGAATGAGCTTGCATTTGTGACCATGCATCCACTTGTCTCCATATCTCCAACATTCACCCACCTTTCTAATTCGCTGAGGGTTGTTATTGGTACTTTCAGGCTGTTTGATTTGCCCACTTCGTTGTGGAGTAGCTGTTGTGGTACTGCTCTTGTTCTGGAAGTTGTTATTGTTCTTCTGATAGAAGTTTTCAAAAGAACTCTGTTGCTTCTTTTGTACTGTGCTTGCTGGTGGATGATTTGGTTCAACCTCTTTGGCTAAACAGTAGGCATCTGTTAGTGACTGTGGTCTGAGTGGTCTGATTTGGAATTTAATTCCCTCTCTCAAACCATTGACAAAGCATCTCACAAACCACTGCTCTCCAAGTTCAGGTGTTTCTTCTAACACATCTGCCATCAGATCTTCAAAGCTCTTGGTGTATTCCGAGACAGTGTTGTTTCCTTGTTTAAGTGAGTTAAATTTCTCAGTTAAGTCATAGGATCCATGTTCTGCAAATCTTTTAATGACTTCCTTCCCAAACTGAGTCCAAGACAACTGCTTCTTCAGCAGTCCAGATCTCCTAAGCCATGTGTCAGCTTCTCCAATGATGTACATTTGAGCAAGGGAGACCTTATATTCTTCAGGTGCAGCAGACATCTGAAAATACTTGTTACACTGCCTGATCCATCCCATTGGATCTTCACCAGAGAATCTAGGGAATTCCAATTTGGGCCCTTTAGTCAGTGCTTTCATGAATTGAGCTTGCATATCTAATTCATAAGTTCTGTGATACCCCTGCCACATCTGTCTGTCTCTGTTGTTCTGATAGAAATGATTGAATGCAGGTGTCTGGGCATTGTGCCTAGCTGTCAGTGGAGTACTACCAGAGTGGTGTGCTTCCTGTCTGCTCTGCTGGACAAAACCAGGTGGTCCATTAGCTTGGTTTGTGCGAATAGGAGGAAGATTCTGAAGTTGAGTATCTTCCATTTGCTTGGATTTCTCTCTCTCAGCAGCCAATTGTTTCCTTAGTTGCTCAAGTCGAGCCTCTTGTTCCTGTGTTTGATCTTGGTTCAGTGTAGGAGATTTGGGCACTTCCATCGAGCTAGAAGGGTGGTCTGAATGTTGAGCCTGCTGAGTTGTTTTGACCAGTGTTTGGAGAACACTGCTGATCACCGACAGCTGCTTACCCAGATCTATGACCACTTTTTCAGCCTCTCCTACAGTAGCTGAAATTTCCCCTTGCTTGGATCCAATAGCCTGCACGTCTGTCTGTAGTTTCGACACTTGTGACTGTACCTGAGCACTCTCTTTTTGCAGAACTCCAAAATCGTCGCGCAGTGAGAGCACCTCGAGCAGATCTGCTTCATCAATTCCTTTACCGCGTCCCATCTCCTTGATCTGAAGTAGGAATAAGGAATTTTACTACTGGACTGCCAGCAACCCGTTCCCTACTCTCGATCCTGCCGCCGCCGCGCTCCATGCCTCCTTGGCACACGGATCGGTGCTAGAGCGTGGAATTTTACAGATCAAGCAATTTGCTCGAACAACCGCCTCTGCTCTACCAATCTGTGCCCGAATAAGCACCGCCGCCAGCGCCACCACACCGTCGCCAACTACCACATCCCCGCCGTCACGCCTTGTCGCCGGTCGCCGAAGAAGGGAGGGAAGGGTGGGAATCCCGGATCTGAGAGGGGAAAAAATTGCTCCAAGGAACGATGGCTCTGTATACCAATTTGTCAGGACCCGAGAGGGAGTAACAGATTTCTATAGCTAATTTGAGGAGATTATCGGGAGAGAAGCGAGATCTCAGATGTATTACTTTGGAAGTAAATGTAGGGTTCTTGTTCAAGCCGTAGCTCGCAAGGCAAGTTGGGAAATCGATAATGATTCTCTCCAGCCACAACCCGGCTGTTTATAGGCTGGCCAGTTTAGTGACTGCGATCCAACGGTGGTGATCCACCCATGAGAGCCATCGTGGCCGTTCCTTATCTGAAACGGTATTGTCGGAAACGCTACACCCCTTTCTCTGAATCTCAACAGGGCGGCCTGCATAGCATACACTGCAGTCCCGACACACCCTTTCATAATTTCCTAGCTCCGCCACTGCGTGCGATGGTGGTATTCTTTTGGTGTACTGGTGTTTGAGCTTGTACGCCAAACCGGGTATCTGGAGCCAGTGTTGTTTGGTATCTACAGCGTAGATTATTGAGGCAAGCTCTTCTTGCATCTTTTGTATATTTTGTGATATATGCTTTGTTGATAATTTACATGATACCGAGATGGTACAAGATTGATGTCGATATATTGGGGCTAATGCGCTGGTGTCGGTACACAGTGATGGATCCGTAGGAGCCACCGGTACGAGCCGGGCTTAGCACGTACATTCGACATGGAAATGAACTCAAGAAAACTTGGTCTACGAAGGTGATCGTATTGTACCGGTTACAGTTCAGGTATGGGACTGTCTGAGTTCTTCGCGAGGGGCGGCCCTTGAATGGAAAATGTCGGTGATGGATTCGTAGGAGCGATCGACGTGAGTAGGTCAGGGTGTCCGGTGTCTTAGCGGGTCAAAGGTCTCTGCTTGTTCTGGAACCTGTGTGGTTCTGGTCGAGGCTGTCGGTATCGGAGTACCCCTCTTAAGAGCGTAAAAGTGTGAATATTCACCCATGTGATTTCCAGGTTGAGAAAGTCACTTTCATGTGTGGCACCATGTGTTTTAATATGCTTAATTACTTAACAACAATGCTCTGTTTGTATTTTCAAAACTTAGTGTATTTTACAATTTATATGAAAGTGTATGAATAGTTTGCTGAGTACGATTTGTTTGTACTCACCCTTGCTCCCCTTTGTTTTTATCAGAGTTCGCAGCGGAAGACGTCGTTATCCGAGGAGTAGGCTGGACCAGTTGGGTGGGAAGACGATAGAGAACCTTAAACTGTCACGCCCCGAGACCTGGCCCGGTAGAATGACAGCCGCCACGTGCCTATAGACCCCAAAGTCTATACACGCGCAAGGTGTGGAAAAGCTGGATAAACCAGCACAGTGGATCTCAAGATGCTCCTTTATTCAATTTACAGGATTAATTATATTTATACAAGAATAAAAAGATTCTCTAGTCGTTTCCCACCCAACTGATCCAGCCTACTCTTGGCTTAACGACGTCTTCCGCTGCGCACTCTGGTGAAAACAAAGGGAGCAAGGGGTGAGTATAAACAAGTCGTACTCAACAAACCATTCAAACACTTTCATATACTTTGTATTATATGCTTTGATGTGAATTTGCATGATACCGTATTGGTACGAGCTTATGTGTGGATATATGGGGCTAATGCGCTGGTGTCGGTATGCGGTGATGGATCCGTAGGAGCCACCAATACGAGCCGGGCTTAGCACGTATATTCGACATGAAAATGAACTCAATGTTTTTATAAAGAAAACTTGGTGCTACGAAGGTGATCGTATTGTACCGGTCACAGTTCAGGTATGGGACTGTCTGAGTTCTCCGCAAGGGGCGGCCCTTGAATGGAAAGTGTCGGTGATGGATCCGTATGAGTGATCGCCATGAGTAGGTCAGGGTGTCCGGTGTCTTAGCGGGTGCAAGAGCTATGCTCGTTCTGGAGCCTGTGTGGTTCTGGTCGAGGCTGTCGACGTCGGAGTACCCCTCTTAAGAGCGTAAAAGTGTGGAATTTCACTCCTGTGATTCCCGGGTAGGGAAACTCACTTTCAAGTGTGGCACCATGGGTTTTAAACTGCTTAATTCACTCCTGTGATTCCTGGGTAGGGAAACTCACTTTCAAGTGTGGCACCATGGGTTTTAAACTGCTTAATTATCTAACCATGATTACTTATTTGTATTTGTAAAACCTAGTATATTTTACAAAGTATATGAAAGTGTTTGAATAGTTTGCTGAGTATGATTTATCGTACTCACCCTTGCTTCCCTTTGTTTTTATCAGAGTTCGCAGCAAAAGACGTCGTTATTCGAAGAGTAGGCTGAACCAGTTGGGTGGGAAGACAATAAAAAATCTTTTTATTCATGTAAATGTAATAAACATGTAATATTAATTTAAATGAGCATCTTGAGATCCAACGTGCTGGTTTATCTTGCTTTCCACGCCTTGCGCGTGTATAGGCTTTCGGGTCTATAGGCGCGCGGCGGCTGTCATTCTCCCAGGCCCGGTCTCGGGCCGTGACATGTCGTCTTAGCGCCTCCCCTCGCCGCTGATCGCAGACGATCTTCATATTTCTCCGCCATGCCTTCGAGGATTCCTGGCAGCTCGGCGAAGTCTTCAACAACCTCCACGCTCCCAGGAAACAGCTTGTGAAAACATGCTTTCCCAGACTCGTGGAGGCTATGCAGATACTCCCCAGCCTTAAGAACACGCGCCAGGCACGGATCAGTGCTGCCTTCATCACCAAGCTTTAGGGGCACTGTGCAAATACAAAAAGAAGTTATCAATCATATGTTGAGAAAGTACAAAGGAGCATTGAAGGAGAAGAAGGAGGAGGAGGAGGAGGAGGAGGAGGAGGAGAAGGAGAAGGAGAAAAGAGACTTGCCGGTGAGAAGAAGAAGAAGAAGAAGAAGGAGAAGAAGGAGAAGAAGAAGGAGGAGGAGGAGAAGGAGAAGAAGAAGAAGAAGAAGTTATCAATCATATGCGGCTCCGTCTTCATGAAATTCTACGACATCATTTCCCGTAGGATCAGCCGTTGGATTGTTGGCCGCGTCAGAAGCAGCAGAACCACTGCCTGGAGCGGGGTCGTCGGAGATCACCAAAGTCTCCGTATGGAGGATCACGTGAACGCTAGAAGGCGTTACCGGTCCCACAGCTGGAGAAGGGCGTGACGGCTTGCCACGGCCTGTTTGGAGCTTTGGCCTAAGGCGAGTTGCCGGCTTAACACTGTAAACACGAAGAAAGAAATAAGCCAAAAGATGAAAGAAAGAAAGCAAGCCAAAATCCAAAAAAGCAAAAAGAGGAATAAGACGAAACGATTGAAGGCTTACTTCTTAACAGGAAGGAGGCTGGTCGGATCGTCCATGCCGAAGCTTATCAGTTCAAATCAAGTAGGTTTCTACCATTTCCTAACGACCAGGAAGATGCAGACGTGAAAGGGAGTGGAGGGAATAGGTGGAGTCGTTGACAGGCTTTGACTGAGTTCGCTAGTACTGCGGTTTGGGCCGGACTATGGGCGAAGCAACTACCGTGACTAGCACCAGGTGAAGAGAGTATCGTACAGAAATCGTGCACGTTTCCTAACATACAGTCTTGAGAAATATAATACTTCCTCCGTCATAAAATAAGTCTTAACTTTGTCCAAAATTGGATGTATTTAAACATAAACAAGTCTAGATACATCCACTTTTTAATTTTATGTCTAGATACATCCACTTTTTAATAAATTTGAGACACTTATTTTGAGACGGAGGAAGTAGTACGTTTTGCATGTATGAAGTCAACCAAGTTTTGAGCAGACAACCAGCCCCGAAATCAGAGCTCATGGTGGACAACAGCAGGTACTTGGATGTAATTAACACAACGGAATATATACAAGCAGCAGCAAATAGCAAAGCACATAAAGTATTCTCATAATCGTTCAGAACTTGGAACAGGGATCAAGGTAACTACTAGAAGCACGCGTAGTGTGCGCTCAATCGAACATACACTTAATGATGATGGGGCAGCTCACAATTTCCAGCTCATCCTTCTTCTTCCTGTACTCATCATCCGTAGCTTGCTTGTTGTTGTCCAGCCAATGGACGGCCTGGTCGATGGCGTCCTCGGCCACCTTCTTCTCATCCGCAGACAGCTTGGAGGCAAACTTGTCGTCCTTGATGGTGTTGCGCAAGTTGAAAATCAAGAGCTCAAGTGCTTGCAGGAAGAACGGCCTGTCCTTGAAAATCAGCCTGTCCTCAATAGTCTTATTCATTGTGAACTGACTCTTCTCCCCAGTGGTCGTTTCCTCAAATGAGACATTGAGAATCAGGATGCCATTGGCATCAATGTCAAAGCAGGCTGTGATCTTGTACTCACCCTTGGGAGCAGGAGGGATGCCAGAGAACTCACACTTTACCAACAGGTTGTCGGCCCTGGTGCCCTCACCCTCATACACCTTGATGATGTCATTGGTCTGGCCTTTGTTGGTGAAAAAGACCTGCTCCTTCTTTGCCGGGATGGTAGCGTTTCTCGGAATTAACACTGTCATGACACCTTCGTCAGTCTGCATACCGAGAGAAAAAGGTGCGACATCCAGTAGCAAGAGGTCCTGGACCTTCTCATTGCCCTCGCCACTCAAGATGGCAGCCTGGACAGTTGCACCATAGGCAACAGCTTCATCAGGGTTGATGTTCTTGCACAGCTCCTTGCCATTGAAGAAATCCTGAAGCAACTGTTGAACCTTTGGGATCCTTGTCGAGCCACCAACAAGGACAACATCATGTACAGTGCTCTTGTCCACCTTAGCATCCCTCAGACACTTCTCCACAAGTACCAAGCACTTCCTGAAGAGGTCAATGTTCAACTCCTCAAACCTGGCACGGGTGATGGTGGTGTAGAAGTTAATGCCCTCACACAATGAATCAATCTCAACGGTGGTCTGTGCAGTTGAGGAGAGGGTCCTCTTTGCCCGCTCACAAGCTGTCCTTAGCCTACGGAGAGCCCTGGGGTTACCACTTATATCCTTCTTGTTCTTCCTCTTGAATTCTTCAACAAAGTGATCAACCATCCTGTTGTCGAAGTCCTCGCCACCAAGGTGAGTATCACCAGCAGTGGACTTGACCTTAAAGATGAGGTCCTCAAGGGTGATAAGGGAGACATCAAAGGTGCCACCTCCAAGGTCAAAGATGAGAACATTCTTCTCACCAACGCTGATGACCTTCTTGTCAAGACCATATGCAATAGCAGCAGCAGTTGGCTCGTTGATGATGCGCATAACATTCAGACCAGCCAAACCTCCAGCTTCCTTGGTGGCCTGTCTCTGAGAGTCGTTGAAGTAGGCAGGGACACTGACAACAGCATTCCTGATTGTCCTGCCAAGGAAGGCTTCCGCAATGTCACGCATCTTGATGAGGACAATGGAGGAGATATCTTCAGCAGAAAACTCCTTCTCCTCGCTCATGTACTGAACAGCTATCTTAGGCTTATCACCAGGTCCAGCAATGACCTTGAAGGGCCACAACGTCATGTCCATCAGGACTGAACCATCACTGAATCTCCTGCCAATAAGACGCTAAGCATCTGCAGAGCAAATGGTATGTCAGTACTTTGAAGTACAAAAATATGAACAATGGTGTAAATTATATGGAAAATCAGAAACTTTGAAGTACATATACATGAACAATTATGTTTGTATTAATTTATATGGACCAAGGCTTGTATAAAGAAACCAACTTGACAAATGGTTATGCCAGGACAAACACCAGCGGAAGCAATAAAGTACAAAACAGTAATTAATGGGCAGAAAAGATATACTAGTAGTCAGCAACACACATCGACTTATACTTGGAACAGAAAACTAAACTCGAGTACTGTGTATAGCAGAATGTAATACCAATAAAATACTACAAAGTTATAGATGAAAACATAAAGCAGATTACAATACTACCATAGGTTACTCCAAGCACGTAGTAAGATCAGATGGTGTTGCATGATGACATTGTTCATCATCTTAGATTCAGAGATGTCTATTGATAACGCATCATCACTTCTCCCTTTAATTAAAGGAGATACTTCCTCCGTTCCACATTATAAGCCTTTTTAGCAAGGTAAAACAATTTGCTAGAAAGGCTTATATGGAACGGAGGGAGTATATGTTATGTAAACAGTTTTTTCCTAAAACTGCTTTGTCAGCAAGGAACTACTCTCTCCGTCCGGAAATACTTGTCATCAAAATAAATAAAAGGGTATGTATCTTGATGTATTTTAATTCTAGATACATTTCTTTTCGTCTATTTTGATGACAAGTATTTTCGGCTGGAAGGAGTATTTAACACGAGAGATGGGATGACCATGAGCAAGCAATACAATGGCAACAGATAACTGATTGGTATATACGAACATTGCACACGCACACTATCTTTTATAATAGATCTATGGCAGGAAGATACTAGTCAGACCAAACAATTAAACTAATCATCCAGCCACATGTACTAAAACGTGGCGCTTTGACTAATTAATAATCAACAGATAAAACGAACCGAAGCACGAGCAACAACTATCTCACATCAGGATAGAATCGAAAGGCTACACTACTGAAGCAATAACCACTACCAATCCATTCAAAATCTGTAGCCTCGGATCTAAACAGGTACTAGAACTAAAATAGATCCACACAAGCACCAGAGCCACAACCGACAGATCTAACGCACAGGAACGACAGCAATTACAAAGGTAGTGGTAGAGGGTGGGTTGCTCACCAAAAACTGTGTTGACAGGGTTCATGGCGACCTGGTTCTTGGCGGCATCGCCGCTGAGTATCTCGTAGTCGGTGAAGGCGACGTAGGACGGCGTGGTGCGGTTGCCCTGGTCGTTTGCAATGATCTCAATTTGGCCGTTGTGACGTCCCAGATTTGACCGTACACTAATCATGCACGCAAACGTGTACGATCAAGATCAGTGACTCACGGGAAGATATCACAACACAACTCTACAACATAAATAAGTCATATAAGCATCATAATACAAGCCAGGGGCCTCGAGGCTCGAATACAAGTGCTCGATCATAGACGAGTCAGCGGAAGCAACAATATCCGAGTACAGACATAAGTTAAACAAGTTGCCATAAGATGGCTAGCATAAACTGGGATACAGATCGAAAGAGGCGCAGGCCTCCTGCCTGAGATCCTCCTAACTACTCCTGGCCGTCGTCAGCGGGCTGCACGTAGTAGTAGGCACCTCCGGTGTAGTAGGAGTCGTCGTCGACGGTGGCGTCTGGCTCCTAGGCTCCGGCATCTGGTTGCGACAACCAGGTAGAAGGGAAAGGGGGAAAAGAGGGAGAAAAGCAACCGTGAGTACTCATCCAAAGTACTCGCAAGCAAGGAGCTACACTACATATGCATGGGTATATGTGTAAAGGGCCATATCGGTGGACTGAACTGCAGAATGCCAGAATAAGAGGGGGATAGCTAATCCTGCCGAAGACTACGCTTCTGCCCACCTCCATCTTGCAGCATGTAGAAGAGAGTAGATGGTAAGTTCACCAAGTAGCATCGCATAGCATAATCCTACCCGGCGATCCCCTCCTCGTCGCCCTGTTAGAGAGCGATCACCGGGTTATATCTGGCACTTGGAAGGGTGTGTTTTATTAAGTATCCAGTTCTAGTTGTCCTAAGGTCAAGGTACAACTCCGGGTCGTCCTTTTACCGAGCGACACGGCTATTCGAATAGATAAACTTCCCTGCAGGGGTGCACCACATAACCCAACACGCTCGATCCCATTTGGCCGGACACACTTTTCTAGGTCATGCCCGGCCGCGGAAGATCAACACGTCGCCGCCCCACCTAGGCACAACAGAGAGGTCAGCACGCCGGTCTAAATCCTATGGCGCAGGGGTCTGGGCCCATCGCCCATTGCGCACCTGCATGTTGCGAACGCGGCCGGAAGCAGACCTAGCCTAGCTGGTGTTCCAGTCCAATCCGGCGCGCGCCGCTCAATCGCTGACGTCACGAAGGCTTCGGCTGATACCACGACGTCGAGTGCCCATAACTGTTCCCGCGTAGTTGGTTAGTGCGTATAGACCAAATAGCCAGACTCAGATCAAATACCAAGAACTCGTTAAGCGTGTTAAGTATCCGCGAACGCCGACCAGGGCCAGGCCCACCTCTCTCCTAGGTGGTCTCAAACTGCCCTGTCGCTCCGCCACAAAGTAACAGTCGGGGGCCGTCAGGAACCCAGGCCAACCTCTACCGGGATGGAGCCACCTGTCCTTTCAGCCCCCTCATCAGAATCACTTGCGGGTACTCAACGAGCTGACCCGACTTTAGTCACCACATGTGTCATGTATAAAAAGTATATAGTATAAACCCGTGATCACCTCCCGAAGTGATCACGGCCCAGTAGTATAGCATGGCAGACGGACAAGAGTGTAGGGCCACTGATGGAACACTAGCATCCTATACTAAGCAGTAGGATAGCAGGTAAGGGTAACAACTGTAGCAACAATGACAGGCTATGCAACAGAATAGGATTAACCGAAATCAGTAACATGCTACACTACTCTAATGCAAGCAGTATAGAGAAGAATAGGCGATATCTGGTGATCAAGGGGGGCTTGCCTGGTTTCTCTGGCAAGGAGGGGTCGTCAACACCGTAGTCGTACTGGGTAGCAGCGGCGTCGGTCTCGGTGTCTAACGAGAGAAGAGGGGGGAGAAACAATGAATACAATGCAAACAGAGGCATAACGATGCATGACATGACAAAGCGTGATGCTAGGTGTGCCCAAACGCGATAGTAGGTGATACCGGCGAAAGGGGGGAAACATCCGGGAAAGTATTCCCAGTGTTTAGCGTTTTCGGACAGTTGGACCGGAGGTGAAATGTTGCAGGTTCACTATGCTAGAGACGTGTGGTGAACGAACGGGCTGCGTATTCGGATTCGTCTCGTCGTTCTGAGCAACTTTCATGTACAAAGTTTTTTCATCCGAGCTACGGTTTATTTTATATTAAATTTAAAAGATTTAATCATTTTTAGAATTTAATTAATTATTTTAATTCAACATTATCCATAATAGTGTGTGCTGATATCATCATGACGTCAGCAGTCAACAGGGCGTTGACTGGGTCAAACTGACGTGAGAGTCCCGCATGTCATTGACTGATTAATTAACTAACAGTTAAATAGGTTAATTAGTGATTAGATTAATCTAATTATGATTAATTAATTTAATTAATTCTTTAATTAATTAATATTTTATTTATTTATTATTATTATTATTAATTCCTTTTTTTAAACGTTCTAAGGGCGTGGGCCCATCTGGCAGTGGCCCAGAGGCCTATGCGGGTTTGGTCCAGCGGGTGCGGGCGCACCGAAGCGAGCACTCGCCTGCAGGGCGGGACGAGGCCGCCAGGGCACCAACAGCGGGGCACGCCGGCGCGGCCAGCCAGGGACACGGCGGGCGGAGGCGAGGGGTGGTGCCGGTGCGGCCATTGGCGCGCGGGCGAGCGCGGTGGCGCGGCCATGGGAGGAGGAGAGGGCGGAGATGAGGCGCGCTGAGGCACGGGGCCATGGGGCGCCGGCCGGAGCGGGACGCGGGTAGGAGGCCGGAGTGGTGGTGGCGGTAGCGCCGCGGCACAGCAGCAGCTGTTGCAGCTCGCGACGGGGCAAGGCCAGGAGCGGCAAGGGGGCGACGGAAGGCGCAGCCCCGACGCGGCAGCACGGGCAAGCGGGGCGCGAGGCCAGGGGAGGCGCCCGGGACGCAGGGCTGCACGTCTCGGCGCGGCAAGGCACGCGGCCAAGGGCGGGAGCGCGACGACTGTGGTCGAGCGCGGCGACGAGCGCCGGTGACAGTGGCGAACGAGCTAGGGGAGGGGAGGCCGGAGCACATAGGAAAGAGGAGGGCGCGGGGCTCACAGTGAGCCGGACGGGGAGGCAGCGGCTCGGCGTGGTCGGTGGAGAAGCGGAACGACGAGGTGGCAGTCGGGGAGGCGGGCGACGTCGTCCTCGGGCAGTGGCATCGCCGGGGCTCCGTGGCAAGGCGCCCAGATCGGGAGGGGGCAAGGAGGAGACGAGGCAATCCGGCGGGGAGGTGGTCCAGCGAGGCGGCCTCTGGCGACGGCGTCGAGCGGCGGGGGCGGAGTCGGGTCCCGATGCCCCGATCCGATCTGGATCGGGGGGAGAGGGAGAGGCGAAGTGGGCTGACCGGGGGTTAGGGTTTCGGGACGGGGAGGATAAGGTGAGTGGGGCGGCGGCTTGGGCCAGTGGGCTGGCCGGCTAGGCCGTCTGGCCAGGTTGGCAAGGGGGCTTTTTTTCCTTTATTTTGTTTTCTGTTTTTTTATTCTTTTTCCTTTTCTGTTTTATTTTATTTACACTTTATTCTTAGTTTAGTAAAATATGACAATAGCTCCAAATTAGTGTTTCAAAACAACCCACCACCCTAAAAAGTTTTACCTCAAAATAAAATAGTTTATGATTTTATAAAATATCAAAGGCATTTATTTAATAGTTTTACCTACTGTTTTAATCATTTAAGTGCATTTAAACCTTTTATAAAATTGTGGTTTCTCCACAATAATTAACTATGCATTATTTGGCAACACCTCAACATTTTAGTTTTAATATTTGAAAATCCTTACCGTTTGATTTTAATTCAAATTTTGAATTTGAATCGGTTTTGAACTAACCCGAGATTAACTACAGTGACAGAGGTGACGTGGCATCATTAGCAGGGAATTACTGTAGTCTAATTATCCGGGCGTCACAGCCGTGCTGCCACACGCCGACGCGGGAGTAGGTGGTGCCGAGGTCAATCCGGATGGCCGGACCGTCGCCCTTGTCAGCCATTGCTGCAGTTGCTGTGGTGGAGGCGGCGGCGCTAGGGTTCTGGGGGGTTTTGGAGAGGACGGGGAGATTGGGGAGGCGGGCGGTGGAACTTATAGCGTACGGGAGGGGGCTCTAAAAGATTCCAACATTGGCATCTGCGGTCATACCTGGCCAAATGGGCCGGCCCGGCCCGGCCCGGCCAGACCTGTGTTAAACGGGCCAGGCACGGCACGGCCGTCCAGGCACGCTAAGTAATCGCGCCGTGCCGGGCCAGCACGCGTGCTGGCCTCTCTGGCCCAGGCACACCCCCCTTGCTACATGGGCTGGCACGGCGGCCCGTTTAACACGCCGAAAGAGCTGGCCCGAGTAGGCACGTTCACGAGCCTACATCGATCGTTGCCTGTTTTCTATTAAAAACCCATCGATCGTTGCCTAATTGGCTCTGGCCTCTCGTTCGCTACCTCGTTGGCATCACTGGAATTAAAAAATGGAACATTGGCCGACCGGTCGTGACCGTGCAGCGTCGCAGTGCGCCAGTGCGCTTGTCACATCGATTCATGGATAAGGAATCGCAGGCACTCACATCGGCAAATTTGACAATTTTGACCTGGAAACGAAATAAATTCACAGAATTAACTGGGTGCGAAACTATTTCACACCCCTGACCCTTTTGTGTAGCGCCCGCCACACGGGCGCCACACCCTACGGTGCAGCGCCTAGCTCCGGGGCGTTGCACCTCTGTCCACCGTGGCAGCCCATGGGCCCGCACCCATTAGTGCAACGCCTCCGAGCTAGGCGCCGCACATGTAATGTGCAGCGCCTAGGCGCTAGGCGCTACACGTGTAATGTGCAGCGCCTAGCCGCTAGGCGCTGTACTGTGACTTATCCAGCCACTTGGCTGGGCCCCCCTCCCCCACCCCCCCCCCACCACACACTCTCTCACTCTCTCCCCGAGCTTTGCCCCCTCTCCCACTCTCCCCCCCTCCCAAATCTTCTTCCAAATCTTGCAAATTTGAAGAATTTGTCCGTGGATTTCGAAGTCAAACCCTCCCTCAAGGTAATAATCTCCGATCCCCTTGTTTTGATCGAAGTAAAGTTCTCCCATTGCTCATTTGTTGGTAGTTTGGGGAAACCCTAGTTTTGTTTGGATCTAGAGATTTGCATGGAGATGTGAGATGTTTGTTTGCCAATTTCTATGATTAGGCTTTGTTAGTATGCTAGGGTTATTCTTATGGGTGTTCTTATGTTGGTGCTAGGGTTAGGTTTAGGGCTAGGGTTATGGTTAGGGTTATGGTTATGGTTAGGGTTAGGGTTATGGTTAGGGTTAGGGTTGTTGTTTCATATATATATTCGGGTTTGTATTCGGTGTTAATCCATGGATTAGTACTCATGGAAGCAATGTTACCTTGTGTTCATTGCTTATAGGGATGGGAAGAACATGTGTGTTTGTTCATCATGGGGACAAAGACGCCTTTTTGAAAGGCAATAAAGAACCGGACCCGGATGAGTTTGACATGGTGTTTGATAGTAGTCCTAGCTATGCGGAGCTCTTGCAACAAGTTAGGAAAGATTTGAATTGGATGGACCCTAGTGATATCATTGAGTTGGAGGGAAGGCATAATGTTGGTTTTGGAATGCACGTCCGTTGGAAGACAATGCGTGTAAACTCGGAGCAACGTTGGGTTGCATACAAGGAGACGGTGGCCGAATCACTAGACAAGGCTCTTGAGTTATTTGCAACGAAGAAGGTTGAGTCAAGTTTGCATTTGGACTTGAACCGGAACCCCTCCCCTTTGGTTGCTAGTAGCCCCCCATCCTTGAAGCGAGATGAAATTGTTGAACCTCTTTTGACCCAAGAAGTGAGGCCAACATTGAGCCCTTATAGAAACAACCAAGATGAATCTTTGCAAGAGGACAATGATGAGTATGCGGACGATGACAATGAAGTTGATCTCCATGACAACAATGTGGGTGATCTCGACAAATATCATTTGCAAGAGACAATGGACCATTCCATCCCTTTTTCCCGTGCATATGCATCGGACTCGGATGACGATGGTCCCGATGAACAAGTTGATGCGGAGGGGTTCACGGTGAAGGAGGCGGAAGCTTTCGAGAAGGTATTTGGTCGGGATCATCGGACTACATTGTTCAAGGATGTTAGTCTCGCGGATGAAGCCGTGGTAGATGGTGGCCAATGTGTACCTCTTGGGGTTAGGCCAAGCTCTCACCGTGATTTGGTAGACGACAAGAACCGGATTGCTAAAGGTTCTAAGTTCGACAGCTTGTTGGATTTGAAGATGTGGCTCGACAACTACTCGATTACGCATTATCGTCCACACAAGGTGGTGCACTCGGACGTCAATGTGCGCTACACGGTTGCATGTGCATGTGAAGATGAAAAGGAGGTCCAACTTGGACTTACAAGAGGCCGTGGTGGTGGTAGAGGTCGTGGAAAGGAGGTCCAACAAGGAGTGGCAAGACGCCGTGGCGGTTGTCCGTGGATTGTGCGTGCAAGACCATGGAAAGGAGGTCCTACTTGGCATGTAGTGAGTTGTGTGCCAACTCACATGTGCCAAGGCAAAAGGGTGGATGGCAAGATTGTGTCCGAAGACCACAAACAACTCACGTCCGAGTTCATCGCTTACAGGCTCTCCAACTCAATATCCACACTTCCAACAATGAGCGTCCAACATGTCATTGACCTTGTGAAAGCCATCTTTCATTACAAGGTGAAATACGGCAAGGCATGGAAGGCGAAGCAAGCCGCATTTAAGATGTTGTATGGTACATGGGAGGAAGCATACAACCGAATCCCTAGGTTGTTGTTAGCCATGGCCGCGACAAACCCGGGCATGGTTCATGTGGTCGAGCCTCATGGGCACCAAACAACGGTTCATGAAGGAAGGAAAGTCAGAGTATTTGGCCGTGCTTTTTGGGCGTTCGAACAATGTGTGAGGGCTTTCGAACATTGTAGGCCAGTCATCGCAATTGATGGCACGTTCTTGACCGGACAATACAAGGGCACCTTGTTGGTTACGATAGCAAGTGATGCCAATAACCGGGTGTTGCCATTGGCATTTGCTTTGGTTGAGGTGGAAAACAATGACAACTGGGAGTGGTTTCTGCATCTTTTGAGGACGAAGGTGTTACCCGCTCAAAGGGAAATTTGTGTCATATCGGATCGGAATCAAGGAATTCTTAACGCCGTGGAGATTGACATTCCCGGGCATGCTCCGTTGCACCATCGTTGGTGCATGAGGCACTTTTGTTCGAACTTCTATAGGGCATGTGGCCTTAAGGAGTTGGCCGATGATCTTCAAGATTGTTGTCTCGCTTTCTCCGATAAGCGCTTCGCCACTTTGTACAACAAATTGCTCGCACACAAAAAACTTGATCCCGGGGGTCAAGAGTTTCTCAATAGGCACATTCAATACCGGAACAAGTGGGCACGTGCTTTTGATGAAGATGGCCGGAGATACGGTCAAATGACAAGCAATATGGCCGAATGCTTCAATAGGGTGCTCAAAGGTGCACGTGGATTACCCGTGACGGCAATAGTTCAATACACATTTGACAAGATGAATGCGTACTTTGTAAAGTACTCGATGGAAACCGATGCACAGATAGCGGGTGAGAACCCACGGAAGTACAAGTACAAGTTCCCACCCAAAGTTGATGAATGGTTGCTATTTCAATCACGGAAGGCGGACTCAGAAGAAGCTATATTATATGACAATGAAGAGTGGAAGTACGAAGTGAAAGAGCCAGGAGGAACCACAAATGATGGCCGGCAACATGGAGGTCGGGCTTTCAAGGTGTCGTTAACACAATGTGATTGCACTTGCGGGAGGCCATTGTTGCTTCATCTCCCATGCTCACATTTGTATGCCGCCGGCCGCGTTAGGAATGTGGACATCAATCACCCACGCACCGTGAGGGAGTCGGAGTTCTCAATCATGACGGTCAAGAAAACATGGGCTCCCCGCTTTCACCCATACTTTGACCAATCACAATGGCCGGAGTATCATGGAGTTCAACTATGGCCGGATCCGGAGTTGAAGGTTGTTAAACGGGGTAGACGTAAGACAAAGCGTCTTAGAGGCGACATGGACGGATGGGGCCATGGTGGGCGCCGCGAAGCGGGCAACGACCAATTCCAAGAGCCTTGTGAGAGCTCCCGTTGTGGGGAGTGCAAAGGTCATGGCCACAACAAAAGAAAATGTACCAAACCAAGGAAAAGGTCCAAGAAAAATGATGCAAGCACAAGCCAACATGGAGCTACACAAGGGAGCCAACCAAGTGGTAGCCAACCTAGTGGTAGCCAACCTAGTGGTAGCCAACAAGTGCCAAGCCAACCAAGTGGTAGCCAACCTAGTGGTAGCCAACAAGTGCCAAGGCAACCAAGTGGTAGCCAACAAGTGCCTAGCCAACCAAGTGTTAGCCAACCTAGTGGTAGCCAACAAGTGTCAAGGCAACCAAGTGGTAGCCAACAAGTGCCTAGCCAACCAAGTGTTAGCCAAAGAGGATCTAGGCAACAAAGAGGTCGGCAACTTGGACTTACAAGAGGCCGTGGTGGTGGTAGAGGTGGTGGTGGTGGTCTCGGCCGTGGTGGTGGAAGAGCTCGACGTGGTGGTAATGGCCGTGGTGATGGTCTCGGCCTTGGTGATGGTCTTGGCCTTGGTGGTGGACTTGGTCGTGGTGATGGACAAGCGCAAGTTCGTTATAGAGGAATGTTTGGATACCTAGATGGACCGTTTCCGTATTTTCCTCACTAACTATAATGTATCATATGTTCTTGTTTTTTCATATGTTCTTCTTTTTCATATGTGCTTCCATTTGTTCTTATTGTCCTTACTAACCGTTATGTTCCACTCATTGTAGGTATGGCGGCTTCCCAACCCAACAAACCAACGATGAAGGAGGATGGCGAAGATGAGATGGCCGGATGGTGGGAGAAGGCTGCGAAGAAGCTTAGAGAGGAGGATGCAGCCAAGCTAAAGAAGAAGAAGGAAGAGGAGCTTGAGAAGGAGAGGAAGCGGAAACAGAGTGCGGCAAATGCGATGCGCGCTAGGGAGCAAGCGTTGATGAGGAAAGTTGAGGAGGCACAGAAGAAGCGTCAACAGGATTTTGAAGAAAGAACCATGAAGCTTTGGGCAATTGCAGCTGAAAAAGAAGAGAGGGACAATCAGATATTCATGGAGAGGGTGGTTAAGGAGGCTCACCTCATAAGAAAAAGGGAGGAGGAAGAGGAAGAAGAGAGGAAGAAGAAGAAGGGAAAGGGGCCTTGCTCTACGCAATAGAGCTATGTCTCCTCTTCGATTTGGTTGTGAACTACTATGTCTCCAATGTGATTTGGTTGTGAACTACTATGTGCCATGAACTACTATGTCTCCTCCTCGATTTGGTTGTGTGAACTTCTATGTGCGGTGAACTACTATGTCTCCTCTTTGATTTGTTTGTAAGAACTACTATGTGTCGTGAAGTACTATGTGTTATGAACTACTATGTGTCGTGAAGTACTTGGGCGCTGCAATCTACCATGTGGCGCCTAGCTGCTGTGGCTCTCTGGATAGCTAAAAAATTCACTAAGTCCAAGTCCAAGCCACTCAAACTGTAAAGTACCTTCTGTTCTGGCTGCATAGCTACAGACCAGTGCAGCGCCTAGCCAGGAGGCGCCACACTGTACAGTGCAGCGCCTGGGGGCTAGGCGCTGCACTGTATAGTGCGGCGCCTCCGCGCTAGGCGCTGCACAAACACTTAGCGAAATTTTTGCCTGAAACTGGAGGCATACCTTTTGTTGCACTCTGGATAGCTACAGACATGTGCAGCGCCTAGCTCGGAGGCGCCACACTCTATAGTGCAGCGCCTGCGAGCTAGGAGTTGCACTGTAGAGTGCGGCGCCTCCAAGCTAGGCGCTGCACATGTCTGTAGCTATCCAGCAAGCAACAGAAGTATGGCTAGTTACAGACATGTGCAGCGCCTAGCTCGGAGGCGCCACACTCTACAGTGCAACGCCTGCGAGCTAGGCGTTGCACTGTAGAGGGCGGCGCCTCCAAGCTAGGCGCTGCACATGTCTGTAGCTATTCAGAAAAGCAACAGAAGTATGGCTAGTTGCAGACATGTGCAGCGCCTAGCTTGGAGGCGCCACACTCTACAGTGCAGCGCCTGCGAGCTAGGCGTTACACTGTAGAGTGCGGCGCCTCCAAGCTAGGCGCTGCACATGTCTGCAGCTATCAAGAAAAGCAACAGAAGTATGGCTAGTTACAGACATGTGCAGCGCCTAGCTTGGAGGCGCCACACTCTACAGTGCAGCGCCTGCGTGCTAGGCGTTGCACTGTAGAGTGCGGCGCCTCCAAGCTAGGCGCTGCATATGTTTGTAGCTATCTAGAAAGCAACAGAAGTATGGCTAGTTACAGACATATGCAGCGCCCAGCACGGAGGCGCCACACTCTACAGTGCAACGCCTAGCTCTCAGGCGTTGCACTGTATAGTGTGGCGCCTTCGTGCTGGGTGCTGCACAAACACTTAGCAATTTTTTTGCCTGAAACTTGAGGCCTACCTACTGTGCCTCCTCCCCCCCTCTACTGGGTCTTTTTCAGCCACAGTTCAACAATTAGTATAACAAACATTCAGGTTCAAAAAGGGTTCACAAAAGACATCATTTCTTAGAAAAGAACCATCACAATAAGTTCCAGTTGACCATAGAGCTACCACCACTCCAAGTTCAACGACATAAAAGGTACGACCACTCCAAGTTCAACGACATAACAATTCGCACTCGAAGTTCAACATTATAAAAAAACTAAGATGACTAGTGCTTTCCACGCTTGCTGGGTCCTCCCCCCCTCTTGACGCTTATCTTCTTCACCTTCCTAGGAAGAGGAACCCGCTCCAGCTCCGGCTCCGCCTCCGGTTCGACATCGTCATCCAAATAGTCATCCAAAGCCGCCATCCGCGAGGTGCCGACCGTCCTTTTGCCTCTTTGGGTGAAGTCTTCAGGTGTGTACTTGTTGATTCCCCTCCTAGGCTTCAACTCGTATGCAGACCGAGCCCGGTACGTCCCCAAGGTCATATCATCAGCAACCTATGCATCAACAAAAGATATGGAAAGACCGTGTGTGAGGATATAGTTGGCAATGCATCATCAAATGGATATATATCGTCATGACATACCTCTTGGGTGACCGCACCCACATCCTCATCCTCGAAAGGTTCACCATGGCTCTGCCCCGAAGCGGGATCTGATGGTGTCGCCGACCTAGACCGTTCTGGTGATACATACTCGGGGTCACGACAACCGAAAAGGTTTGATAGCCGCCTTAACTTTTGGCCCTGTCGCTGCAACATGTACAAGTGAATGAGACATGGAACGTACCAACAAATGTTAAGTGCGAGTTTGAAGGAGATGTGAACCTTAATGAATTCTCGAAGTGCACCTTCCCCATCGCTTTTGCCAGCCGGGGTTGTTTCCAGAATAGTCTCGGTCTCGTCAGCTGCTTTCTTGATCTGGGCACGCTATGAACAGAAACGGTATCAAAGTGTTAGGCAAGCAAAGATGTGAAAAGTGCGAATGGAAAAGCAAAAAGGGCTAACCACAAAGTTCATCATTGGAGCTGAAGGGATCACCGAGTTGCCTTTCCTGACTAATGCGTTGTACTGGTGTTGGGCTACCTCATCAAAAACGGTGGGTTCTTCCAGAATCTCCTCAGCATACGCCAGCTGGCATACCTCCACGCGGGTACTTGCAAGAAACCATGCGAGATAGTTGTTGAACGCGATCGGGCAGTGCTCACGAAGCTGGGCTCGTTTTCCAGCCCTTGCTTGCTCCACACTAAAAGCGAACTGCACGACATACTTCCTGTGATGGCTGGCCCAATCCTTGATCTTCCGCTGCTTTTTCCTATCCAACCTGCAAGTTAGAAACAGAATATTAGCATCATCGAAACCGTCGAGAAGCTGCTAAGTGCTCAAGGTTAATTATATCTTACGCGTGTAGCAACTTGTCCGTGTCCTCCCACTCCGGCGGGTGTGGCTGGAACAAACCAAACTGGCGGAACACCCGATGTGGCAGGTGAAGCTCAACCGCCCAGTTGCATATCAGTGGGCACCGCATATGCCAGAGATCCCTATCCCTAATGCACATCGGATTAAGCCTGAACTCTATAGGGTTACCAAAACTCTCTCCTTTTCCATACGGCTCCCATTCCACCTGCAAAATGGGATTGAATGCAAAATTGATATCGAGTGAAGATACAAGCATGATAATCACTTATGCAAGGTCGGTTCACCTGCTCAGGCGTGATCGCGTCCAGCTCGCTCTTGTACAACTTGTACATTACCGAGGGATCATCCGTCGTCTCATTTAACACATCCCACTTGTAAGCCCAAGTGGGGAGCCGTAGTGGGTCGTCTTTATCGTCCCAATCCTCGTACTTCACGGTCTTAGGTCGTCCAACCGGCAAACGCTCCCAGCTCCATATGGAAAGTGCGAGCAGACAACCACCAATACCTCCAGTGTGCCTACAACTGGCATCGTCCAACTGCACATACAAAAGAAAATGGTCAAATTTGCCGCAAGAGCGCATTGATAATGTATCAATGAAGTGAAAAGGAAACAACTTCATACCTGTCGATACAAGTAAGCTAGTGTCGCCGAACCCCAACTCCATTTGCTATCGAAGACGGTCAACACCTTCAGCCACATCCATGGAGCATTCTTGCCTGTGCCATCAGCAAACATTGTCCTCGATATCACGTACCACATGTAGACACGAGCATATGTCTTCACCATGTACTCATTAGCATCATCGGGGCAATTAGCGAAGTTCGATGATATCCACGTGAAAGTAGCGCCCGCTGCGACTCTTTCCTTCTTCTTATCTTCCCTTTCTGGCTCCCGAGGCTCCGGAGGAACCATACCGATAAGGGCATGCATCTGCGCGCGCCACCCTTCAGAATCGGTGTTCATACATAAAGGATTGCCATCGATAGGAAGACCGGTGATCATAGCGATATCCTGCAGCGTCACGGTCATCTCCCCGGTCCGAAGATGGAAAGTGTGTGTCTCCGGCCTCCAATGATCAATAAGCGCGGTGAGTGCTGCAGCATTGTTGGGTGGCGTCGACCGGCGGACCAACTCAATGAAAGGGAGAAGTCCTGCCTCCCTAACATAAGGTGTGTACCGCTCATCATAGCGCATCCCTCCAAGGCTGATCCCGTGAGACCGAAGCTTCAGAGGTGCAAGCTCCTACAAACAAACAAATCATAACATTACATATGGGGCATTTGTGTTTGAAAAAAATACGAAATTCATAACACCGGCCACTTTCAGTATTACCCGCTGCTGCACCGACATAGCGTACGACCGGTGTTGTTTGTCCCAATGATCGTCGAGAAGCCAAACCATCCTAACAATTTCAACAAAGCATTCTTGTCAACACGATTATCTTTTCAATTCAAAAAAACTAAAGTAGGCCTACTACATGCAAGATCCAAAGCATATGGTGCTTCCCCCTACTTGGGCCTACTTCATACAAATAACATGTCAATCTATGTATCCAAACTATAACATGTCAATCTACTTCTCCATAGAAATAACATGCCAATCTATGTATCCAAACTATAACATGTCAATCTATGTATCCAAACTATAACATGTCAATCTACTTCTCCATACAAATAACATGTCAATCTACTTCTCCATAGAAATAACATGTCAATCTATGTATCCAAACTATATAAATAACATGTCAACCTATCTATCCAAACCACATTCTAATCTAACAAGGGTTCCCCAAATCTAATATATGCAAGATTCAAACAAAAGTTGCCCAAATCTAATACATGCAAGATTCAAACAAGGGTTCCCCAAATCTTCAAAATATAATATTTTCTATGGATAGAAAGAAGGGGATCGGAGGAGAGTACCTTCTACGATGGATTGGTGAACAAATGCACGGACCAAATCGTCGGATCGGAAGGATTTGGGAGAGGGGATTGAGAGGGGGAGTGTAGATGGCCGCCGCCCTGTTTTTCTGTAACTGCCAATGGGGAGGGTGGGGGAGGAGAGGGCTGGCGCGTTTGCAGATAAGTCACAGTGCAGCGCCTAGCGGCTAGGCGCTGCACATTACACGTGTAGCGCCTAGCGGCTAGGCGCTGCACATCACAGGTGCAGCGCCTAGCTCGGAGGCGTTGCACTGCTGGGTGCGGGCCCATGGGCTGCCACGGTGGATAGAGGTGCAACGCCCCGGAGCTAGGCGCTGCACCGTAGGGTGTGGCGCCGGCGTGGCGGGCGCTACACAAAAGGGTCAGGGGTGTGAAATAGTTTCGCACCCAGTTCATTCTGTGAATTTATTTCATTTCCAGGTCAAAATTGTCAAATTTGCCACTCACATCGCCCTAGTCCCTGCCACCCTGGCTCGCTGCGCTGACTCCCTGTCCCTCGTATGTATACGTAGTAGGGTAGCTTTTGCTAAGAAAAACGTATCACCAGGTTAGTCGTGCTGTGCCGGGCTGGCACGCGTGCCAGGCATGCCCGGCCCAGGCACGGCCCTAGTCGGGCCACGTGCTAGGCACGGCCCACTAAGTCACGTGCCGTGCCGGTCCATGACGGGTCGGGCACACGGGCTATCGTGTCGGCCCTACAAAACCGGCCCGTTTGGCCAGGTTTGTATGCGGTCGTTGCGTCATGATCGGACGGTGGTCGGCGCGCGAGGCGTGGTTTTCTAATTTGACGCGAATATTGCTCTTGTTTCTTTCCGTTTTGAGGGGGAGAAAAAGGCCAGATGAGAAAATAGGATCCCTTTGTCCCATTTATTATCCATCTTATATATGTTTAGCACAAAAGTTCAGATCTAAATTTTGTGCTAGACTAGTAGCATTGCACGTGCACGCACGTGTCTACAAGACACATGTTATGATTTAGTTGAATGTTAGGTCGACCTGTTATAATAAGAAGTTTCAAATAATTTCTTTCAGGATGAAAATAAAGCTCCAACTTTCTGAGCATAAAAGTACTAATAAAATATAGTTACTTAGTTAGAACATCCGAAAAGGTTTAAAAAAATGTTCAGCTCTCACCAAGGTACTGTTAATACCTAGATCAAACTCTCAAAGTAACTGAAATATCAAATTCAGATATCAATTAGCCATTGAGGCATATGCAAATACACGTATTTTAGGTCGGCATGTGATACTCAAACGTAACTAAGCAAACTTTCTAAGACCTGACCGGAAAAAGGAGAAGTGCAAGCTCATTGCTTACCTATGATAAAGCGATCATACTAATAAATCGATCAGAGTTGAGGCCCAGGACGCTGCAGTACATCGCTCGCCTTGCACAGAAATTGGCCGTTGCCGCCGGACGCGCACGGAGGTGGCCACCTTGCATCGCTGTAACACAGGAACCAATTTAACAGTAGGCACGCAAGCATGGCTGCCGGATGGATCTCTCGCGTGAGTTCCGAAAAATAGGCCCGCAGCATGCTGAAAGAAACCACCCGACCTTTTCCTTCGCTTCGCCGCCTCTCCACGACAGGCTCTCGGGCGGGACGGCCGCGTGCAGGCCAACGTGCTGTAGGGCGGCAGGTGGACAGGCTTGATGGGCAACGTTTGATCGTGAGTCAGTAAGGTCTTTCCTCCTAAGGTCCTAGCTATTTGTATGCGTGAGAGCGTGAATCCAAGTTCGGCTCCGTCTCCAACGTCAGCTCATCGGCAGGCGTTTCCGACGTGCGAATAGATGGAAAAATCGAGGCGAAAGCGAAAGTTTATTTAATTTTCTTCAACTATTAAAAAATTGAAACCAAGGGGTATTTAACTTACGGGTGGCAGTGGTGAATAATTTTCTTTAACTTTGTAGCTCGACATTGGAGCGATCTTGTCCGTTTGATCCACGTCGTTTGACGGTTGAGATCAAAAGTATCTATGAAGTTTGCTCTTTTATAAGTAGTATAGATATGTACAAAATCTCTATCTAATAATAATAAAGCAAATTGGGTTTCTGCCCGTACGTTAAAAAAAATACCCTCAAAGTTGCTACAAATTACCCACTATGCCATCCATAAGTCAAGGAAACGATTTGATTTTTCGGATTAAAAGTCACCGCCTGATTGCTTCTTTTATAGAAGTGAGACGGGTATTAATCATAGATCCACTAGCAGTGGTGTTGTCGGGTGGTAGGTGCGACATATGCCAACGGGTGGCTTATTATTGTGGGAGCCAGTAAAACATCGCCGGTGCCTGGAAACGGGATGAGGCGAAGACATGCACGCCGGCGGATCTTACCCAGGTCCGGGGCTCTCCGTGGAGATAACACCCCTAGTCCTCCTCTGCGGGGTCTCCGCATGATCACTAGATCAATACAAGTAGCTACAAGTGCTCCTTGAGCTGTTTGGCTAGAGGAAAAAGAAGGGCAAGGCTAGCTCTTCTTTTCTCTCTATGTGGTGTGTGGAATTCTATGAGATCAACCCTTTGCATGGGTGTCCCGGGGGGTTTATATAGGCCTACTCCCCAGTGGTACAATGGTAATCTGGCTGGGCACGGGTCCCAGCCGTCAGTGTCTATGCTCGCCGGCTTCTCCGCCGGTCATTGGGGCCCGCCGACTGGTGGGTCCCGCCGGCTGCCGGCCTCTTGGCTGGCAGGCCGGCCCCACTGCTTGGGGGCTTTGTCGGCGACTGGTTACTGTTGCCTCGCCTCTGATGACGAGGGCTTTGTCGAGTTAAGCGTGGCTACAGTGTCACCGCCTTGCGAGCTTTCACTATAGCCTTACCTCGTCTTGTCTCCTTAATGGGGCGCATGCTTCGAGGGAGGGAGGTAGCCGGCTATTGGGAGCCGGCCACATCCCTGGCCGACTAGAGGAGGCCAGACCGTCTTCAGATGTCTCTCTGGCAAAGGGGCCCGCCGCCCACGGGCCATACTGGCACCTGTCGTGGGTGACATCGAGGCCAACATGGCTACAGTGCCGCGCCGGACGGGGGACGGCTGGCCCGTACGGCGCCCTGTGGCCATGCCTGTTCCGGGATTCGGGGGTAGTGGGCTGTACTGCGGCCACGCCCCATCCTATCGCCGTTACGTGGGTACAGTCTTATTAGGTACAGTCTTGGCCGGCTTTCTTCATGGCCGGCTTCTGGGAGTCGGCTTTCTTCATGGCCGGCTTCTGGGCGTCGGTCCTCTTGGGGCCAGCTCCCTGGAGTCGGCTATCTCGTATCTTCCTTGGGGAGGTTTCTGAGGCTGGGTCGCCTTCTGGGAGTCGGCCCTGGGGATAGCCGGCCCTATGCTTTGTATGCTTGAAGGCCTGAACGGCCTGATAATTTTTCGAGAAGCCAGGAGGAGTCGGTTAGGCTACCCGTGGCCATTTACTCCGACAGGAGTGGTTGACCCGTGGCTCTCCTAGCGAAGAGGCCAGGGTTCGATACCCATACTTTGCACTTTTTATCTCTGTTTTCTGGGAACTCCTATGCACGCAGAAGCAACGAACTGGGCCGGCCCAGCAGCGGGAGCGCAGCCGAAAACTCCAAAAATTAATGCGCTCGATCAGGTTCGAACCCACGACCGCACAAACTACACGCGGGCTAGTAACAAACGCACCTGAACAGGCTTGCTGTTCAATTCCTAGCTCGGGGCTTTAATAAGCAGTAGTGTAAGATCGAACGTGTTATGAAAATTCAAACACGATTTTTTAAAGGAACTAATTACCTTTTTACATGCGAAACATACAAAAAAAATCTAACGAAATTTTAGAAAATCAAACATCTCTTGATTTTGTGATTTTTTTAAAAATGGAAATATTTTTTTGAAATTGGGAATAAAAGTGGAAGCACGAACATTTTTTGAAACTCCGAACAAAAACTGAAAACATGAACATTTTTTTAGATCTGAATGTTTTTTTAAATACGAACATTTTTTGAATTTATGAACAATTTTTGAAAATACGAACAATTTTCTGAAACTCCGAACAAATATTGAAAAAATGAACATTTTTTCATATGTCAACAAAATATGGAAATAAGAACATTTTTTGAATCTATGAACAATTTATGAAAGTATGAACATTTTTTGATTCTATGAACAATTTTTTAAAATACGAACAATTTTTTGAAACTTTGAATCACAATTGAAGAAATGGACATTTTTTCAGATGTGAACAAAATATGAAAATAAGAACATTTTTTGAATATATGAACAATTTATGAAAATACGAGAATTGTTTTCAAAAGAAAACAAATTGTTGACAAATGCAACCTTTTTCTAAAAATATAAACATTTTTTAGTATTCACGAACATTTTAAAATTTGTGAACAAAAACTAAAAATGAGAACATTTTTTAAATTCCCAAATACTTTTTGTAAAGTGTGAACATTTTTTGAAGTTGTGACCAATTTTTGAAAAAATCAGAATAATTTTTGAAAAAATGAGAACAATGTTTGATTTGGAACAGTTTTTTGAAACGCTGAACAATTTTGAAAAACAAGAAACATTTTTGAATTTCGAACAATACTTGAGTTCTCGAACTTATTTTGAAATAAAAGTGACAAAGAAAATAAAGAAAAAACGAAAACGAAACAGATAAAACAGGAAAAAAACTGAAAAAGGAAAGAGAAACAGAAAATAAAAGAAAAAAAAAACCGCTTAAGGAACCCTCTAGAAACGGATAAAAACCGGCTGGGAAACTTCTAGAAAGTTCCCAAAACCGGGACTTCCTACAGCGGGAGATGGGCCGGCCCACTTTATCGCGTCCTCTGTGCGATCGGTCGATCCCCTGTGGGATCGGTCGACTGTTTGACGCAGAGAGCGTCAAATAGGGTTTTCCCTGTTTTCTAACGCATCTCCTCCACCTTGTATGCGTTCATGGGCCGGCCCATGTGCGGTGCTTCACTCACCTGTTTGTTTTTATTTTATTTTATTTGTCTTTTTTTCTCATTATGTTTTCTTTCTCCTTTAAATTAATTCCGGAATCTTAAATTTTAAAATTTGTGAGTTTAAAAAATATGTTTGAGAAATCATAAAATATATGTAAATTTGAAATTTTTTAAAAACATAACCTTTTTGCAGACTCAAAAAAATTGGTGGTTTTGCAAAACTGTTCGCAAATTATATAAAAAATATCATAATTTGAAAAAAAATGGTCGGGAAATAAAATCATGTTCATGATTTTTACAAAAATGATCGTGTATTCAAAACATATTCGGGAGTCTGAAAAACATTTCCATGAAATTTTAGAAAATGTTCACATAAATAAAAATAAATAATTTTTGAAAACTTTCTTCCCCAATTTTTAAAAAAGTTCGTCGATTCAAAAAATATTTGTTGATTCAAAAAATGTTTGTTGATTCAAAAAATGTTAATGAATTTGAAAACTGTTCATACATTACAAAAATATTTGTAAACAAGCTAATGTTCGTGATTTTTTGGGAAAATCCAAAATTTAAAAAAAATGTTTGTCGATTTGAAAAAATGTTCACCGATTCAAAAGTATTTTATGTCTAGGATTTGATTAGTTTTTTGAAAGTCTTTATATGTCTTGGCATTGGGAGTAGTTTGTGGTCGATGAGATTTGTTTCTAAAGTTTTGAATGTTGCTTGCGCAGCATAATGATAAGTGTGGCATGCACTGGCAAGCTCATAGCCTTGGGATTTACCACGTCAAATGCATTTTGATCACGTGGACATTGCGACCATCATCGATGAGAGTGAGAAAAAAGTAAATGGCAACATGGTGAGCCACTGTGTTAAAATAGAGATTCGTAGACAAAGCAGATTCGGAATTGTCTTTCCTTCCAAGGATAACTTGTAAACGCTCATATATCAGGGTATTGAGTCATACTTATTTGGTTAGCGCATAATTTTTTTTACTTCCGTTATAACGCACGGGTATATTTGCTAGTAAAAATTAAGTAGAACAATCCGTTTTTGTATCCCTAGTTTTACATTGAGTCCGTTTCCGAGTGGTTAATACGGGCACAATAGATGTGTCCTCTTCCGAAATGGTATGAGGGTCTCAACTCTCAAAGTGAAGAGTAGCTCTAAAATGAGTTTTTTTTTGTTTACAATCAATATCATGATATATTTATAGTAGCGAAAAGTACATGATACGATTACAAAATAATGTTTAAAAGAAACAAGCAAAATTTTGAAATCTTAAAATTCTTTCTTTTTCTATGACATAATTTTGTGTTTTTCTAAAGAGCGGCTCTAAAATGGGTTTAGAAGAGTGTGTAGGAGCAAACTCTAGCAGATACTAAAAAACGGTTCGTTCTACTTGCCTCGTACAGATCCATTATATTTGCATATGCAAAACCACGAGAAAAAAAGCGCTAGGGAAATTCATGAAACTCCCGTGGTCGCTGCTCTGGCAACCCGCATCACAGCCACGTCATCGATAGGGTCCGCCGTTGCGTGTCGCACTATTCCCACCCCTCCTGGAGCTCGTCGCAGTCCCTACCGAGGTCTCGGTGAGGTGTGCGAGCTCTATCATGGACTGTCTCTTTGAGCTAGATGGGGGTTCTCAACTGCCTCCGAATGGCCATAGCGGGACGTTCTTGAGCGGCGCGGCAGTCTACCCCGCTCCTCATGTTTCGCCCTGCATCGTGCATCCCTCCTGTCGTGAGCTCGGCGCCCACTGTCGCCTGATTCGGCTGGTTAATCGAGCTCCTTACTGCCGACTTGCATTATTCTTATGGGATTGTTCTCCCCCTGCCTCGAGCTCAATTCCAATCTTCCCTCTCTGATTCGGTAGACGAGGAATTCCACACACATAGGTTGTTTGGCAAAATATCCGAAAGGTACATTCTTAATTGATTCGTCGATTTCAGTCACATGCAAATTTTTGTTTCTTTAGATGGCATGGAACTTGCAAAACGTGTAGACATGTTCATCGATCATGGATGACCCATCTACTTTAGATTATTCCATTGAAAATTTGTTTGACGTTTGTCGTGGGGTCACCACGACAAATCCCATGCTTGAGTCGCTAGGGTTTTCTGAATAGGGGAGCGAACGTACGGTGCCGGTGGACTCGACGGTTATCAAGCAAGACAGGGAGCGAGATTTACCCAGGTTCGGCCCCTTTGTTGAGGTAAAGACCTACTCCTGCTTGTCTGATCTGTTATTGATGGGGTGGATTACAATGGCGAGAGGCGACTGTGCGCAAGGTTGATGATGGCTATGGGGCTACGATGGAGAGATTGTTCGGTGCCTAGAGAGGCCCCTCCTGTGCCTTTATATAATAGGCCAGGTCCCGGGTGCCCTAGGTCGGTTACATGAGAGAGTTGGAGTCTAATTCTACTTCTCCTTTCCTTGTGCGGGAAGTTGTATCCGTCGAGTCTTGATCGGACTCTCCACTTTCCTTGTTCGATGCTTTGTCCCGAGTGGGCTTCGTGTGCGGTCCCTTGGTGGGCTTCGTGTGCGGCTCTTGAGCTTCGTGTGAGGATCTTGGGCTTTGCTTGTAACTAGCATAATGGGATATGGGTTGTCCTACACCGGGGAGCCTTGAGTCGACACTCGGGTAAGTGTGACCACGTCAGTAGCCCCCGAGTCGCCGTTCGAGCACTATTAGAAAAGGGGGCTTTGGTCCAGGCCAGAATTTGGCTCTAGTCCCGGTTGGCTTTCGAACCGGGACTAGAGGGGGGCACTAGTCCCGAGTGAAAGGAACAGAGGCCGCATACCTCTAGTCCCGGGTCGTGTGGGATCTCTAGTCTCGGTTCGTACTAGAGGTGTCTCGGCCAGCAGGGCCACATGCGAGCACCTCTAGTCCCGGTTCGTGCCACGAACCGGGACTAAAGATACTCTGCCTATATATACCCCTGCCCACAACCTCTCCCTCTGTTTTTTTCCTTTTCTCATGCACAAGAGGTGGGTGCTATTTTTTTTTCTCCTATGCACACCATGTGTTCGACGAAATGCCCAAGCTAACTAGGTTCACGAAATTTGTCAAGATTTTGCGGGGCGCCCTTATGTTGAACTGTTCCAAAGGTTAGCAACTAAGCCATTTAATTGATAATTAAGCTCAGTAGAAAGGGGGTAGGCGCGGCGGCACGCCGCGCTAGGCTGCCGACGTCAAACTACACATAAGACACGGTGTCAATACTAACAGACCCCATTCCGCAGGCACAATCAGTAAAACCAACGCCTAACTACACCGATAAGATGGCGCGTTAGCCTAACAGCTCGAGCTTCATCGAAGACCGCCGACTGACCCATCAAGAACCATCCCACAGCAATCTCAAAACCTCAAAACCACACTATACCGAACAGGCGTCTCCCATCCCAAAGGCGTAGAAGCGAAAGCCGCACTCCTAGCGCCTGGAGCCGAAACGCGAAGCCGACCATATTGCAACAGGAAAATGGGACGACGACCAAAAACCCATTGTCAAGCACGGGTAGAAATAGAACACAAAACCACATTGTGAGGCACAGTCCTAATGGAACCCAGGCCTCTTCCTGGAGCCGCCAGACACAAACGAAAAACATATATACTCACTCTGTTTCATCTAACATGGTACTAACTTAAACGTACATACGACTAACATAATTTAAAAAATACACACAGACCATCGGGAATTAAAACCCTGTATAGACAACCAGAAATATAAGATAAACAAAAGACTCGACCACGAAACCACATAGCAATTAAATATACAATTTAGGCTAAACCAACGGTCACTGCTCGTCACCCCTCTTCCGGCGTTTGCCGCCGCTCGAACATTCCGTTACCTGTTTACAGCTACGACGGATCATCTCCCCGTATCGTCCCTGTAAGTGATGTTGCCCCCTATTCATGCTTCTGATTCTTCGATATAGCTCGTACGTAATATATGCATCCTTCGTAGCATATTCGAGGTGCCTCCTCGGAAGTGGCTCCGTCTCCCACAGCTCATGTTGCGTCCAGTGAAAATTCCTCTTCGTATCCCTATACGTGGCATCGATGATCTCAGCCGCCAAATCTCCCATTCCAGCCTCACCGTCTTTCCCTTCAGTCCTAAATAGATCCTGAATATCAACGTAATATGCTTCTGAAATTCGGACGTTAAAACCATGGAAGAATGCTAGCTTGTCATTAGCGGTGTCCACGACCATAGAGACTACCAACACACAAAGCAAGAGCCGAAATCGCCCGCCCCCAGAAGACGCCACTGCAACGATAGAGGTCTGAGTCGCCCTCACGGAAGGTACGCTGAGGTACAAAATAGAGAGACATTTTACGGTGCATCATACTCCTGTAAATAGTGGGTAGTATATAGTTGATCCAATGGTCATTATTGATCCCTGTTTTTTTCTCTTGAGGACATTTTAGGAATTGGTTGTAAGGGTAGATTAGTCCTTTCTTAATGATAATGTTATTAATTAATAATATGGGTAATTGCTGTGATTAATAACGTAAGTAATCACAGCTGGAATAGAATTGCCCTATCGTAGGTTTCACTTCTCGCGTTCTTCATTTTTCTGCCGCCGCCTCTCTGCCCGGCAGCCGTTGCCTGAGTCGCACAGGGGCCGCCTCTCCTTCTCCCGCCCTGCGGTCGCTCCTTCCCCCGCCCATCGGTCGCCGTTTCCTGAGTCGCACTGGGGCGGCCGCTCCGTCTCCCGCCCTGCGGGCGCCGCCGCAAGATCTTGGACGGGCCCCAAGATCTTCAACGGGGCAGCCGGCCAGCGCCGCCCGGCGGCCCTCTCTCTCCATCGAAGGATCTTCGGACGGCGGCCGAGATCGGTTCCTCCGCGCGTCGTGGTTGAGATCCCTCGCATAGGTACGTTGCCTCTGATGCTCCCCAAACACCATAGCTGGGCGCACATGGATGTTGGCTGTGCACGCAATACGAATCCGAAAATGGCTGCTGGGTTTTCTGTCCGTGTGGATGCTGGATTAGTAGTGTGTGAGAGGTTCCTAGTTCTTCTCATTTTTCCTAGCAAGAAATAGTAGTGTGTGTGTGAGAACTCTCAGATTATGAGTTTGATATTGTGGGATGCATGTTACTTCTTACAAGAACATAATACAGATTTCTTAGAACATGAAAACGATGGGTTAAAAACTATGGCCAGTAGGATTCTTGGCTGCTCAGAAAATTAGTAAGGATGTCAGAGATTATTGGTTCAGTTACAGATGATAATCATTGACAATGTATAATTAATATGTTTTAGTTGCAGCGTATTTTCTTTCATGTAAATATGTAACAGGTTTTGCTGTTTCTTATGGCAGGATATCGGCATGGCTGGCGAAGGCATCTCGATAGATGAATTTATGGAGTACGACTCGATGGTCAGGCAGACATTTAAAAGTGAGAACGAAGCGTACAAGTTCTACTTAGGGTATGCGAAGAACAAAGGGTTTGGTGTTAGAAAGGGCGATCTGAAATATAAGGGAAACAAGGAAAATGCATACCGGAGGACGTTTGTGTGTTGCAAACAAGGATATCGTGACGTAAAGCACTTTGATGAAACCGACAAGAAAAGGACGCCAAGGGCACTCTTTCGGTGTGGTTGTCCTGCTCTTTTGCAGGTTGAGCTTCAAGCAAGCACTGGATTGTGGTTTGTAAAGAATTTTGTTGACCAACATAGCCATCCATTCATAAATCCTGAGTTGTCACCTTTCTTGTGGTCTCATCGTGGCATGACCGATCCACAGAAGGCGGATGTCATTGAGTACTCGGTTGGTGGACTTCGCACACATCAGATAATGGATGTGATGGAGAAGCAGGCTGGTGGTTTGGGCAAGGTTGGATTTATATCTCGCGATCTGTATAACCATGTCGCGTTGGAGAAGAAGAAAAAGATAGAAGGTAGCGATGCTCAATTTATGCTGAACTACATGACAGCACAACAGATGAAAGACCCAGATTTTTTTACAGATACACCACAGACAGTGATGGGCATCTGCAGAACATATTCTGGGCAGACGCCCAATCTCGCTTGGACTATGTTGAATTTGGTGGTGTGGTGGTGTTTGACAGCACATACCGGTCAAACAAATATAGGTTGCCGTTTGTTCCATTTGTGGGACTGAACCATCACCGCAGCACAGTCGTGTTTGGGGTTGGTCTTGTATCCGACGAGTCGGCTAACTCATATGAGTGGCTGCTTCAGGTTTTTTTGGAGGCAATGCACCAGAAGCATCCCATTTCAGCGATCACAGACGGCGACGTTTCAATGGCCAAAGCCATATCATCAGTCTGGCCTAGCACATATCACCGTCTGTGCAGCTGGCATATCGAGCAGAATATGGTGCTTCACCTCCGAAAGGAAAAGCTTAAGGAATTTAGGAAATTTATTTACTATGCCATGGAGGTTCATGAGTTTGAGAGACGCTGGTTGGCTTATAAGAAGAGATTCAGAATCACAAGGAAAAAGAAAGATGCATGGATTCACAGGATGTACGAGCTGAGAGAAAAGTGGTCTGTAGCATATAACAAGGGAAGGTATTTCCTAGGGATGTTGAGCAATCAGAGGAGTGAGTCTCTAAACTCGAGGCTTCATGTGCACCTGAATAGGAGAATGAAACTCGTTGATCTCGTGCAACACGTTGAACACTGTGTGTCAGTTTTGCGTAGGAATGAAGCAGCATTGGACGACGTAGCTTCGCACACAATCTTCTTCACTAGATTGACTGCCGATCCACTTGAGATAAGTGCCTCATCTATTTATACCCCTGTTATGTTCAGTAAGGTAAAGGACGAGATTGTCAACTTATCAAGATGAAATGTTCTTGAGGTGGAAGAGGACACTGGTTTGGTTAGCTATGGAGTTGCTCGCAAAGAGTCGGTGCACGTTAGGTTCCATGTCACATGTATTTTTGATGGATCTAAGATGGAAAGTGCATATTGTGGATGTAGGAAGATGGAAAGCGAGGATTTTCCATGTGCTCATATATTTTGCGTTTTGAAGTAGAATGGGATATGCACCATCCCCGCATGTTGTGTGAAGGCTAGATGGACAATGCAAGCCAAGCCTGCTTTCGGTTCTGTGAGGAGTGCCAATACACATGTATGGTCAGAACAGATGGATAAGTACCATGAACTGCGCAATATGGCTAGTGAGGCTTTATTCACGGCCTCAGCTAGTGAAATGCAGTCAGAAAAGGTGATGGAGTACCTGAGGAGCATATTGGACGAGGGCAACAAAAATGATGGGAATACTGGCACGCCATCATTTGTTCCTATGCCGGCTTATTTTTCTGGGGCGCGGCAATGGTTTACAGATCAAGTCCAAGACCCTAAACCAATAATAAATCCCAAAGGCAGACCAGCCAAAGAATCGAATAAGAGGTTGAAGCCATTCCTGGAGAATTTGCAAGCAAAAAAGAAAACATTGAAGTAAGTGTTTGGTCATTTTGATGTGTACTGCATATGTTCATTTCTTGGTTGCAGCCTGTCAATATGGTTTACTTTTTGCAGGAAAGTTCATGGTCAGTTGAGTAGGGGAGGAAGAAAAAAGTGAACAATACTGTAGAAGAAGCAGGAGAAGAAGAAGGAGGAGAAGAAGAAGAAGAAGAAGAAGAAGAGGCGGCAGAAGAAGAGGATCGTGCTAAGAAGAGGAAACCGGTGAAGTAAGTTTTAAAAAAAATTCATGTATCTTGTCTACTGTACTTGTGCAAGTCGAACTGTTGTTGAAGCATGGTAATATGTGCAATTTAAACAATGTTTTGCACTACACAGGAAAGCTTCAGCAAAGGTGACTGAAGTTAGTATGATGACTCGGGGGAGAAAGAGAAAAGAGAACAATGACGAAGTGTGTGCTAAGAACAAAAGACCTTTCAAGTAAGTTTATGCATTTTCAGAAGTACAGTCGTCTGTATAGCAGTGCTGCACATTATATGAGAACGTTATTCGTCGTATTAATATGTGTAGCGAACGCTTTTTTCTGAGGGCGTGATTGGAAGGGAGGTGGGGCCCCTTCGTGGGGAGATAAATGATACATATGCGTAGTCTAACAGAAATAGATAACCGACCGGCGATTTTGTTTTCTTTCCAGAAAAAAGAAAAGTAGCTATCGTTAGCAACGGAAGGAGATGAGGCATGCACGCCCTACGGGATTGCATGCAAAATATTTTAGATAGGAAAATTTTGGAGGATTCTAGAAAGTTACTTCCAATCCCATCAACAAGAAACAAAACATGGGTTTATCTCTTCGGCAAGAAATATACGACTTGATTGTAACCAATCGTGTATGTCGAAAGGTCGACCATCGTCAACATCCTGAAGAGAGATGGCACAGTCCCGAATTGTACCTTGGATGTTTTAAGCGGCAAATCAGGCACTAAATGGGGAGATAACTACCTTAAACATGACATGGTAACAACATCCACCCTTCTGTTATAATAATAAGAAATTTTATTTTTAGGCACTTCAAACCACTTACAAATTTTGCACGCAGATTTTCCTACCTTCAAATATTCCCAAGAACCACTGGTTCCTGGCTGTTGTCAACTCCCAAAAGAGGGAGATTCAAATTCTGGACTCACTCCAATCACGCAACAACCGGAAAGAAGTAATTGCTGCGGTGAGGCTCTAACAACATTTTATATAACTTACAGTTTATACGAATACGGTACTAAATTGAGTGATATGTTACTTGCAGCTTCTTGGAATGGAAACACATATTGATATAGCAGTGATGGAAAATGGAATGCAAGGAAGTAGATGGCCGGACAATCAAGTGGCTTCGTGGCCTATCAAAGACTATGAAGTGCCACAGCAAACAGATGGCTGTTCCTGTGCTCTCTGGGTGTTGAAATTCATCCAATATTGGACCGGAGTGAGATTGTCGGCAATATTCAACCAGGTAACTACATCTTCCCTATCTAACTTAACTTTCACATATACAAAGGGTCCTAACGTCTACCTCCTATGCAGGATGACATAAGACAGTTCAGAAGATGGCTTGCTGCTGCCTTGATCAATTCACCTCACAATGAGTTGAAAGTTCGGAAGGCCATACCAGCAGTTGATTTACAAGATGATTTAGAAGATCTCGACCTCGGAGGTGACGACGGACACAACGACAGCGGAGATGTCTCAGGAGACGATGGTTCCGCACTATAGTTGTGTGTTGCTGGACTTAGGGTAGAGTTAATAGGATTGGGCGTGGTGTGGTTTTTGCCCCGTAGACGGTTTCCACACCGTTTTCAATTTTATTACTTTATCTATACAGCAGAGATGTATCAAACAATTTTTTTGGTTGTGCTATTTCATATATACGGCAAATTGCCGTACATTACTACTTTTATCTGCATTGAATATCTACATTAATTTTTAATTAAAGTCTTTCATGCACAAAATCTTGTATTCTTTGTTTAATGATGCAATTCCCTTTGGTTTATAGGATGTGCTTCAAAAACCAAATTTCTAAGTGGCTTTACACTACCGGGCGCAATTTCCTTGCTACTTGTGTCCTTGAAAGCAACACATCCTTTTTAAACCTGGGGTTTCAGTTCTGTATTATGCCAATGAATGATAGGCAAATGCTGTCCTGTTTGCTTACCCCGTTACAAAATGTCAAAGGATGAGCCAACTTGGCCACCAACTTGGGAACTAGCCATTGCCTAACCTCTGAGTGTTTAACAGGTGTCTGAACTGGAATGTCTGTTCATATGACTATGACTTAATCTGAAACTGAAACATGCTCTCTGTGGAATCTGAAACTGCACATCCTCTGCACTAATATCACATACAATAAAAATCATTGTGTACATGAGCTACTTTCGGACTTGCTGCTATACAAGCTAGTGTTGATTTCTGAATTTGAACAACGACACAAGATGAGCAGAGAGGATGAGCATGGACCTGAACTACTGCTGGTGTGATGAAACTCGTCCTCCTCCTAGGCGAGGACCATGGCTGGATCAGCTTTTACGATGGACAAGCTAGCTTAGGAACTCGACAAAAGAAATGGGGGCCAATGGATCGATGGGTCGGATGCGAGTACCTGCATCGGCCGCGACAGATCTGTACGGCACTGGTCGGCGGCGCGTAGGGCCTTGACAGCGACGGGGCATGCCGGCGACGTCTCGCCTTAGTCCTCCCCCTCGGCGACCCGCTCCACATCCCGCAGCTTAGGAGGGGAACACGGGCGGCTGGGACATTTAGCCGCCGACCACAGCCGCCTAGGAAACCGGGGAGGGGCGGCGCCCGCGGTGCTGGCTCCTCCGAGTACGGCGGGGCGCCAAACCATACCGCCCGTAAATACTGCGCGGAGGGTACTCACGGCGACCGGGGTTCGCCGTCATCCTGTCGCCATAGCGCCGCCATCGGTCGCCCTTTTTCTTTCACCTTTCATTCGGTTCTGTGCGTGGGCCGTCAGACTGTGGGCGAGGAAGGGCGACGATGGCTATTGAAAAAACAAATGATCACGTTAAATTCCACTAATGCCCTTCACTTGTTTTTCGGGGGAACCAGCCCGCGTTTTCGTTAAACAGTGAACTACCGAAACTACCCCTGATCGCAAAATATACTACCAGAAATCTGGAGTAGTATTTTCATATCTGGGCCATCCATACAGAAAAATGAACGACCAAAATTCATCTGATGCACCGTAAAATGTCTCAAAATAGAAGATTTTTGCTACTCCGAGCAGACAGAGCACAGCCAATTTCAGAGATAACCTCTAGTGGCAATGGATTACAGTCAAGCCTAGACAGCCGGCCCTCGTGACGCAAAAACGCTGCCAAGAGAAACCGATAAACTAACCAAAAAACCACTGGAACAGGAACATCGTAATCACCATTCCGAAGCCGAATGCAAACACGATAAGCATGCTCGGATGGTAGGAGGCCACTTCAGTTCGTAGGCGTACTCTGACGCGTGGCGCATGCCACGAAACGTAGCGTAGTCTTCACCGTCCGGTAAGACAGAAGACGATAGCTCAGCGGCCTCCTTGTCGAGAGCAAGAAGAACGCGGACGCCTCCGATTGTCCAATACGCCACCGATCCATCAGTCCCACAGCCCGCAAAGCGCAAACGCGCTCCGTTAGCATCCCAGTACCCGGTGCCGCACACGACCGTGCTAAAGGAAGTCCAGCGACCAGCGCCGGCGGGCGAGAACGCGCAAGCCCTGGCGGTGCCCTGGTAATGGTTGTAGAGAGCACACGTCACCCTGAAGTTTGACAGTCCGATGCGCACACCCACATCCTCGCCGTGGAGTACGAAAGCACCCAAAAACCTGCAGCCACGAAACCGCGCAGAGGGGAGGATATGCCTGTACCGCTGCGCGAAGGGATCGCAGACAATGAGTTCTGACTCCAACGGATCGAAGAGGAGCAGCAGACCGCCCCGAGCGTCGGCGATCTCCCAATTGAAATCCCCGAATTCCGACCAGGGGAGGAAGTCCAGGCTAAGATCATGAGTGGCGGCAACATCAGCCCACGGCGAGGAGGAGAGGGGAACGATGACCGGGGCACCACCAGGCGGACACGGACCCTGCGACGTCATAGGTGTACACACCCAACATGAACATATAATAGAGGTACACTCCTGGCCCTCTTCGATACGACACTAAGACGACGCGACGGTACAACACTGCTGACACCACAGACGACTCCCTCGCAGACGACTCCCACGTGCCCGCTGCGCGAGCCCACAAGACACAGTCCATCGTGAGTCGACCTATAGCACTGGCCGACACAATAGGACCACATCACGCTCTGCACACGCTTCCTACCGACGCGCAGCAGACTGTGTGTTTGTGTGCAGGCCGGCCGTGTAGCGTTACGGACTATTTTTTATGTGGTATTCTTCCTGCGCTCTGCCATTCTGCTCCGGCGTGTATGGGCGAACACGGTACGCATAGCAGCTACATACAAAGGTCCATGTGCACAGTGTAGCTGTACGCGTGGACGACCATGAGGCCGCATGGGTATCCTCCAAAAAGACGCGTGTACGCTCGTACCTGTCACGGCAGAGACAGGTTGTCCACGTTGCTGGATCTTCTGACAGCGTACCCTGTACAGTTGTACGTAGATGAAGCCTGGGCATTTCTTCTTCACTGGACGGACAAGTATCGTCTCTTTTCAGTGAGAGCTAAGTCGTCCCTTCCACGTGCCTTCAACTGCCCGAGTACAGGTGCCGAGTCAATCCTGTCCTCGGTTTGCTACGTGTGTGCGCGCATTCGCTCCTGTACACCCGTCACCCAGGCCGACTTCCAAAACACGGAAGTCGGCCTGAGTGCCCAAGACTCCGAGCGTCTCACTATCCTCTGACAGCGACTACCAGACAAAGGCCATGTAGATATTCACTAAATAGATACACACACCACGTAAACTGCTTACACCCCGACCCAGCACAGATACACAGACAACGGAGTCGAAGACACGCGGAGAGGACGATACGTACTTAAAAACACGTAGCATCTACAACAAACCCGTCCATCACAAACAAACATTCAACAAGGCAAGCGACCCCAGAGCACACGCCATTACAATGGAAAGGCCCAGCTCCTCCGAGTTGCAGCCTATTCCCTCTTAAACCATCCACAACAACAACGGAGAACAAAACACGACACAAGACAATCCATCCAGTCGGACAGGCTACCATAATCCACCCAGCCAACGTCCTCTAAAAGCGGCCAATGACCTCTCTATACACAAGATTCTTAGTCTCATTCGTAGGGACACCGTCATCGTCCTCGATAAGAAGCTTTAGGCCGGCACGCGAAGTAACACGCGAAACAGCCACATAGAGCTGCCCATCGGAGAAAACAAGCCTACGAAGATAGACGCATACCTTGGACAACGTCTAACCTTGACTTTTGTTAATAGTCATACCATAACATACACGGATAGGAAACTGACAACGCCGCAGCGTAAACGGCCACCTGGAACCTGTAGAATTCAGAACAATTCTAGGGACGCACACACATTTGCCAGCATGGGTTCCCATTATGATTTTTGCTTGAAGGACTCCCTCACCCAACATCAACCGAGTACTGTTGCATAAGTCAATCGACTGATTAATATTCCTCAGAAGCATCACCGGCGCACCAACCTTCAGATTAAGTATATGCTGAGGGAAGTTGTTATAATCTATAGAATGAAGAAACTCACGCGGATAGAGCAGATCAACATCAAAAACAAAATCCGTTGATTCTGATACTGTATCACCGCTATAGTAAGTCGAAGCATTCCCTGGAACCGACTCAAAAATAACATCATTGATCTCATCCACAGCAGCATTAGTCAGACACACAATCGTCCTCTCCGCGAGATAATCAGGATCAGAATATTTGTTAAAAAAATCATCATAAATGCTATCGATAGCCGCCCGTATATTAGAAGAGGAAGGGCCAACCACAAGATCATCAGGTATAGTTATCCAGCAAGCCGAATCCTCGCCTTCCCTCGCGTGCGCAGGCACAGTACCCTCTCCAATACTTAGAACCCAATCAGCAAATTCAGAACACTCCCGTACATCCGCAGCCAACAAATCAGGGTGCATCAACCGCATATTGATCTCTAGCTTCATCACTTTAACATGCTGCCAAAGGGGACACGTAATAAGAGAAGCATCCAGAATGTCATTCCTAGCCCCTCCTTCGACAACTGGCAAAACTTGACGAAAATCACCACCGAACACGACCGTCTTGCCCCCAAATGGAAGTTTCGACATATGAGCGTCGTCAGCAGATAGTGAAGGAAATATGCCCTAGAGGCAATAATAAAGTTATTATTTATTTCCTTATTTCATGATAAATGTTTATTATTCATGCTACAATTGTATTAACCGGAAACATAATACATGTGTGAATACATAGACAAACATAGTGTCACTAGTATGCCTGTACTTGACTAGCTCGTTAATCGAAGATGGTTGAGTTTTCTAGCCATGGACATGAGTTGTCATTTGATTAACGGGATCACATCATTCTCCTAATGACTATGAGATTATGCAACTCCCGTTTACCGGAGGAACACTTTGTGTGCTACCAAACGTCACAACGTAAATGAGTGATTATAAAGGTGCTCTACAGGTGTCTCCGAAGCTACTTGTTGGGTTGGAGTATTTCGAGATTAGGATTTGTCACTCCGATTGTCAGAGAGGTATCTCTGGGCCCACTCGGTAATGCACATCACTATAAGCCTTGCAAGCATTGTAACTAATGAGTTAGTTGCGGGATGATGTATTACGGAACGAGTACAGAGACTTGCCAGTGACGAGATTGAACTAGGTATTGAGATACCGACGATCGAATCTCGGGCAAGTAACATACCGATGACAAAGAGAACAACGTATGTTGTTATGCGGTTTGACCAATAAAGATCTTCGTAGAGTATGTGGGAGCTAATATGAGCATCCAGGTTTCGCTATTGGTTATTGACCGGAGACGTGTCTCGGTCATGTCTACATAGTTCTCGAACCCGTAGGGTCCGCACGCTTAAAGTTAGATGACGATTATATTATGAGTTTATGTGTTTTGATGTACCTAAGGTAGTTCGCAGTCCCGGATGAGATCGGGGACATGACGAGGAGTCTCGAAATGGCCGAGATGTAAAGATCGATATATTGGACGACTATATTCGGACTTCGGAAAGGTTCCGAGTGATTCGGGTATTTATCGGAGTACCGGAGAGTTACGGGAATTCGCCGGGGAGAAGTATTGGGCCTTATTGGGCCATACGGGAATAGAGAAGAGAGGCCAAAAAGAAGGAGGCGCGCACCCCCCCTCTGGTCCGAATTGGACAAGGGGTACAGCCCCCTTTTCCTTCTCCCTCTCCCCCTCTTTCCTTCTCTCCTACTCCAACAAGGAAAGGAGGAGTCTTTGGCGCGCCCTCGTCCTTGGTCGGCCGCCTCCCCCCTTGCTCCTTTATATACGGGGGCAGGGGGGCACCCCATAGACACAACAATTGATTATTGATCTCTTAGCCGTGTGGTGCCCCTCTTCACCATATTCCACCTCAATAATATCGTAGCGGTGCTTAGGCGAAGCCCTGCGTCGGTAGAACATCATCATCGTCACCACGCCGTCGTGCTGACGGAACTCTCTCTCAAAGCTCGGCTGGATCGGAGTTCGAGGGACGTCATCGAGCTGAACGTGTGCTGAACTCAGATGTGCCGTACGTTCGTTATTTAGATCGGTCGGATCGTGAAGACGTACGACTACATCAACCGCGTTGTGATAACGCTTCCGCTTTCGGTCTACGAGGGTACGTGGACACACTCTCCCCTCTCATTGCTATGCATCATCATGATCTTGCATGTGCGTAGGAATTTTTTTTAAATTACTACGTTCCCAACAGATAGCACATCGCTCATGCTTCGATCAAGGGCTTCAAAACATCTTCGGTTCGTCATCGGGGCTTCGTCCCAAAGAAATAGACTGGCTTTCGCAAGAAGAGCAGCCAAAGTGGAACCCCTCGAAATAGTACACAAAGAGCCTTCATCGATATCCAGCGGGATCCTGAACCGAGAATGAGCGGTCCTCCCACTGGGCAACAACAGAGAAGCCACACCAGAAGACGCAACAGCAAGCACAGTCAAGCCCTGAGATCTCAGCGTAGAAGCAATACAATTCCAGAGGAACGTCTTGCCAGTGCCGCCATGACCAGACACAAAAAAAAAAAACACGGGGCAACCCCTCATTGATAGCACACATAATCTCGTTGTAGACGACTCTCTGATCGTCGTTCAGCTTATCACGGAGCTCCTGCGCCAACACCCCAAGAGCACTCTTGTCGTACTGCATCTCTTCGGTGATCAGCCTATTAAAAGGGAGTCCAGCCGACGAAACAACGCGAGGAGACAGACCAAAAGAAGCTAGAGCCGACCCATTCCTGGCAAACAGCGCAGCCAGCTCCTGAAGCAACTCATGTTTCAGAGATTCCTGTGGTACAATGAAATCGGGAAGCCGTTGCTGAATGTCATAGACTATATCGTCAACCATACTCTCCCAGTACTGATCAAACAAAGCACGCCCGTTATTAACCTCACAGAACACCAGCACAGTCATGAAAAGATGTCTCAACTGATAAGGCGTGGCCCACACAATAGCTTCGTCAAACAACCTGAACCACTCTTTATCATCACCAACCAAACCCCGAACGAAACAGGCCTCTTTAAAGGTATCGTAAACCACGCCTCCATATGTTCTAACATCTTCAAAACAAGTAGCGCCTGCCACGTGCATAAGAAGGTGCCGCAGATAGAACAGCTCACCAGTTCCAGGGTGAACATTGTATACTCTACCAATCTTATCGCCAAATTTACTCGCGCGCTTTCTCTTGTGCCAGACCTTGTTAGTACCGTCCCACGTCCACTGCGAAGGAAACTGACCATATGTGAGAGCCCTAGCCTCAGGATGATCCCGATTGGCAACAAACCACTCGGTCAACCTAGTCTTGCAAGCCAACGGGTTATTTAGAACCGACTCAAGCGTGTCATGCTCAGAAAAAATCGCCCTATTCATTTCGGGCATATGAACGACAAGTCTCTCCACAGAAGGCTCCTGTCCATGAATGTCAAACGCAAACATCCGCCAGCAAGCCTCACAAGAAGAGATATACCTAGAGGCAGAACAACAAAGCACGTTAGCAACGTCTAGAGCACACACGTAAGAAACAGGAAGCAGCAAGCTAACAGACACACCTGCACCTAATGTAGTCATCAATCTCATCTCTACCAGAGTGCGCAGCTCCACTATCAATCTCCATGGGCTGACCCACATGGCGCAACCGAACAAGCGCAATATCAGTACCCTTATTAACGTACTTAAAAAGATACTTGAGCAAATTTGTCCTGTTGCACCACTCAATATTTATATGCGCCTGAAACCTCTTGAGCAGAGCAAGATTATGAGGGACAACCCACCGATTGTCTAACTGTACGGCCCCTTTATTTCTATAAACAAAACGACCATCATCACGACGGCGGTACAACGGAAAACCCTTCTCGTCAATTCGAAGTCTCATTGTTAAACGAACGCGGAAACCGTTTAGAGCACGCGTCGTTCCTCATGTAAGGACACCTCGGGTTCAACTCACCACACGGACCATGCACCATGAACTCATCCACAAGCACGTACCCGACTGGATCCGTCACGTAATCAGGAATCTCCGCCGATATATAGCTATCTATCAAGGAAGCAGATGGTTCAGTCGTTCGCTGATTCAACCACACAAGAGTATGTGTATGTGGCAGCCCTCTCTTCTGAAATTCGACCACATATAGATCTACGGTTTATTTTAAAAAAAGGAATGTTAGATGAAGTTGATCGGCAACAGAAAAACGAAACGAACCAACGAACAACAACGCTAACGCTAACAAAAATAAAAACAGCAGAGCAAATACGTACAGGCTCGAATCTTGCCAAACAAGACTCCTTTCTTCGCATCCTTCAGAAACTCCCTGAATTTCATATGGAAAACCCGAGCGACGATGTCCGGGCGATCAGCAGCGGTCTGACCAGGCTCGGACGCCAGCGCATCGGCAATTTCCTGCCACTTAGGGTTACAGGTAAACGTAATAAACAAATCGGGAGCACCATTGTGACGCCCCCGATTTGACCGTACACTAATCATACACGCAAACGTGTACGATCCGATCAGGGACTCATGGAAATATATCACAACACAACTCTAAACATAAAATAAAAATAATTCAAGCTTCATATTACAAGCCAGGGGCCTCGAGGGTTCGAATACAAAAGCTCAAGAGCACAAGTGTCAGCGGAAGCAAAAATATCTGAGTACAGACATAAGTTCAGGTGCCATAAGATGGCTAGCATAAACAAAGATACAGATCGAAGAGGCGCAGGCCTCCTGCCTGGGATCCTCCTAACTACTCCTGGCCGTCAGCGTCCTGGACGTAGTAGTAGGCACAGTCGGCATAGTAGTAGCCGTCGTCGGTAGTGGCAGCCGGCTCCGGGGCTCCATCATCTGATCGCAGCAAACGAGTATGGGGGAAAAAGAAGTAGCAAAGCAGCGTGAGTACTCATCCAAATTACTCGCAAGACTTACATCAGAACTATACTACATGTGCATCGGTATCAATGAAGGGGGTAGTATCTGTGGACTAAACTGCAGAATGCCGGAATAAGGGGGGAGAACCTAGTCCTATCGACGACCACGCTTCTGGTAGCCTCCATCTTGAAGCAGGAGAAGAGAGTAGTTGGTAAGTTAACCAAGTATCCACGTGTAGCAATCCTACCCGGCGATCCTCTCCTCGTTGACCCGTGGAAAAGCGACCACCGTGGTATATCTGACACTTGTAAGGGTGTGTTTTATTAAGTATCCAGTTCTAGTTATCATGAGGTCGGAATACAACTCTGGGTCGTCCTTTTACTGAGGGACACGGCTATTCGAATAGATAAACTTCCCTGCAGGGGTGCACCACATATTCCCAACACGCTCTCTGCTCCTCCGGGCGCACACACTTTTTTGGGTCATGCCCGGCCTCGGGAGAATCAACACGTCGCAATTCTACTTAGGCTCTCCGAGAGGTCAACACGCCATCACCTAGACACACAGGGGTCTGGATCCATCGCCCCGTGCGCTATCCGATGATACGTGGGCGGCCGAAAACAGACCTGGCAACCCACATGATCACAGCGGTTACTTAACGCGGTCCAAATCGGCGCGCGCCGCTCTGTTGCCGATGTCGTTGAAAGCTTCGGCTGATACCACGATGCTGAGCTGCCCATAACTTGCCCACGTCTGTTGGTTAGTGCGTATAGGCCGTAGCCAGACTCAGATCAAATATCCAATCTCGTTAGCGTGTTATCTTGAAACAACCGCGGACAACGACCAGGGACCAGGTCCACCTCTCACCTGGGTGGTCTCTGCCTGCCCTGTCGCTCCGCAACAAAGTGTCACTCGGGGGCCGTCGGGAACCCAGGCCCATCACTACCTGGATGGAACCACCTGCCCCTCCAACCCCCACTTACCTGAATCACCTGCGGGTACTCTACGAGCCGACCAACTTTAGTCATGCATAGTGTAAAAGTATATATATACCCGTGATCACCCCGAGTGATCACGGCCCGATAGTATAACATAGCAGACGGACAAGGGTGTAGGGCCACTGATGAAATACTAGCATCCTACACTGAGCATTTAGGATTGCAGGTAAGGTATCAACAGTAGTAGCAAGGACAGGCAATGCAACAGAGTAGGAATTAAACGATACGTAGTAACATGCTACACTACACTAATGCAAGCAGTAGAGAGAAGGAATAGGCGATATCGGGATGCTCAAGGGGGTTTGCTTGCCAGGAAGCTCTGCTGAAAAGGAGGGGGGTTCGTCGACGCAGTAGTCGTTCACGGCAGCGTCGTCGGCAGTCTCGGGGTCTATCGAGAAAGGAGGGGGAAGAAACAGTAAATACAAGCAAACAAAGCAGCACAATACAAGACAAGGCGATAAGCTGTGTCGGGTGTGCCCTATCGTATGGTTGCACGTTACTGAAAAGGGGGGAACCCTTCCGAGAAAGTATTCCCGATTCCGGACATCTGTCAGACAGGTGAACGGAGGGGGAATGTTTCATGTTCAGCTATTTAGAGGCATCACATGGATATGCGGGTAGCGTATCCGGATTCGTCTCGTCGTTCTGAGCAACTTTCATGTTCAAAGTTTTTTGATCCGGGTTACGGTTTAATTTCTATTAATTTCTGAAGTTTTATAAAACATTTTGGGGTATTTTTAATTCGGTCAACAGTCAACAGTCAACTGCTGTTGACTGGGTCAACATTGACCAGTCAACGGGTCAAGGGGACCCACATGTCATTGACTACTAACACTAACTAACAGTTTATCTGGTTAATTAACAATTAGGTTAACTAAACCTAGTTAGTTTAACTTAAATAGAATAATTAACTTAATTAATTAATTATTAACTTAACTATTTATTTATTTTTATATCTTTTAAAACGTTTTAACGTTCAGAGGGGGCTGGGCCCCCTAGTCAGTGACCTAGAGGGCCATAACAGTTGCGGCAAACGGGCGTTGGCGCCCAGCCCGAATGGGCGCACACCCAGATCGACAGGGGGTGGGGCGCCAGCCACCGGCGCGGCGAGGCCGGTTGCCTCGGGCCGGACAGGGCAGCGTTCGCCGGCGAGCGGGTGCAGCAGAGGGCTGCGGCGCGCGGCACAGGGGGTGGGAGGCAGTGGCGGCGGCGCTAGCAGCAGCAGAGGCAGCGGCAGCGAGCCGGGCGAGCAGCAGAGGCGGGCGAGCGGCACGAACAGCAGCGGCTGCAGACGACGCGGGCGCGCGCGGGTTGCAGTAGGGCGTGGCCCGCGCGAGGCGGCGTGGGCGCAGGTGGTGCTGGGCAGCAGCGGTGGAGGTGGTGGCGGGGGGCGCGCGGGCAGAGCCGGGCGCGGGCCTGTGCGGGGCCACGTTCGTCAGCGGGCGCGAACGCCGGGCGGAGCTGCGGGAGGGGCGGCGGCGGCAGAGCGTGGACGGGGCAGGGCGAGCGTGGCGCGAAGCGGGAGCACGACGAGCGTGGGCTGTGTGCGGCGACCGCGGCGAGGAGAGGAGGGAGGGGGTGGAGCTCACGGGCGCGGCAGGTGAACAGGGGGCGGCGAGCCTCGACGAGGCCGGTCGGGGCAGAGGTGGGGTGGACGGCGGCGACGTGAGGCGGTCCGGGCGGCGGTGTTCGGCGCCGGCGTTGGGCGGCGAACGGCGGCGGCGTGGTCGAGCCCCTCCCCGATCCAGATGGGATCGAGAGGTGAGGGGGAGAGGGAGATATTTTTGAGGGGGGGAGTGGTGTCAGTGGGGTTTGGGGTGAGGGGAGGCCAGCTAAGTAGGCGCCGGCTGGGCCGGCAGCAGGCCAAAGCCCAGTTGGGCGGGGAGGTGTGGGGCGGCCTGGCTGGGCCGCTTGGCCGAGTTGGACCAGGGGGTTTTCCTTTTGTTTTTATTTTTAGTTAGATTTAGTTTAGGACGTTTCTTTTATTTATTTTACTTATTTCTTTGCTACTGTTTATTTTTTATTATTAGATTTTAGACTTATTAAAAATATGAGGCCAACACCTAAATTAATGTTTTAATTTATCCCACTGCCACATTAATTTGGACAGCCAAATAAAATAGTTTAATATTTTATTAATTTGAAAGGGTATTTAATTAATGTTTTGCTGCTGTTCAATTGTTTTAGTGCATTTAAGCACTTATAAAAATGTGGTTTCAGTATGTCAAATATCCAGAGAATATTTCCAACACTTTGAACATTTTTGTTTTCATATTTGACAATCTTGAATTTTGACTTTAAATTTGAATAGGATTTGGATTAACGTGAGATCAACAACAGTAACAGTGGTGACATGGCATCATTAGCAGGGGATTACTGTAGCTTAATTATCCGGGCATCACAATTCTCCTCCACTACAAGAAATCTCGTCCTGAGATTTAAGAGGTGGAGAAAGGGGAAAGGATTTGGTTACGAAATTCTATCGAGTCTTGTCTGTCTCGGTTGCCCTTCTCGAAGAGGTCTATTACGTTGACGTCTTCGTTCCTCTGTATCAGGTCGTCATGATGAAATCAGCATCCTATCTTCGGGAACTCCATCGTACTTACGAATGAGCAAGGGGCAGCTCGTCAACGCTAGAATGCTATAAGGGGTAATCGTCTGGGGTTTTCCCATGAATGAACATATGAGTATCTCTCGAGTTGATCAAATGAATCACATCGAGAGCAAGGTAAGTGTGACGCCCCCAATTCGACCGTACACTAATCATCCATGCAAATGTGTACGATCAAGATCAGGGACTCACGGGAAGATATCACAACACAACTCTACAACATAAATAAGTCATACAAGCATCATAATACAAGCCAGAGGCCTCGAGGGCTCGAATACAAGTGCTCAATCATAGACGAGTGAGCGGAAGCAACAATATCTGAGTACAGACATAAGTTAAACAAGTTTGCCTTAAGAAGGCTAGCACAAAAGTAGCAACGATCGAAAAGGCAAGGCCTCCTGCCTGGGACCTCCTAACTACTCCTCGAAGCCGAACTCCATGTAGAATCATCCTCGGGATCTCTAGCTCTTGGACTCCAGCATCTGGTTGCGACAACCAGGTATAGCAAGGGGAAAAGAGGGAGAAAAGCAACCGTGAGTACTCATCCAAAGTACTCGCGAGCAAGGAGCTACACTACATATGCATGGGTATATGTGTAAAGGGCCATATCGGTGGACTGAACTGCAGAATGCCAGAATAAGAGGGGGATAGCTAATCCTATCGAAGACTACGCTTCTGGCAGCCTCCATCCTGCAGCATGTAGTAGAGAGTAGATGGTAAGTTCACCAAGTAGCATCGTATAGCATAATCCTACCCGGCGATCCCCTCCTCGTCGCCCTGTTAGAGAGCGATCACCGGGTTGTATCTGGCACTTGGAAGGGTGTGTTTTATTAAGTATCCGGTTCTAGTTGTCATAAGGTCAAGGTACAACTCCGGGTCGTCCTTTTACCGAGGGACGCGGCTATTCGAATAGATAAACTTCCCTGCAGGGGTGCACCACATAACCCAAGACGCTCGATCCCATTTGGCCGGACACACTTTCCTGGGTCATGCCCGGCCTCGTAAGATCAACACGTCGCAGCCCCACCTAGGCACAACAGAGAGGTCAGCACGCCGGTCTAAATCCTATGGCGCAGGGGTCTGGGCCCATCGCCCATTGCACACCTGCACGTTGCGAACGCGGCCGGAAGTAGACCTAGCCTAGCAGGCGTTCTAGTCCAATCCGGCGCGCGCCACTCAGTCGCTGACGTCACGAAGGCTTCGGCTGATACCACGACGTCGAGTGCCCATAACTGTTCCCGCGTAGTTGGTTAGTGCGTATAGACCAAATGGCCAGACTCAGATCAAATACCAAGATCTCGTTAAGCGTGTTAAGTATCCGCGAACGCCGACCAGGGCCAGACCCACCTCTCTCCTAGGTGGTCTCCACCTGCCCTGTCGCTCCGCCATACAGTAACAGTTGGGGGCCGTCAGGAACCCAGGCCCACCTCTACCGGGATGGAGCCACCTGTCCTTTCAGCCGCCTCATCAGAATCACTTGCGGGTACTCAACGAGCTGACCCGACTTTAGTCAGCACATGTGTCATGTATATAAAGTATATAGTATATACCCGTGATCACCTCCCGAAGTGATCACGACCCGATAGTATAGCATGGCAGACGGACAAGACTGTAGGGCCACCGATGGAACACTAGCATCCTATACTAAGCAGTAGGATAGCAGGTAAGGGTAACAACTGTAGCAACAATGACAGGCTATGCATCAGTATAGGATTAACCGAAAGCAGTAACATGCTACACTACTCTAATGCAAGCAGTATAGAGAAGGAATAGGCGATATCTGGTGATCAAGGGGGGGCTTGCCTGGTTGCTCTGGCAAGTAGGAGGGGTCGTCAACTCCGTAGTCGAACTGGGCAGCAGCAGCGTCGGTCTCGTAGTCTACTGGAGAGAAGAGGGGGAAGAAACAGTAAATACAATGCAAACATAAGCATGACGATGCGTGGCATGACAATGAGCGGTACTAGGTGTGCCCTAACGCGGCAGTAGGTGGTACCGGCGAAGGGGGGGAACATCCGGGAAAGTATTCCCGATGTTTCGCATTTTCGGACAGATGAAACGGAGGGGGAAAGTTGCGAGTTCGATATGTTAGGGATGTGTGGCGGACGAACGGGT